>NC_092461.1:42623772-42927048 GCF_047495875.1 Pithys albifrons albifrons | reverse complement strand
CGAGACTCCTGCATCCCCGAGACTCCTGTATCCCCGAGCCCCCTGCATCCCCGAGCCCCCGCAACCCCGAGCCTCCTGCATTCCCGAGCCCGGCTGGACGGGCGCGCTCGGCCTGGGCTGGGCTCTTGGAGCACGCACCGGGTGGCTGCCGGCGAACGGCCCCATGCGGTGCGCTCAGCCTGTGCTGCCTCTGCCTGTCAGGGTTTAGGGAGGTTTAGCTGGCCCAGGCTATAAACCATGATGAGTGCCTCTAGTAATTCAGCAATGTGAGTCACTGGGAGCATCCGTGGATGTGGAAGTACCATAGAGCTAACTTTGCTGTTGTAGATGTTCTTCCCCCAAAGCCACTCTCTTATTTATCAATGAGTGGTCTGGAGTTGTGGCCTCAGCTGTAATATAGAGAGGGTTCCCAATGTAACTTTTCTGGTGAAGTTTAGGATCATTTTGCTGTAGGGTGGCAGAGGGGCTGCTTTCAGTTTTAAAACTACAGAAAGACAGAGGTAAATTAAAAGAAGCTTGAGCAAAACCATTCTGGGGTTATTGACTTCCTCTTTTCTCAGCATAAATATATACCCTAAATCCTAGCCAGTACCTCACTAAATTTCTTTTCAAAGAGAGGGAAATAACCAGTGTTGTACAGTACAATGTATGCTACGCGCACAGAGTAATAGAAGAAGAAAACAATAATACATCAGCTACAGTCTGCAGGACATTAACCTGAATTTAGGACAGAGTCTCATCTACCAGCAGCAGAAGATATTTACTTAGACTGCCTGCCAATTCAGTTGGCTGGATTTATATGTTGGTGTGATCCAGTATTGTACAATAAATCAGTCCCTGAGCATCTGTTAATGACACTAAATAGATGAGTTAATTAGAAGCTTCTGGAACCTGTGGTGTTTATGAATCATTAAAGTAAATATGAATATAGTATGACTTGAAGAATAAATACATTCTGGTGGTGAAAAGAAAATAGGATGTCCAGAGCAGTCCTGCTCATTTATTTTCAGCTACACTGATACAATGTGAATGACTTCTCCATCAGCTTTAGAGTGTTCCTGGCATTTCTTGAACATGTTCTGTC
The DNA here is from genome assembly GCF_047495875.1 of Pithys albifrons albifrons. Classification (NCBI taxonomy): domain Eukaryota; kingdom Metazoa; phylum Chordata; class Aves; order Passeriformes; family Thamnophilidae; genus Pithys; species Pithys albifrons. The sequence goes on along the minus strand of NC_092461.1, from coordinate 42,925,964 downwards.
AGATGCAAGATGAAGAACATTGGAACAACACCATTATTTATACTTATTGCATCTTTCAGATAGAAGTTTCACAAGCAGCTACTGTATATTTCATACCTCTGTGTGGGCGTAATATCTCACACAGGGAGCAGCCTGAGATACGGAATGAACAAATAAGAGCCCCAGCAGGTGTTACCATTTACAATTTAAGGGAGAAAGATTGCATTGTTCAGAGAGAGAATGACAGAAAGCAAAAGTTTTTGTATCCAGAGTCGGGAGTGAGAGAGAGACTGCACCTTGTGATTTAGGAATGGCCTAACTAATGCCGGGAGAGGGGCTTGTGATGTATTTCTGGTAATTATTATGTCTGTGCACTCTGAGCCTCAGATTTCTCTCAGAGAGCTCAGCTGTCTGCCCACGGAGGCAGTCATTTTGTAAAAGTTGCTACAGCGTGTTACAGAAGAGAGAGGCTGGGCTCTCTCAGGGGGACTTTATTTTCTGATTTCTTTTCCTGCGGTTGAGAAGGAGAGCATGCAGCTGTGTTCTGTGTATGGATACAGGGAAACAATGAAGCTGTTAACAAGGGTCCAATTAAAAACAACCCGCAGCCAAGACCTGGAAGGAAGAAAAGAGATAGTAGTCACTGGGATTTAAAGTAACCATGGAAGAAATAAATATATATATGAGGGTTTTGCAGTGTTAACTGGAGAACAGAATTGGTCAGCAGCAAAAGGTGAACCAGAAATGGCTGGGAAGTCAAGGAGAGTAAGGAACAAAAGAATAAGCCATAAACAAATTTAAAACAAAAATAAAATATTGTTCTAATTCCCTGAAGAAAACCTCATTGCTCTTTATGACTCAGTTTCTACCTTTCCATAACAGGGAGCTGGACTGACTAAACTGCTCCCAGATCTGATCCTGTGTTGGTAGCCCAAGAGTTCCTGCAGAATGTGGGTCTCATGATGACAAACACTCTGTGTCTTTATGGTTTTTCAATATCACACACTTTGCAGCACTGGCAGGTTTGCAGCCAAATCATTCTGCTGTAAAGCTTGCCTGACATTGCATGTGGCTCACTGCCCAGCTCACAGATATTACATCCAGGAGCAACCATACTCATGCCATTATTGATAGGGTGAATCCATGCAGTTAATTGCTCCTGAGTGTACTCACAGCAATAATCTGGGATAGCCAGCAATTCTGGCTGTGGAGATCATGACCCAGAGCATGGTATGTTTTTTTTTTAAAGTCTAATCTCCTTCCAGGAACTCAGTATGGAACCTCAAACGTTTCTTGTTGCAGTCTTGACTTCTAGTTGATCCAGAATAATCTTTTTGCCATGTTAATTCCTCTGGGGCCAAAGATGCTACTAGTTTGACTCTTCAGGGTGGTTACTTATTCAGACTGTCTTGGAGAAACACTGAGGAAATTTTTCACTTTGTGAATTGGCACCCATTTAGACAAGCAGGTTTTCAGAAAAATTGAAGAGAGCACTTTTCGAGAATTCCTGGCGCCCTCTTTCCACCCTGATTTCTCTTTCAGCTCCCAAGAATACAATCAGGGCTCTTCTGAGATAGTCCAAAAATCTGTCTCACCCAGCATCACATCTCCAATAGTGGCTGAAATAGTTCCTTGGGAGTAGCATGAAAATTAACAAAACCTCTTTTTGGTGCTTCCCGAAATGACTTTCCAGCTTTCTGACAATTTGTTACGGAGTTCCTGACCCCGGAAAAAATATTTTGTTTTTCACAGCACACAATGAATTTCTGTTTCACTAATTCATCCAGTTTCTCTTTGAAATCATGTAAACTTTAAGCCTCTAATTTTCTGTGGTAAGGAGTTGCACAACTTAAACACATGAAAAATACTTTCTTGTATCGGTTTTGAATGTGCTACCTACATACAAGATGGTCCTTGTAATGGGTGAAAGTTTAAACCGTCATTCCTTAGTCATCCTTCCCAAGCCACTAATGACTGCATAAACATCTGTAATACTTACCCTCATTCACCTCTTTTCCAAGCTGAAGTGTCTTCTGCATCACAAAGAGCAGCACTTAACAGGAAAACAGATTTCAGCTTAGTCAGGCTCACTTGAAAAGACCAGAGTCCCTGTGTTCTGCTGGATGTTCTTCATGGAGGAGTGTGAACAAGAAGAGTCTCGTGAGAAAACATGCAGAACAGGAACTCTTCATTCAGGTTTTTGTTTGCCACAGACTCCTTAGATGCCTGAGCTGAATGCTATTGCTCTTGAACTTGTCTTGGCTTCTTGCCCGTGGAATGATGGTTTCCCTGAGCTCCCAAGCTCTCCACAGATTGGCATCACTAGGATTTCCAAGACAACTGGCTACTGTGCTGATATTGTTGGAAGAGCCCAGTCTGCTCAACACACGATAAATCCTAAATAACAGTCAGCTGCACACTAGGCTTATGATTGTATCTCCATACCCTAAAATTAAGATGTAAATGATAACTTGAATATGATAGAATCATAAAAGAGCCCAGGTTGGAAGGGACTTTGAAAGAACATTTGGTCCAACCTTTCATGAGACAGAGAGTCTAAATGAGATTATTTAGACCCTCTTCAATCTCATCTTGAAAACCTCCAGTGATGGGGACTCCCCCACATCCCTGAGAAAATTGTTACACTGAATGATTGTTCTTACTTTAAAAAAAGTCGGATTTTAATCTTGATATGAAACCTCTACCAGTCCCACTTGCCCCTTGTCTTCTCTGTGTGACTCTGAAGAGACAGTCTCTGTTCTCTTTGTACCCACCCTTTAAATACTGGAATACAGTGTTGAGCTCTCCCTGAGCCCTCTCTTCTCCAGGGAGAAAAGACTTAAGTCCTTCAGTGTTTCCTCACTCGGCAGGTTCTACAGCCCTTTGATACATGTCTCGGTTTGAGGGGAAAAACCAAAATGTTTTACCCACAAGCAGGGGAGGGGCCTCCTCCACAATAATCACCCCACTCTTTATCAAATTTAAGAAAAGGAATTTTAATACAAGAAGGATAACTGCTATATATATATATATATATATGTAAACAGACTAGTGCAACCCACTTCCCCAACACCATAAGAGAAAAGAAGAAAAAAAAAAACAACAACAACAAAACCCAGCAGGTTTTCCTCCGGGAGGAAAGGTTATACTTAAGTGTCCTTGTCACAGCCCGCTGGCTGCAGGGTGAGTTTCAGTCCCTCTCCAGCGAAACAGACGAGCAGTGGGCTTTCAGATGGACTCAGTCTCTTCCCCCTGTGTTCCCCGTACAAGAAGCAGAAAAGGTACGAGCAACCAGCAGCAAATCCAAGGCAGGTAGCAGCACGGCAGGAAAAAGTAATCCGAAGTAGGCAGCGGCAAGACAGCCAGGGAAAACCCCAGCAGTAACCAGCAGGGCAGCCTGCCTCCTTGGAGCCCCCACTCCCCCGTTCCGCCGAGCCAAGACTGAGGAGAATATCCAAAAAAAAAAACCCAAAAGAGACAAACCTGCCCCCACCCCAGCGATCACAGTTAACTGCCTCTTTTGTTAACCGCTGGCCTGGGCAGTTAAGTGGCAGGGGAGAGAATTTACATAATAATCCCAAACTACAACATTATCCACCCCTAAATTCTCTTCCATGCCGATACTCTACATTAAACTTAAATTTTCTTTCAAATAATTAAGTGTTTACAAATACAGTAATATGAGTCGTTTACCCAGAGATAAGTTCTCTTTGAGGTACACATCGTGTCTCTCCATCTTCCTGCATCACCCACCAGGTGGAACCAGATCCTTGAGCAAAGACAACCCCACGAATGGGTTTGCCTTTGCCTGAGGCAGGGTTGATCCAGACTGTTTTCCCTAGCATACCTCTCAGGTGTATTACAGGGACTTTGTCTCCATCTACAGTGTGAAGGGGTTTTGATTGGGCAGGACCGGCTCGATTGACAGAGCCTCTAGTGTTGACTAGCCATGTAGCTTTTGCTAAGTGTTGATCCCAGTGTTTGAAAGTCCCTCCACCCAACGCCTTCAAAGTGGTTTTCAACAGTCCATTACACCGCTCAACTTTCCCGGCAGCTGGTGCATGGTAGGGGATATGATACACCCACTCAATGCCATGTTCTCTCGCCCAGGTAGCAACTAAGCTGTTTTTGAAATGAGTTCCATTATCTGACTCAATTCGTTCTGGGGTGCCATGTCGCCACAGCACTTGTTTTTCCAGGCCTAGGATGGTGTTCCGAGCAGTGGCGTGAGGCACTGGGTGTGTCTCCAGCCACCCTGTGGTTGCTTCCACCATGGTGAGCACATAGCGCTTGCCTTGGCGGGTCTGTGGCAGTGTGATGTAGTCAACCTGCCAGGCCTCCCCGTACTTATACTTATCCCAGCGCCCACCATACCACAGGGGCTTCACTCTCTTAGCCTGCTTAATGGCAGCACATGTCTCGCAGTCGTGGATAACCTGAGAGATAATGTCCATGGTTAAATCCACCCCTCGGTCTCGTGCCCATTTATAAGTGGCATCTCTGCCCTGATGGCCCGAGGCATCATGGGCCCATCGAGCCAAGAACAGCTCTCTCTTGTGCTGCCAGTCCAGATCTGTCTGTGATACTTTCACTTGCGCAGCTCGGTCTGCCTGTTGGTTGTTGAGATGTTCCTCATTGGCCCGATTTTTGGGCACGTGTGCGTCTACGTGGCGGACTCTCACAATCAGCTTCTCTACTCGGGTGGCAATATCTTGCCATATATCGGCAGCCCAGATGGGTTTCCCTCTGCGTTTCCAATTGGTTTTCTTCCATCGGTCTAACCATCCCCAGAGAGCATTGGCCACCATCCATGAGTCGGTGTAGAGGTAAAGCTTTGGCCATTTCTCTCGTTCAGCAATGTCCAGGGCCAACTGCACGGCTTTAAGCTCTGCAAACTGACTCGACCCACCTTCTCCTTCAGTAGCTTCTGCAACTTGTCGTGTGGGACTCCATACAGCTGCTTTCCATTTGCGATTAGTCCCTACAATGCGACAGGAGCCATCGGTGAAGAGGGCGTAGCGTATTTCCTCTTTTGGCAATTGATTGTATGGTGGAGCTTCTTCCGCACGTGTCACCTGCTCTTCCTCTTCATCTGCTAGACCAAAATTTTCACCTTCAGGCCAGTTTGTGATGATTTCCAGGATCCCAGGGCGATTTGATTTTCCTATACGGGCGCGCTGCATAATCAGGGCAATCCACTTGCTCCAGGTAGCATCAGTGGCGTGATGTGTAGAGGCAGCCTGTCCTGACAACATCCACTTCAGCACTGGTAGTCGAGGTGCCAGAAACAGCTGTGCTTCTGTGCCAATCACCTCTGAGGCGGCTTGGACTCCTTCATAGGCGGCTAGGATCTCTTTCTCTGTGGGGGTATAGTTGGCTTCAGATCCTCTGTAGCCTCGGCTCCAGAATCCAAGTGGTCGGCCTCGAGTCTCACCAGGCACCTTCTGCCAAAGGCTCTAAGACAGGCCATTATTCCCGGCGGCGGAGTAGAGCATGTTCTGTATGTCTGGTCCTGTCCTGACTGGTCCAAGGGCTACAGCCTGAGCAATCTCATGCTTGATCTGGTCAAAGGCTTGTTGCTGCTCAGGGCCCCAGTGGAAATCATTCTTCTTACGGGTTACTAAGTAGAGAGGGCTTACGATCTGACTGTATGCTGGGATATGCATCCTCCAGAACCCTATGGCACCCAGGAAGGCTTGTGTTTCCTTTTTGCTGGTAGGTGGAGACATTGCTGTGATCTTATTGATGACTTCTGTTGGAATCTGACGGCGTCCATCCTGCCACTTCACTCCCAGGAACTGGATCTCTTGGGCTGGTCCCTTAACCTTACTCCGTTTGATGGCAAAGCCAGCTCCCAAAAGGATCTGGATGATTTTCTCTCCTTTCTGAAAAACCTCTTCTGCTGTGTCCCCCCACACAATGATGTCATCAATGTATTGCAGGTGTTCTGGAGCCTCACCCTTCTCCAGTGCAGTCTGGATCAGTCCATGACAGATGGTGGGACTGTGTTTCCACCCCTGGGGTAGTCGGTTCCAGGTGTACTGCACGCCCCTCCAGGTAAAAGCAAACTGTGGCCTGCACTCTGGTGCCAGAGGAATGGAGAAGAACGCATTAGCAATGTCAATAGTGGCATACCACTTTGCTGCGCTGGACTCCAGTTCATACTGGAGCTCCAGCATGTCCGGCACAGCGGCACTCAGCGGTGGGGTAACTTCATTCAAGCCACGATAGTCCACAGTCAATCTCCATTCTCCATCAGACTTATGCACAGGCCAGATGGGGCTGTTGAAGGGTGAGTGGGTTTTGCTGACCACCCCTTGGCTCTCCAGTTCACGGATCATCTTATGGATGGGGATCACAGCATCACGGTTCGTTCGGTATTGCCGACGGTGCACTGTCGTGGTGGCAATTGGCACTTGCTGTTCCTCAACTTTCAACAGTCCAACAGCAGAAGGACTTTCTGAGAGACCTGGCAATGAGTTCAATTGTTCAATCCCTTCTGTCTGTACAGTGGCTATTCCAAAAGCCCATCTATGCCCCTTTGGGTCCTTAAAATATCCATTCCTGAGGTAGTCAATGCCCAGGATACATGGGGCGGCTGGACCAGTCACAATGGGGTGTTTCTGCCAATCTCTCCCTGTCAAGCTCACTTCAGCTTCTAGCACAGTCAACTCTTGAGATCCCCCTGTCACCCCAGAAATAGAAATAGTTTCTGAGCCCACATGTCCTGATGGCATTAATGTGCATTGAGCGCCAGTATCAACCAAAGCCTTATACTTTTGTGGGTCTGATGTACCAGGCCATCGAATCCACACAGTCCAATAGACACGGTTGTCCCGTGCCTCTACCTGGCTAGAGGCAGGGCCCCTCTAACACTGATCCTGGTCATAGCGGTCAGAACCTTTTCTCGATGAGTACACCTGGGAGGTGCCCTCCTGTGGGTCAGATTCTTGCCCGTGGGAAACTGGGACTGCACTTACTCTCACTGACCTTCTTCCATTCTCCTTCAGTTCTTGTACTCGGGCTGCAAGGGCACGGGTGGGTTTCCCATCCCACCGTCCCATGTCTTCTCCATGTTTGGCCAGGAAGTACCACATCTCAGTTCGTGAGGTCTGTCCACTTCCTCTGGCTGGGGGGCGTCTGGCTCTGACTTCAGAGGTTCTCATTCGCACTGGTGCCACTTGGAGACTTTCCCTAATTTCCTCTCTGATTGCTTTTACCTCTGCAGGCAGCGTCTTGAGACTCTCAACCAATGTCTCTACAGCAGAAATACGGGCCTGCATTGGGCTGTGGGTCATGCTTTCATATATCCGGAGCTTATTTGCTACAGCGCCCACTGTTTCATGGTTCTCTTCCCTATACATGGATGCCAGGAAATCGGTGTATTCAGCTGGCCCCGAGCGTGAAAGGTCCCACCACATATGTGGTGTGCATCTGACCTTGTCAGGGTCATTATTGGCTTGCCCACCTCTTCCAAAAAGCACGTCCATCATTGCCATCTCCCTCAGACGTAAAATTCCTTCTTCCATCGTCTTCCAAGTCTTCCTAATATGATGTTCCTGCAGGATTTCTCTATAAACAAACTTCTCTCTTACACTCGTTAGAAGTCGTGCCCAGAGTGAAAGGGGCTTTGATTCCCTCACGAACACCTGTTCAATAGCCACATCCTGGGCCAGAGCCCCCAAAAACCTGGCTTCAGCACCATCCAGTTGTAAGGTTTCACCCATAAGGTCCCAAACTCGGATCAACCAAGTCAGGATGGGCTCACCCGGGTGTCGAGCAATGTCTTTCCGCAAACTACGGAGATTATCAAATGACAATGACTCAGTGATGATCTCAGGCTCTGGGTCTGCTTGCTGTGGAGGTGCAGCAGCCCCCTCATCGTCTGCTGGATGGTCTAATTTGGTCTTATATTTCCTTTTCTGAATAGGGGCAACTTCCATAGGCTTGGCCTGTCCTCCTGGTTTAGCCTCATCCTTTTCTCCCTTCACTGTGGCATCAGGGGTTTTATTCTCTCGCTTTTCCCCCTTCACTGGGCTAGGTTTCTGAATGCATTCTGGAAAAACCCTGGCCCTACCTTCAAACATTCTGTAAGCCGCAGGGATACAACCTTGCAGAAAAACCATAAAGAGCAAGATATCTCTGGCATCCAGGGAGAATTTAAACATCTCAAAAGCTGTTGTAGCAGACTTGAATGGGGAATGGACAAAGGGTTGGGAGAAGAGATTCTCCTTTGTTCCTTCCCAAGGGTCCGTACTATTATCACTGAATCCCCAGAGGTAGCAGCTTAGGTTGCGGCAGGAAAACAGCCTGGAGAACACCACCCACATGACATCCAAAGGCATCGAATTCATGGCACCATAAATCCAGAGTAAGAACTCAATAATAATTGCGGCTATTTGAGTTTTGCTCATTGATTTGTTGATAAGACTTAAACCTGCCGCTCCTTTTGGCATGAATTTGTACCAACAAAAAGCCAATATATTATACAGGATGGTCCTGATGAACCTTAAGCTCAAGACCCACATGGTGCCACAAAATAGCAGTTATCCTTCTTTGTTTACAAGCCCCACGTTGGGCGCCAAGAAATGTCTCGGTTTGAGGGGAAAAACCAAAATGTTTTACCCACAAGCAGGGGAGGGGCCTCCTCCACAATAATCACCCCACTCTTTATCAAATTTAAGAAAAGGAATTTTAATACAAGAAGGATAACTGCTATATATATATATATATATGTAAACAGACTAGTGCAACCCACTTCCCCAACACCATAAGAGAAAAGAAGAAAAAAAAAAACAACAACAACAAAACCCAGCAGGTTTTCCTCCGGGAGGAAAGGTTATACTTAAGTGTCCTTGTCACAGCCCGCTGGCTGCAGAGTGAGTTTCAGTCCCTCTCCAGCGAAACAGACGAGCAGTGGGCTTTCAGATGGACTCAGTCTCTTCCCCCTGTGTTCCCCGTCCAAGAAGCAGAAAAGGTACGAGCAACCAGCAGCAAATCCAAGGCAGGTAGCAGCACGGCAGGAAAAAGTAATCCGAAGTAGGCAGCGGCAAGACAGCCAGGGAAAACCCCAGCAGTAACCAGCAGGGCAGCCTGCCTCCTTGGAGCCCCCACTCCCCCGTTCCGCCGAGCCAAGACTGAGGAGAATATCCAAAAAAAAAACCCAAAAGAGACAAACCTGCCCACACCCCAGCGATCACAGTTAACTGCCTCTTTTGTTAACCGCTGGCCTGGGCAGTTAAGTGGCAGGGGAGAGAATTTACATAATAATCCCAAACTACAACATTATATCTTTGTGTCCTTCTTTGGACACTCCCCAGCCTCTTCACATCTGTCTTGAATTCTGGGGACCAGAACTAGACACATGTTAGAGTTTCAAAATCTTTCATGGAATTTTTTTTGTTTATTTGTTTTGTTTGTCCCTTGCCAACACAGCAGTTTGGGGGTTGGGAGCCAGAATGAAATGGCTTGTTGAAGCCCAGCTCTCTCACTACCTGCTCCCGGAGCCAGATAACTGTCTAAAGCCTAAACAGAGGGACAGCTAATAATTAGCTTTGCATTCCAACGTGATGGAGGGGGAGAGGTTCAGGGGAGGTGTTTTCTTTTTTGAGGGAGAAGACTTCACTCTTTCCCTGGCTTGGAGTTGGTGAGAGAGTTTCATGGTGCTCATTTTTAGCCAGTGTGCTACACCTTTGTTCTCCATCTGCTTGGGTGCCCAGCCGCCGCTTCCTGGGCTGGTGGCAGCACCAGGAGGGGCATCCTGGCTCGCCCCCCACGACTCCGGCACATCCCGTGCTGTTCTCCTGAGAGGGCAACCACCCTGCCTGGATTCGCCAGGGACTCATTGAGAGGCCAGCACCATCGGCAGAGGAATTGCTAACACCGCCCCCTCCAATCAAAGGACGGTGAGAGGGACCTTGCATTGCCCACGAGGGAGGTTCCAGCCCGTCCCTGTGACTGCCATTCCCACTGGAGCTTCAGGATCGGCACCTCCCTGCTGTTTGTAAATACAACTGCAGCGAAGGGGCAGAGACGAGACTTGATTTGTTTGAAAGTTTTAGTTGCAGTGTTTCTGTTTGTTCTGGTCTGGTTTTGGTTACACATATATATATTTGTAGTAAAGGACTGTTATCTTCTTCTCTACGTTTTCTGATTAAAGTCTCTTAATTTCAAAGGTTGTGGTGGCTTGAGGAGAGGGAGGCCCCCTTCCTAGTCCAGAAGGATTCCTCACTTTCCTTGATAGACATTTTGGTTTCTTTTTAAACTGAGACAACACATTACTCCAGGTACAGTCTGACAAGCTCTGAGTAGAGTGAGATGGTGATGTCTCTACCACTGCTAGTAAAGCCTCAGCACAAGGAATGCCAGGTTCCTTGCAGTGATACTGCTCTGCAGCCACAGATCCTGGCTTGTTCTGGACTCTTTCTTATCTTGTCCTAGGTGCAGGACCTTGCACTTGTTAAATTTCATACAGTTCTTGCTCACCTGCTCTTCCAGCCTGTCCAGGTCCCTCTGTAAGAGGCCAGTTTTGTTCAACATCTTTATCAACGATTTAGATGAGGAGATTGAGTCCATCATCAGCAAATTTGCTGATGACACCAAGTTGGGAGGGAGTGTCGACCTGCTGGAAGGCAGGAGGGCTCTGCAGAGGGACCTGGATAGGCTGGATAGATGGGCTGATTCCAATGGGATGAAGTTCAATAAGGTCAAGTGCCAGGTCCCACACTTTGGCCACAACAACTCCATGCAGCACTACAGGCTGGGCACAGAGTGGCTGGAGAGCAGCCAGGCAGAAAGGAACCTGGGGGTACTAATTGACAGGAAGCTCAACATGAGCCAACAGTGTGCCTAGGTGGCCAAGAAGGCCAATGGGATCCTGGCCTGTGTCAAGAATAGCATGGCCAGCAGGACCAGGGAAGTGATCCTTCCCCTGTACTCTGCATTGGTGAGGCCACACCTTGAGTATTGTGTTCAGTTCTGGGACCCTCAGTTCAGAAAGGATATTGAGGTGCTGGAGCAGGTCCAGAGAAGAGCGATGAGGCTCGTGAAGGGACTTGAGCACAAGTCCTGGGAGGAGAGGCTGAGGGAGGTGGGTTGTTTGGCCTGGAGAAGAGGAGGCTCAGGGGAGACCTTATCACTCTCTACAACTACCTGAAGGGATGTTGTAGCCAGGTGGGGATTGGTCTCTTCTCTCAGGCAACCAGCAGTAGAACAACAGAGCACAGGCTTAAGCTCTGCCAGGGGATAGGTTGAATATCAGAAATTTTTTCCAGAGAGAGTAATCAGACATTGGAAGGCCCTGCCCAGAGAGGTGGTGGACTCACCATTCCTAGAGGCTTTTAAGATGAGACTGGATGTGGCACTTAGTGCCATGATCTAGTAATCAAAGTGGGATTGGATCAAGGGTTGGACTCATGGTTGATGATCTCAGAGGTCTCTTCCAACCCAGCTGATTCTATGACTCTTCCTTCTGACACATCCACTTCTCTACCCACTTTGATGTCATCAATAGACTTAATGAGGCTGCTTTCAGTCCCATCATCCAGATAATTTATGAAGATGTTCAGCATCATAGGGCCCAGTATTTATCCCTGGGCGACCCCACCCATGATCTCCATGACTTTTCAAATATTACAGATGATGACCTTTCACTAGTTTCCCTGCCCTGTTTAGCAATGGTCCTATATCTTCCCTGTGCTTCTGCTTGTTGCTTATGTGTCCAAAGACCAATTTCTTGTTATTCTTGTTCTTCTTGAAATCTTTGGCCAATTTCATGTCCTGTGTCTGTATTTTTATCCCATTTGTAGACTTCGCCTCTTGGTATATATAGTGAATTTTCAGAATATGTGTTGCCTGTTCATACTAGATTTTTATATTAATTAACCTGGATATGAAAAAAAGAGTTCTGTGTCATCATTAGAATGCCCACAGAATTGCACTATTTCTTTTTGCGCAGTGTAGAAAAGAAGTCAGATTTATTGTTGCCTAAACACAAACAAACCATTGGTGTCAAGCTTGAGTCAGAGATAGATTTTCACAAAGATGGGTGCTATCAGAACCCAGGCAGGCCTGCCAAGCTTCTGAGATGAAGACAGTAAAATTAAAATGAGGATATGGCATTCATACAAATCACTGCTTTATGCCAATCCGTGGAATTTTCTTCCATCAGTCTGGCCTTTTGCGATGTCTGGAGAATTTGTTTTCAAAATGCTGTTTACTTCTCAATGCTAGTGAGAACTAGAGCATTGTTAATACATATGCTTGACAATATCAAATTGGCAGACAATTAGCTTCTGTTATATAGAATATCTGAGGGGTGTTTAATTTACTAGATTTTTAATTAGTCTCTGTGTGTAATGTGTGTAATGGACTAGGAAAAGATGAGAAACGAGGCCATGCAATTAATCTGAAAAAGTTTTGGTTTCTCTCCACATTCCTTCCTTTTCAACTATTGATTTTTTTATTAGTTGTTGTTGTTGTTATTTATAACTTATTTAATTATATACTTTGGAATAAGTTTTGGTGGATACTTGCCAGTTTGCTAATATTCACTGCCCACTACCTGATGGTGTCACAAACACACCATCTGTTCACTTGTGCCTTCCAGAACTCTCTGAAGTATCTAGCTGACTCAAGCTGCAGGTGGTAGGATTGCTCAAAATACATAATTATGAAACATCTGAATAACAAAACTTTTATTTAATGTATGCTTTTTTAAAACCACATTTGATTAAGGCTTTCTCAGCTACCCTCCAATTATACCCAAGCTTGCCTCCACCACAAACATATCTGATACCATTATGCTGAAAAAGAAGACTAATTCCCTGCTTTCACATTTTAGTTTTTCTGAAGGATTTATCAGCATTTATTTTTCATGATTGGGCCAAAACTTTGTGTCCTAGTTCCTGGACAAATTTCTCTTGATATCCTACTAAGTGCCACAGTGGTAAGCACCACTTGTGTGGTATATCTGAGAGTTCCCCATCTTGGTTCACCCTTCTACCAAGTTTTGGATGGCAGAGTGGATCTGAAAGCTGGGAACACTGGATTAGCCTCCCACTCATGCAGGGCAGTGCTTGAGACTTGGCTGTTTTGTGTCTGCTGTACCCTTTTCTTGGGTTACTGATGAATTAATCGTTGTTAGAACATCTTCAAAAAAGAAATCTCAGCAGGTTACAATAATAATAATATAATTCTATCAAAAAGGAAAATAAAGCAATGTTTTTGATGGGATAGTGGATATCTCTACAGGCTTTTATTGAACTCCCCGAAAGAGCCAATGTTATTTCTGTGACTGAAGATTAATTTCTGTGCCATTATCAAATGTAACCCAAGGAATTAATTGCATTCTCATATCAAAGTCCTATTTATACTATCAAGCAATCTGGAACAGATAAGCCCCTTCTTGGGAAACCTCTGCTGCTTGACAATATTTGCCTTTGCCTCAGACAGGTTATGGCCCACTGGGACCTAAGGAGCTCACTAAAGCACCATTTGTAATGCGGCGTGACAAATCCCGGAGCCAGGGCGATAATCTCTGCAAACTCTGTACAAACAGTCCCTGTGCCTCAGCAAAAGTGATTAATGGGCTCTGCGGAATCAGCATGTGGCCCTCGGCATTAATTACTTCAGAGGGACACTAAAGGGAAACCCGGAGTCTGCCAAGGATCCGGTGGGAGGCTGGGGGATCGGAGAGGCCAGGCTGGATGCAGGGCCCTGCACTCTGGCTGTACCGTGGGAGGGGTGTGAGGCATCCTGAGCATCCCAGGGTGGCTGCAGGGGCAGCGTGGGGGCCACAGGGTGCTGCTCCACAGGGAGCCTGAACTCAGGGAGCAGGGCCATGCCTCGCTGGGCACACGATGGCACTGGGCTGTGCTGGCTGCAGCTCTGCTCCATCAGCAGTGCTTCTGCCCTGGTCCCACGGTGTGTGGTGAACGAGAGAGAGAACCTCCACTGAGCCTGGCTTTAGAGCGGGGTCAGGGAGAGCAGCCAGACAGGGACCAGGGCTGGAGGGCTCATGGTCCTTCAGGAGAGACTGTGATTTGCAATATTCCTTCTCTCTCTGCCATAACTGTCGTGATTTAAAATGCACAGGCCCTTTGTAAATAATTGCAGTTCTGCTGCAATGAGTGAAACCGTGCCAGTTTATCTCCAGGGGAGATCTGAGCCTAAACGTTTTACAGAGAAAGAAAGACGATGAGAAGTGTGCATTTATCTTTCCAGTACGTTCTCTGGGTCTCATCCAAAGGGAAAACTTCTACATCTTGTTTCAAGTCCTTTAAATCCCAGCTAGGGGACTCTGCTTAGAGACCCCCACAGAAAAGTCTTAATGAATTTACCATGCATTTTTTTCTAATTCATTAAAAAGATGTCAAATCCAGCAAAGCCTGCCTGTATGTTTTCCCCTTCTACCACAGAAGATACCATGGCCTATCCAGCCCTCTAGAGTTACTCAGTGGTGGCACAGCCCCAGCTGCTCTGCCAGATGTGATGTGTTTGTGCCCAGCAGGCTGAACACCCAGTCTTTATACTGTAAACAGTGATTTCAGCTGGAAGCAATCATTTGGTTATTCTGACTGTACAGTGTGATCCAGGAACCTCAGGGGGATCCAGGGACCATGGAGGACTTCACTACACTCAGATCAGAATTATGCTGATGGTACTACATCAGGTGTGGACGCACCATGACTAGGATTTGACCTTCTCTCCTGTGTAATTGCCTGTGCTGATGGACATTAGATGGGGAACTGTTCCCTACCCCAAGTTATACACAAGAAAACAAAGGCAGAAATATCTTTTCCACTTTACATGTGAGGGAAAAAAATTACAGCATTTGGGCTTCCTTGTCATGCTCTTAATACCCTAATCCATTCTTAAAGAGTGTGTTCATCTGACAGCCACCCTCCTAACTGAAGCAATATATCAAAATGGACAAACATAGGAATATATACCTACCAAGACACTTTGCACAGTAACAGGTGCTTAAGTAACAGGGGGTTTTAAACACAGGTGAATGAATAGGACAATTTTACACTTGCTCAAAGCACGCACTACCCCTCAGGTGTAATTCAGCATTACACTTGGTTTCTGAAGGCACTGATCTGACTGAAAGTTAGAAAATCATAAGCTTACAAATCAGATGTAAAGATAGTACTAAAAACCCTGCAAGCCGTCTGTCAGGATATTCTTTAAAAATGTGGCTCTCAAAAGTTCACCAGTGAAGCCTGAACTAAATCTACACAGGTAGAAGTTCACTGCTTTTCTTGCAGTACTCTGTATTGACAAGAAAATCCATTAAATGTTTGGAAAATAGCACAGAATTTAGTTTTACAGAATGTAACTTCCTGAAATTGCTAGGATAAAGACAGAGAGCAAGAATGTCACAGACACAGAAAGGAGGCTTTGGTCTCTCTTCTGAGAAATAAGACAGCTGAAGGTTTAAAGGGACTTTAAATAAAACAAGCAATAAAACAAAGTCATTATTTCAAACTGTTCTGAAATTTTGCCACTAATTTGACTGATCAATGGGCACAGAACACACGGGTGAGAGGGAGGGCGATCCGTGTAGGGATATGTATTCCAGAAGGTCTGGAAGGAGGATATGACATGCACATGGAGTGGTTTTCTATGTGCCATAAAAAAATTTGATAGACATTTTATTGTGGAATAGCAAATTCAGAGTCATGGATATAATCAAAGGAAAAGTATCTAGTCTCAAGTAACTTTTTACTTCCAAAGCCACTCATCTGGAGTCATTACTACAGGCTATGTTTAGCTCTGTGCTGGAAAAGCCTCTCGACAAGGCAGATGGGTCAGAAGAGCAGTGCTTGGCAATTTGCTGGTGGGAAGAAGTGCTTGGGGAGGAGAAAGAGCAGCTAGCCTGGGGGCAGTGGGTCCTCGTTGTGTCATTTGTTTTGCATCTCATGGAAGAAGTCTTTATTCTTCTTTGAGAAGTTTCTAGCTTTTGTTGATATTCAGAGAACAGTTAATCCAAAACCACTGGCAGCAGCTCAGCACGAAATGCCATGTTACAGAGGAACTCTGAGAACTCTCTAAATCACATTTCCCCACAGCGAAACAGGATGGGATTTTAGTGTCTTCTTGGCATGATCCTGAATGATTCTTCATTGACTAAATAGTTTCATGAGCTAGTTAGACTACTACAATCTTCAGCCAGAGACAAAAGGAAGCAGCCTTTTCCTTGAATTCTGTTCCTTGCTCTCTTGAGAGCTGGAAGCAGGACTAATACAAAGTAATTCATTTCACTGCCAACCTCAGGCTTCAGTGTGATTACTCACTGCATTAATTTACTGATTCTGTGATTTGAACCCATTGGTTTATTGATTTATTATTAATAGGAACACTGATGCAATCCTGTGATTGTTCCATTTTTAATTAACTTTGTGAAATTGTAGCAGATTTATCCTTGCTGCCTTAAAAATGAACTCTCTTGCTTATTCGTTTCAGTAAACGCCATTTCAATAAAATCTACCACACCAGTTTATTGTCAGACAGTTCCATGGATCAGGAGTGCACATTTAGAATAAAGTATTTCCAGGCCACTTGATTCTTCCTTGAGATTAGAATGAATCTCTCCTATAATACATAGAGAGTGCAAAAGGCACAGAAGGTATCTTGGAAAACAAAGTTGAATAGGGGAAAATGCCTTTTGTTTCCTCATACTATTTAATTTCCCTTAAAATGCTATTCAGTTGCATAATTATTTCTAACTTAATGACTGACAGGTAGAAAAGGTACAGAAATACAACTTAGGCATGGACAAAATAACTGTTCTCACTGGCAGATGAATTTCCAGGTGTCAGACTGTTCAATAGGGTGGCCATAGTTCATATTTGTACAGTACCTTACAGTCTGCTCTGCCTTCTGTCACATTTGATAAGGAAATTGTCCACTTAGTGTATTGAAATTTCAACTGCAGACCTCTGCAGAGAGTAATCATCCATTCCTAAGGCATTTTCCATCCCGGCTATCTGGTGCTATTTATTGAACTTTTCAATTTGTTACCCATGCTTTTTGCAGTGATTGTACCTTTTATTTCTTTCTCAGCGCTCTTTCTGTTTGCTGTTGTTCGCAGAAATCTCCAAGACCAGGTGTCCAAGTACAAAGCAATTCTGCACAGTCCAGGCCTGGGGACTTCATATCTTAGACAAGGAGCTCCTACTGTGTGCATCCTTCTGGCACTCTCAGAAAGATGCTGGTTTTCTCCTTCAGTTTCCCTGGCCCTACAATTGTAATGTTTACATCTGGTACTCTTTTTTATCTGAAACGAAGCCAAAAGAACTCAACATAGGCTGAATACATGTGCTTGTAGATGAAAAGCTCTATAAGCTGGTTCTCCAGTGTGATGTTCTGCATCCAAATATGCAGAGAAAGAAGGGGGATAAAGGATCTATTGTCTGCTCAGAAAAAGCAGGATGTCTATAAATGAAAACACAGGTAAGAAAGAACCAGAAATTACCAGAATGTTGATGCATCTCAATTTCAGTCTCCAAAGTTACAAGCAAGAAAATGAGCTGCATCTCAATGATCTGTAAAAGAAACTGGGACATTGACTACCATGAGCTTGAAGCTGGTCTAATGAAATCATTCCATCAGATGTGAGCAAACAGCTGGAAGAGAAAAACTGCTGGTGTAAAGACCCTGGGATAAATTGCTCACCAAAGTAACAGCAAGTGCAGAAATATGTCAAATTTGTTAAAGTTTCAAGAAGAAAAGACAACTGCTGACCACACTGCTGCAAAGGAAAATGTGGCTGCCAAAAAAAATCAAAGGTTATGAGCCGTGAAATATCCACAGTATCAACAGAACAGATCCTCTCCTCTCAGCAGCTCTTACTGGGACTTCTGCCACTTCAGGATGCTCACAGAATGGAGGAAAAGCAGTGACTGAAGGTTTTGCTGAGCTGCACATTCACACTGAAGGGAGCCTCAGCTGATAACAAGGCTGCTGCAAGCAAGACCATGCTAGTCCTGTTGTTGCAGCTGGGATGCCCCGGGGAACTCCTGAGACCTGATCTGGGACTCTGCTGGGACTGTGGGTGATAGGGTAGTGTGTCATGGTTTAACACCATTTGGCACTCGCTCATTCCTTGCTGGTGGGATGAGGGAAAGAATCAGAAGGGTAAAAATGAGAAGTCTCATGGGTTTAGTCAAAGACAGATTAATAGGCAAAGCAAAAGCCATGTGCACAAGCAAAGCAAAACAAGGAATTCATTCACCACCTCCCATGGGCAGGCGGGTGCTCAGCCCTCCCCAGGAAAGCAGGGCCCCATCACCTGTAAGGGTGACCTGAGAAGACAAATGCCATCACTTGAGTATCTCCCCCCACCTTCCTTCTTCTTCCCCCACATTTTTACACTAACAATGATACCATATGGTGGGGAATATCTATTTGGTCAGTTGGGGTCAGCTGTCTCAGGTGTGCTGCCTCTTAACTTCTTGAACACCCCCAGCCTCCTCACTGAGATTTTTCTTCTGTATTTGAGGTGTTATTTTAATGCTGTCAATAATTCAGCTAATTTTGATGGAAAATGAGCCCATCTGCTCTCTACTAGTGTAAATATTTCATTTATCATCGTGCTTTTTCCAGCTTTCAAACTTATGCTGCTGAGAGAGCTCAAAGGTAATCCTGTGCATCTTGTGAGTGGGACAGAACAAACAGAAAGGCCACAGCACTGCTAGCTCACCCACTCATCCCTCCACAAATCCATGCTTTTCCTGTTAAAGTGCTTTAGAAAGTAATATTACACACCAAAAAGATTAAGCTTTTCAAATGAAGGAAGAAGCTCTGTCACAGCTTGGTGAGCAGTGGGTGAACAGTAACTGGGAAAAAAAAAGCCTCTTCATATCATGTACAATGGAAACTTTACAGCATATTGTAGGAGGCACTTGGTTATTTTAAATCTTGTCCACCACCCTGTTCACATACACGCACAAGTAAATTAGATGTTACTTAGTTTTCACTATCTGTCAGAGAAGAGTAGGAGGCTGGGCAAATTCACCAGAAGAGACATGATTCCCAAGAGTATCCACAGCTTCAGTTCAGAGCTCAGATCAATAAGGTATTCCTGGGCCTCAGAATAAAGACTTGTAAATATGTGCTTGCCACCTGATTCTCTTTGTAATATAACCAGGGGGTATGTCTCAACAAGTGATAATTGGAAAACAACGACATGTGAGAAATCACCTTTCTTCAGCAAGGAGACAGCCAAAAACAGAACTGAGCAGATCACAGCCCAGGGCACTGCAGGGTCTTTCCACGTGAATGAGAGCAAGTGAAAATGGAACGGCAAAATCAGAGCTGATGACAGCCTGCCTGCCTGTTAGATCTGACCTGAAAATGGATTTTAAAACATTTCCAACTACTATCACAATTCAGGCTGCATATCTTTGTTACCTGCACACAGAGTGGCATTTTAGAGGGAAATGGGTGTCTCTTTTTCTGGCCATGCCTCTTAGTAGGCATGATGTATCCCCAGACTCTTTGGCTCAGTCTGTGGTATCTGCTATGCATTTTTCTGTGCCAAGCACACCTATTTCACATTGAGCAAATTGTTTCAGGAGTAATGAAACTGCCATTTCCATCAGACATGAATGTTGTGCCAGCCCTGGCTTGCTGCTGGAAAGCAGGGTCCACTGTGCAGGTTGGAGCTTGGCAGCAATAGATGGGCAGGATGGTTTTCAAGAAAGCAGCAGGTTTTTAAGAGAGGAGACCAAACCCAGGGTCTATTTGGTTTGGTACCCTGCTTTCAACAACCACCATGGCTGGGTGCCTACAGGTTTGGGCAGAACAAGATATCCCAGGAATCTGGAAGTCTTCTTCCAGGGAGAAGTCACCAGACTGGCCACTACACAGATCAGATTTACGTACATCAGTGTAGCTTATTTCACCATCAAGAGCATTTTTGTTTTGCTTCTGACAAAGTGTGGGGAGAATCATCAGAGAGGCATCAGAGAGCCCCACTGTACCTAGGTTACCTGCATGCCTAGATAGAAGCATGGCCCAAGGGAAGTGCAGTTTTGTCTAAGGTTATTTTAAGGAAGGAACAAACATCTCATCCAATTTTCTGCTCTTTGACAGCAGCCAGATCCATTACTCACAGGAATTTTTCAATGTACCTGTTGAGCAGGACAGGCTGACTAGGAGAAATCTGAAGTGCAGGATTAGAGCACAGGCTTCTATTACAGCACGTGCCTTCCTCGTCTGTCTTCACCACACCAATCACCTTGAGAGGAGAGTGACCATGGAGATTTAGACTGGGCATGGAGACAACAGGCAGCTACAATAGGATAAAGAAACAGGAAAAGAAAATAACACACTAGTGATCAGTGTTGAATCATGATATTCCCCTGGTGGCGGATCCGCTGTCTGACTCCCTTTGGGGAGCGAGTGGCTTCTGACTGTGACAGGTAATTTGTTCTGTACTTTTTAAACTCCAAGAACCACCATCACTTTTCCTATCTTGTTCAACATGCAAAAAATTAAGGGATCACCTTCCTTCTCTGGACTATGGGTTTAATTGTAATTTGGGATCTGTAGTGTTTGGTAGGTTTGTATTTCAAGGGAAAGATTTTTTTCTGTGCTCCAGTGATGGTCATGGTGTGGTTGGTGGGTCACCTGAGGAGGTCCCTGCTTGGACTCCCTCCTCCTCTGCCAGATAAAGCAAAAGGATAGCATGTTAAGTTAATCAAAATGGTTAACCAAATTATGAGGCAAATGACCTCATAATAATAATAATGATTGAATGTTGTGTTCTCCCTTCATAAGGAAAAAGGAGAGAGTAAAGGAGTGGCTGACAGCAGCCCAGCACAGTCCTCTGGGGTGACCCCAGTGCTTGGTTGCAGAGGGTTACATCTTCCCATGAGGTGATGAAGACCATCTTTCCACAACACCATTTCTGCTTGTTACAGCGCTAATGAAGAATGAAAGCAAGCAGTGACACAGCGTCAGCTCCCATGGGACATGATCACCATGTTTCTGGCCAAGACCATCAAGTCTCCCCCCCGGCATCCCAGCTCCTTGGTCCCAAACAACAGGACTAAAATGCCCATTTCACTGAAATCCATGGGGAGATTTCCTCTCACTCCAACAGCACTGGCATTTCAGCATTTTTTTTCTTCGTGTGACAAAATGCCACACTTTCCCAGAGTGATTTTTTTGCCCCAGTAGCAAAGTTTCAACTAGTATTGGATAGACTTTCACCTGCCTTTGGCCTTGAGTGGTGAGATCTCCATACTTGGACAAAGAGAAAGAAACATTTGTCATGTAGTTTGAATTTAATAAAGAAAAAGAAAAAAGCAAAGGAAAAGCAAGAGCAAAAGAAATGGAGGAAGACAGAGGCACAGCTGAGGGGGCTAGGACACCTGAAATGAGATAGTCCCAAGGAGACAGAGCATTAAAAAGACAGTAGGTCAAAGCTACACATTAAATTTATCACCAGGCTGTTATTTTTATATAGTTGGGTCATCCATCCCAGGGATGTTTTTTCTAAATGAGTGAAGCATATGGCAAGCTGCCCTTATAGTTATGTGCACATACACGAGTAAAAGACCTTGTCCTAGTTTTTGCCAGAAATTTCTGTGTATACTAAGAACACAAGGAGATTTTTTTTCTGATTCCACTTGCCCTAGGAACATTCTTTTCCCTCTGTTTTATAATAACCCTGCTGTGAAGGTGGCACATAATAGAATTCATTGTATTTCATTTATCAAGTTTGCAAAGATACACAGAAGATATCCCTTGAGGGTTGGGAAGTCCTGATATTCAGAAATAAAAGTTAATGTCTACTTTGCTGGTGCAATGGGAAATTTTATTACTTTCAGAAACATATTTCAAGTTGAGAGACAAAGGTTTTAAGCAGATCTTTGGGAGAAAATTGTACTTTATTGAAAATGGATATAGAAGTAGATTAAGTCTCTTTCCATACATAAATTCAGCAATGCTTCAGACTGCTTCAAGAGGTCTGGCCGGGTTATGAAAAATCTGAATTTGTAAAACTGATAGTCAAGTTTACCAAGGGACATCTTACAGGGGGGCCCAGTGTTTACATTAAAGCATCCTGAATGCAGGGAGGCATCTGTAAAACCAGGCAAACAAAAATAAACTAGACAATTTGAAAATCCATTATTACTGAAAAGAATAAGCATGACAAACACCCTGGCAAAAATCTGAAATGTTATAAAATACTGTAGCAGCAGTAACTTCAGCAGACAAACTGGAACTTGTGTCTTGGAGGGATAAGCAGAGTTTTGTCTTCTGCTCTTCTGGCAGTGCCTAGATAATCAGCTAAGGTTTGATGCCATTGCCTGAGAGCTAGTTAATGTCTCAGAGAAAAATGCCATTCTCTGGTGTTAATGTTCTGCTCACATCAGTGGATTTGTAAAGCAGAGAGGGCAGGACATCACCAGGGAACTTCAGCTATGTTGAGCCTCTTACCCAGGCAGGACTCTTGGCACCAAGAGAGTCTGAGATATCCATCTCAGTTCCTCAAAGGGATGCAAAGGATCTAGCACAGCTCTGAGATGGCCTGTAGTTGGCACCACTGCTGAGGAGATTGGCTGCTCTGGATGCTGTTCTGGGGTGGTGACAAAGTGCATCAGACCTGCCTGAGCCTCCAGCAACAAACAGGTTGAGAGATTATAGCCTCCATAAAGGAAAATAGTGTCCTGAAGGGTATCAGGAAGTGATGCTGTTTTTAATCTAGTACCATAAATTAATAAAATTCCTTCACTGTGGGTAAATTATTTTTTCTCCTCAATATTATTCTAAACAAATTTGTTCTGCTACATGTTCCCGATGCTCACCAGGTTTTTCTGTATGTCCGTACATTCCTACCAACAGATAGTGTTTTGTAACACAGATCAGGCTGTGCATGGACCTAGATTAGCAAGGAACACTCATATATGCTTTCAGCTTAATGGAAAAGCAGAAAAACTGGAATGTCATTTGAACATTGCTTCCATTGAATCTACAAGAGAAAACTAGAGACAAAGTAATTTATACAGGGAAAATGCAGGAGAGAATTCTACTGGAACTGGAATTGTGTTGCTTCACTAAGGTAAGCATTACTGTGGATAGCAGATCTGTGCCAGAAGTGACCTGGGATGGGAATTTATGGGCACAGAGAAAGAGAAATTTCCATAAATAATGAGAAAATAGAATCACAGAATGATAGAATGATTTGGATTGGAGGGGACCTAAAAGATTATTTCATTCCAGCTCCCTGCCGAGGCAGGGACACTTTCACACAATGTCTTGTCCAATCTGGCCTTGAACGCTTCCAGGGATGTGTTCACAACTTCTCTGGACAGTTTCACTACTCTCTGAATAAAAAATATCTTCCTTATGTCTAATCTGAATCTACCTGCTGGAAGTTTAAAGCCATTTCTCTTTGTCCTATCACTACATGTTCCTGTAAAAAGTCCCTCTCCATCTTTCTTGTAGACCCTTTGAGATACTGAAAGGCTGCTATAAAGTCTCCCCAGAGTTTTCTCATCTTCAGGCTGAACAACCTCAACTCTCTCTAATTGTATCATAAAAGAGGTGCTCCAGCCCTCTGATCATCTTTGAGTCCCTCCTCTGGACTTGCTCCAGCAGGTTCACGTCCTTCTTATGTTGGGGACCCCAGAGCTGGATGCAGTACTCCAGGTGGGGTCTCACCAGAGTGGAAAAAAGGGAGAGAATCATCTCCCTTGACCTGCTGGTCACACTGCTTTTCATAGAATACACTGAGTTAGATAGGACTCATCAGGATCATCAGGTCCAGCTCCTGGACCTGCACAGGACACCCCAGGAGTCACATCATATGACTGAGAGCATTTTTCAAACACCTTGAAGTGAGACTTGGTGCTGTGACCACTTCCCTGGGGAGCCTGTCCGAGTGCCCAACCACCTTCTGGGTGAAAAACCTTTGCCTGATATCCAATCTAAACCTCCCCTGACTCAGCTTCATGCAGTTGCCTTGAGTCCTGACACTGGTCATGAGAGTGAAGAGATCTATATCTGCCTCTCCACTTGCTCTTGTGAGAATGTTGTAGCCTGCAGTGAGGTCTCTCCTCAGTCTCTTCTCCAGGCTGAACAGATCAGCTGCTTCTCATACAGCTTCCCTTCAAGGCCCTTCACCATCCTTGCTGCCCTCCTTTGGACACTCCCTAACAGATTAATATCTTTCTTATATTGTGGTGACTAAAATTTCACACAATATTCAAGGTGAGGCCACGCCAGTGCAGAGCCTGGCTGGTGATGCTGTGCCTGCTGCCCCCCAGGACTCAGTTGGCCCTCCTGGCTGCCAGGGCACTGCTGACTCAGATTCAACTTGCTGCTGACCAGAAGCCCCATGTCCCTTTTCACAGTGCTGCTTTCCAGCCTCTTGTTTCCCAGTCTGTATATACATCCAGGGTTGCCCCATCCCAGGTGCAGAATCTGGCCCTTCCCCTTGTTAAACTTCATATGGTTGGTGATTGCCCATCTCTCTAATTTGTCAACAGCTTTCTGCAGGGCTTTTGATGCAGCCAGGGACATGGTTGGCTTTCTGAACCATCAGTGCACATTGCCAAGTCTTGCTGAGCTTCTTGTCCACCAACCTCCCCAAGTCTGTCCCCTCAGGGATGCTCTCAATCCACTCTCTGCCCAACCTATATTGGTGCTTGGAATTGCCCTGGCCCCTTGTACTTGGCCTTGTTGAATGAACTTCATGAGGTTCACAGAGGCCCGTCTGTCCAGCCTGTCCAGGTCTCTCTGGATGGCATCCCTTCCCTCCAGAGTGTGGACTGCACCACACAGCTTGGTGTCATTTGCAAACTTGCTCAGGGTGTACTGACAACAACCATGTCACCAACAAAGGTGTTAAACAGTGCCAGTCCCAGCACCAACCCCTGAGGAATGCCAGTTGTCATTGGTCTCCCCATTAACAGTCCTCCATGGGCTTTGTTGTAGAGAACTTTCCCTATTGGGCTGTATCCTACTTGGATAATTTTAAATAAAATTTTATATTGTCTGTCTGGGTTATTTAGGTCTTTTGGGTTGTTTTTGTCAGTTGGGTGGTCTGATAGCTGTGATTACCTCCAGGGCAGCTGGCCTGACCTTTCCTGGGAAGTCTGTGCTCTGCTGCTGATCTCTTTTAGCTTCTTCGAGCTTCCTAAAACCTTCTGAAACCTCCCCCTTGCTCAGGAAGTCATTCCCTGGCTGTAAGCCCCACCCTAAGAAGCACAGCTCCTATAAATTGGTGTCTCCTGTTGCTGGGAGTTGCCACCACTTTTTGAGTGTGTGGATGATCTTGGCCTCTGGGATTTCTGATGAAGACTCCAAAAAAGCTGGTTAACGTAAGTCCAAATTAAGAAGGAACTGGACCATTACTTTCAAAGTTTTGTCACATGTCTAAATTGCCTCAGGAACATTGTTTAGATGTGATCTGCTTCTAACTAGAAGGGTGAAGCTTCTTTTGCCTGGAAGACCTTTCAGATTTGAGGACAGAAGAAAAAGGGAGTAGAAAGAGTCTCAAAATCTGTTTTATGTACAGCTAAACTTCTCCATGGCAAAGAAAGCATATGGTATGAATGCAGAAACTCATTAGTGCAGACCTTTGGGAGACACTACAATTAAGCAAAACAGAGCCAGATGAACATTTGAGAAAAACAAAAAATCACCAGTGCTGGAGAAAAATAACTGAAAGCCAAATAACTACAGTTGCAGACTCACAAAAAGGATATTCAGGAACGTGATTTCTGGGAAAGACTTTTTCCAAGGAAGGTTTTCTGTCTCTGTGAGACCAATCCAGAGATGAAGGGAGTAGGTTAGCCCAGTCCTCAGTGGTGGTGCAGGAAGATATGTAGGTTGGTAAGCAGAAAGATAATGACATTTTTCTGTGGACTATTTCCACTTCATAGTATTTTAAATATTTGAAGAATTTAAGTTTCTTCCCTGGGCTACTTAGATTCTTCACCCTTTTTATAGTAAGGTATTCTAAAATTAATATACAGTCCAGAAATGCCATGAAGACAACTTTCCTATTTCCAGAAGGAAATATGGAGTCACAATGGAAGATAAATACAGATGACCTCACACACCTCCTTCAGTCACCAGGAAATTAACTGCTTTAAATCTTCTTTTCTTGGCCTTTTGCCCACAGTTACATGGCTTTCATCAAGAACTCATGCCTACCAGCCTTTATGGTGCTTTTAAACCCTAAGCCTGAAAAAGAAGATCTAATTTAGTTGATTGAAGGAAAAAATTAGAGGGAAACTACAGTTTGTAAGGAACAGTATTAGCTGCTTCTACTACATTTAACTAGGATCTAGAAGCTAGTTATAGGAGGGTGTGTTTTAAACATGTACAAACTATGTATTGTGGTGATGATTTATCAAATTATAGGTTCTGCATTCAAAAAGGTAGTGCCTCATTGCTACTGGTACCTTTTGGCTAAACTGGATTTCTCTATCCTTTGTTTGGAACAGAATTATTTTGAGTAGAATTAATTAGAAGCTGAAGTTTTCAAATAATATGCAGGTTTTGTAGAAGGCTTGTCCAATGACCTTAAAATATTGGGGGTTTGATTTAAACGTCAGATCCAAATTTACTGTAATGTTTTAAGTTACATTGTTGGATTTAAAACCTCTTGCTAGCTTGGTACTTCTCTGTTGGAGTAGGCAGAAAAGAGTCATGGATGAACATTGATTACGCACATCTGTGTAACGTTCAGGTGAAACCAGCTTGATTTTTCCTTAAAAGTACCTTTTCCTGGTCTAAGCCTTTCCCAAGTGATGAAGATTGACCACAAGTGACTTGCATGCAAGGACTCAGTCCTAACTGTGAGCTCCTCCTGGTGAGAGGTGCTCTCTCCACCTCGGCAGGTTGTGCTGTAATGGGGAAGAGAGTGGTGGCTTCCCTGTGCAGCTGTGATGTGCTTGAGGTGATGAGATGTAGGAGTGGGATGTCAAGGCACGTAGCTCTGTCATCCTCACAGGGTTCTCTCACATGGGCTTCACCCTGGGCTTTCTACTAGGACAGACTGGGAAATTCCTTTATCAGGGGGAATGAGAGTGGAACTTTGTAGTTAGGTAGCTTCTCAAGTGTTCTTGCACAGTGTATTCCTGAGGAAAATGTCAGCTTCTGTGGAGCAGGAAACCCCAAGTCCAAGGCTGCCAGGGAACTCCTGGCAGCTAACAGCTGAGTACCAGATTCTGGGCCCTGGCATAACAGCATCCATTTTTCCTTTGGGCAGAAGAACACTCAGGCAAAGCTTTTTATCTGTGTGCTCAAAATGGTGCATAAGCCAGGCACTACACTGCAGGAATCCAACAGCTGTGGTACTCTTCTTGCACAGTGTTGCCTACTTCAACCAGGCACAGCCATTGATACCATGTGCCCATTTTTTTCACGTTTAGATCCCATCTACTGCACTGCCATGTACCCAGGCATTTTGCAGACCAGATCCTCCTACCATAAGGAAGAAAGTGTCAGGTTAAGAAAATCACTGTTTTTTAGTTGTTAACTAAAACTACACCGATTAATACAAAACCAGAAGTAGCACTCTTGAAAGACAAGAGCATGTAATCACAAATATCTAGAGAGTAAGAGTAGTCTTTCCCTCCAGTATGGGAAACATGTCTGGGTTGTGATTTTCCACTGATGATGCCTAATTTTGCACGTGCGGTAAAGGTGCGCTTTGTTTTATGGTACAGAATGAGGACATGTAGCCTCAGTTCCAGAAACTGGTCCCTGAATCACAGAATCAGTTGGGTTGGAAAAGACCTCTGAGATCATCAAGTTCAACCTATGACCAAACACCACTATGTCAACTAGACCATAGCACTAAGTGCCACATCCAGTTTTCCCTTAAACATCTCCCAAGACAGGAACTCCACCACCTCTCTGGGCAGCCCATTCCAATGTTTAATCACCCTTTCTGTCTTTTGGTGCAAAGTCTTGGGCCTAAAATCAAGCAGAAAATTCTTTGTTACTGTTGAAAAACTGGGTCAGAGATGACAGGATTTTGAAGAAAGACCACAGAGACAGCATGTTCATGTTTGTACCTGTGATCTATTGTGCAGGCGGGTAATTTTGTCATACCCTGCAGGCCCTGTCTCCCATCCTGCTGAATCCACCTCCACAGCTGGCAGACCTTATGTCTTCACCTCATTTGCAATGAAAATTCACAGTTCCCAGTCACCTCACTTTCAGTCCAGCCTCAAGGATTCACTGTCCTATGGCTCCACTGTACGTAGGCACCACACATCTGTCTGGATTTGGTACCTGCTGTATTTCCCTCAGGGTGTCAATGACCTGCACATCACACTGAGCCAGAAGAGCCCTTTCCTAACAGAAATGGCATGTGCAGTCCCTTAGCTAGGCCTAACACTGCTCTCTGGGGAAGGCTCATCCTCCTCCTTCCCAGCTCTGCCTGTTGAGAGAAACCTGCATCTGCCCTCGAGGGAATAGCTCTGGGCAACCACACTGCACCAACACCTCCCTGCACAGCTGTGTGCACCAGCAACTGAGCTGCTTGCTCAGCTGTACCTCACCAAAAGCAGCTTGTTGAAGATCAGCAAAACCTGCCAAACACCTGCAACGCTCCAATGGTCACATCACCCTGCCGAGGGAATAGCACAGCAGAGGGGGGAATGATGCTGGCTTTGCTGCTGCTGTGAGGGTGACTTAAATATTCCTGATTTCCTCTTGCATACAGCAGGTCTGCTCTTCTTGGGCTTGGTTTTAAACCTTTTTAGTATCAGCTTTGAACAGAGCCTCCCTGTAATTCCACAGGGTCAGTGGTGAAGGCAAGAGATCCCAGGGATCCCAGACCCAACTCACATGCCAGGGAGCAGCCTGCCACAATTAATGAACTGGAACTGCTTCTCACAGATGTGAAAATGAAACTTTGCACTGGAAGCACCAGTGTCTTCTGCACTTATTTCAGTCTTGAGATGTGATCAAGGAAAACCTACAGCTCATGTTGCTAAGTAGCTGCCACCATAACAAATCCTTTTGTGTCTTTTCTGGCTCACTGCTGCCTCCCTCAGCATCATCCAGACTAGTAACAAGTTTGCATTTATATAATTACAAAATGCAAAATGGTAAAATTAGTTTATTTTCAGGGTCTCTCATGTGTTATTTGACCAATCAGAGAAACATTCCTAAGCAACAAATTTGGCTTTGAAATCCAAATATTAAACTTCTATTTTTTCTCACAACATTTGATTGTGGTTTCTTATTCCTTAAACATCAGCATTTCTTTTGTTTTGGAGATTAGTCCTGTAGTCAAGGAATATGAGAAGCAGATTAATTTGTACAAAGACAAAATTAGCTGAAGTTTTCTGCAAAAATACTCAGCAGTGGAACCGTTTATGGTATTCCAACCCCTTCATTTCAGACTTAGCAATCCAGTGCAATGTGTGGTACACGCTGCTGGCAAAGCACACATTGACTCTAACTCTGGCTTACTCTCCGGTAACATGAGGGCTGATATATTAAATTTCACAAAATGAATAGAAAATTAGTGTGGACACATCTGCTGGCAGAGGCTGGACTTGAGCTTTGTCATCAAAATACCTGATTTGAAGGAGGACTTTCAACTTCTGCCTTGAAAAGCAGAATATTAACAGTGGTGTGCAAGTTGAAGATGAACATGCCAATAAACCAGTTGTAACCAGGCCTGGGATACCTGAATTCAAACAGCAATATTATGAATAACTTTCTTAGACTGATTTAACACACATGCAAAGTTGGCACAGCCATCCGAAAAAGCAATCCTCGCTCCTTTGCTTCTCTATTCTCCTGCCCGGTGCTTCTTGTGTTATGCTGGAACAAGTTTCTGTACGGCTGCCCAGTGCACAGGATGTGGGAATTGATCCAGCTGGAGAAAAAAAAACATTTCTTTTGGTGGGTTTTACCCTGAATCAGTTCCCACCATCCTCAAACTTTAGAAAACTAAATTACCAGCACTACCTGGGCACTGCAAGGCAGGGAAGGGGAAAGCATTCCAAAGAAGTAGCAAAACAGTGTAATTTAGAGAGGAGTCCTTGCACAGAGAACACTACTGGCTTTAAGCCTCCATCTGCTCCAGAAGGATGCCAAGTGTCATGAGCAACTGTTTCTCATCACATGTATTCTTGATCAATGTCAAACGTCAAACAACATTTATAAACATCCATGATTAAAGGTCAACCACACAGTCCTCAATTATTTAGTGTTAGTTTCAGGCTGTTTTATGACGTTTAATGTTTTTATTGAAAACAAAAGTTGGGCAAACAGGAAAAGCAGGGGCAGCTGGGGGAGAGCATATAGAGACCCAACTCATGACAACCAAACCATCTCTTGTATTCTTCCTGGCTGCTGGGAAATAGCTACAGCCAAATGAAATCGGAGGGTGTGTTCTCCCAGAAAATTTCTGGCACTTCATTCTACTTATAACACAACATTAACATTAGTATTTGGCTAATATGAGTATTTTCTCCTAGCTGACTTTCTGGATTTTTTAAATTCTGCTTGAAGATGTTCTGAACTAAAACAAATGTAAAATCAGCTCCTGTGATAATAACCAAGGAAAACCTTCCCTTCTTCTACCTCCTTTCTTGTCTATCCCATGGCTTTATCAGACATTCTGAGGTCAGCAAGAAATGCAGAGAACTGTCCTTTCTTCCTTGTGTGTTGAGACCACCTATTTCTTGGCCCTTCTGCTTTTCTATGTTTCAGAAGCTCACACTATATAGCTGAGCCATTCCTTGGAGAAGTAACAGAAGAAAAATCTTTGAAAAAGCACAAAATGAATGTAAGCCTTTGAGGAAAGAGGTTGCACAAGTAATGGCCATTTGAGAGCTTTAGAAACAGAAAAATTTATGAGCCCCATTCCTTCCAAAAGGTAAGGTTAAATACCATCACAGACTCAGGTGTAGCAGAGGGATGCAATAGAAGGAAGAATAACCCTTTGAAATTTTACTTCCTTTATTTGCCGGTGTAAGACATCAGCTGGAAAGATCGAAGCAGAAAAGGCAATCTCATGCCTACAAAAGATGGGCTTAGCTCCACATCCTCAGCACCATGTATCTGAGCCTCCAACAAAGTCATTGAAGCAATGTTGTACAGAACAGCTGTCAGGTCAGTTGCTTAACAAGTTGGTTTGAAATCATGAAGCCTGAGTTCCTGTGATACCTTTAGATGATAATTTTAGCTAAGTCTTGTGAATTAGGAAGACTCCTCTACTCATTCCCTTCCCAGAAACAACACTATTTAACCTCCAGCTGTAGATGACATCACCTGCCCAACTTCCTCCCTTCAACACCAGTTGAAGTAAGAACAGAGCTCTCTCTTGGGAGAGCTGGAGCAATGTCTTCAAGGTGGGTCAGACACACAGGGCAGGAAATCATTCAACAACTCAGTCTACTTGAAGGAATATTTCATTAGATTCATGAACTGTTTTCCTTTTTACCCACCAAGGAGGAGTAATTTGGAAAGCAGGGCATGCATAGTACCCCCGCTGTGAACAGTTAAGCTTTGCAGACAGAAGATGGGGAAGATGGGAGGATGGAGCACGGAGAAGCATTTACAGCAGTTCCTTCTCCTCACTGCTGCACTGCAACACTACAGCCAAACACACTAGAGACAGTCCAGCCTGACTGAGAAAGGAGTGAGGAACACATTTTACAGTAATGTTATCAATCTAATCTAAAGCTCTCACAAGACAGCTTTCTGAAAACTAGGTATTACTGAACTGCAAGAAAAGCAGCTTCCTATATAGCAAAAACTCAGTTAATGCTTATGGTTAATTCCTTAAAAACCATTTAGACATTTATTTGAAGAGGAACTATAATAAAATGCAGATGCTATACTTCTTTACAAAGGTATTGGAGTACTTTAAAAAAACCACAGCAGTCATAGGGAAAACAATGAATGCTGTGCAGCAGAGAGCGTTTCTGCATCTCATCATGTGTGCCCGTAACATGTAGGGAATATACTTCCTGTAGGTACAGGAGAAATACAGAGCACAAATGCTCTATCACCAATCCTGAGACCTTATTCAACAGCTGACCAGTTTATTACCACTAAACCTGCTTTCCAAAAAGTTAAGTTTGTCAGTACTACTTGCAGGCCATAGGCAGATCTAGTAACAAATCCTGTATATGGTAAAGCAGAGCTCGCATTCAGTGCCCTAGATTAGTGTCACCAGGCATGTATGTTTGTGCAAAATTAACTTGTCATGTAACTGAGCAACACTGATTACAAAAGTGTACTGGATTTTTCCTGAAGAGGTCGAACGTTTCGTTCTAGTCTGAGGGCCCCAGTTCCCACACTTCTCTCCATTACACAGCTTGAACGAAAGGAATCAAAGTTACTGTTTTCCAGTGCAGGCAAGCTGTATCTACATGCACACACTGGGGCTGGCTCAGCCTGCATCCCATGGGATGGGCTCATCTCCTTCCTTCCACAGGTCCCTCCAAAGCACGACAGTCACCTGTATGTGGAGCCCAGGCCAAGCCAGCTCTCTGGATCCAAGCTGGCTCTTCACCTTCCCAAGACAGCCCGTGTCAATCAGAGTTCATTGCCCCGGCCTCTGTGTGAGTTCTGCAGGTAACCACATGATTCCAAGGGAGATGCGCTGCATCCATAGGTTTGAATCCAACCATCTGGATCTATCAGGGGCACGTAACTTCAGAGGCACTGCCATACAGGCAGAGGCAATTCCAGAAGCAAGGGAACAGCAGAGCTAAAGGAATTCAAACTGGATATGTTCTGGCATTCAGAAGAGACAGGCACAGAGATGAATCACATTTTATAGACAGTCTCCTCTAATTTTCCACAGAATGCTCAAACAAAAGCATAGTATGGCCAGTAGAATAACTCTCCCTTCCCACTGGCAACAAAATCTATTTACATATTCAAGCTTTAAATCTCTCAAATACCTAAATCCTTACATGTCCACTCCTAACACCAAAACAACCTGTAAGTGCTCAACCCCTCCTACACTAATGGAAGATGTTCAAACGATACAGCGCTAACACATAACAGCTTATAACACAACTTTTATTAGAAAAGTTATACACAACAGCATCAACTATTTTCAAGAATATTAACCTTGAAAAGCAACAAAACAGACTAAAAATGTGTAACAAGAAACTAATAACCTTCTCTATAATTAAACATTCAAGTTATCTACAATGTATCTTTTTACAAAGGGGAAAATTATGGTTTTACAGGCACATCATGTTGAAAATAAAGCTGCAGTAACTTTATACAAGTAACTTTTTCAAGGATTATTAAATCATGATCATCATGTAGTCTCACAGTTTTTCAAACATTCACATAATTTTACAGTTGAGTGTATACTGAAATTTCAGTCTCAAAACTATTTCAAAAAAGTGCCAACATTAAAACCAGAACCTTGAGTGTGAGTAATTTTGCCCTAAAAAAAATTAAGACAGGTCTCTATAATCAACATATTCAAATAATTTTTGGTGCTACCTGGTCTAACAGTAAAGCTTCATTCTTTAGAAATAAATTCATATTGGAATTTCCTTTGCCAAGCTGGTAAAATGTTTTGAACACAGAAGTGTACATTATCAGAACAAATTGATACCAAAACCATAAATATGTGCTAAGAGCCATTAATGCACTACACAACTAAGTGGAATTGTGCCCATTTGTACTCTATATTCAAAGTTTGTTGCCCTTTCAGTATAAGTGGTATGTAATTTAGCAACTTATTCTTATCTTTGTATGCCTGCTTAATAAAAAAAATCATATCATTTACAATCTAGAAGTCTGGTTTAACAAGTCTGGAGTTTATATACAGCTCTAACAATCCTAAAGCATTATGATATCTTAAAGGTCTAAGTGAAATGACTAGTTTTTATTTGTCACTTATTAACAGTAATTAGCCATCATCAGTAGTGGACCATAATGACATGATTAAGTGAAAAGGAATGTTTTGTCTAAAATGCTTAACATGTTCTCTCCTTTCAACGCATCACACAGAGGAAGTGCTTTCCACAAACACTCATTTCCCCTTAGCATCAAGGGCTACAAAAATCCAACTGCAAAAATGCAGTGACACAGCAAGCTGACATATCAGGCACCACCTTTCATATTGGCAGCTGTAAGAGACCCACGGTATGCACAAAGATCTAGAGAAGGGGAAAAAGCCCACTACAAATGAGAAGCAGGCCGAACATTTCAGATGAGTTTGGCAAAGTTTTTTATCAGACAATAGGTTGGCCATCCATGTTTACTTGTATAGGTTAAAAATATCTACTGAATCAACTAGTCAAATTATCGTAAGACATTTTAATTGATACTCAACATCACATGCACCAATATTGCACACATCTGCTCCGAGGTGTTAAAACAATCTTTATTTGGGCACTTGAGCTGTCTGGTTTCTGCAGCTGAAAGTCAAGTCACCCACCCCAGCAGTTTCACTAAAAATTTGAGTGGTAAAGTTAAAATACAAACCCCAAGATAACCCCAGAATAAAACCAAGGACTTTATACAGACAATAAAATCTAAATTTTCTGCAATGGTCTTGTGGGCCCTACAGACAGGGCAATACACATACACACCAGTGAGACGGGCACTAGCTCTGCTCTACATCACCTTTCAGATAATGTGAAACCTGGGACCAGGTGTTGCAATGATGTCACTGTAGGGTTCCTCCTGGGTCAGCTCTATAGCTTGCTGTTTTTTAAGTACCAGGAAACTGTAGAATTTTGCAGCTGCTTGTTTCCTATTTGTATTTCTGCACAGCTCAAGCAAACTGATAGATTCTGCTCCAGTCTTAGCAAGAGCTCTCTGAAAAACACAACATTGATATGACAAATTAAAGAGAGAAAGACACAGAAACAACGATGTCTCTTGGTAAAACTCTGTTTGTTGTCAAACCCAGGGTACTGTGAAGGATTTGGAAGGACCTGACATTGGATGAGCACATTCCAACATGTACATGAAAATTTCTATAGGCCTCCTATCTAAATGAAACCAAGTAGGCTTCCCAGAGATGTGTGAAAAATCATTCTTGAATCTGGTGAACTTATTCCAGTACAACTTACTCCAGTTGTACTGTAGTACAATACAAGATTTTCTTTCTGCAGTAAGAACTAACCAGTCTTTTTTGACTACAGGACAATTTTTTTCAAATAGGAATAAAAAAATATCAGGTTTTATTTCTCAAAATAAAAAGAACTCCAAATATAATCAAATAAAATTTCAAGAGATAATGTTCTTTAAAAGATGCATAATTTTCCCAAGGCGAAACCCTGTTTATTTCTAAAATTCCTCTGTCTGAAACTAAGTATCCCAAGTTGCTTACATTTTCTCAAAGTCTTGGCGAGAATGTATTTTTTAAAAAATCATGAAAATACATCTTCTTGCTGGCTAGGACAACAACTGACATCAATTTATAACAGAACCTGCTCTGCAATATCTACTAGATGAAAAGATATTTGGCTGGCCCAACCAAATTACTTTATTCTTAATCAGATCTCAATTTTGAATCTCATTGCAGACTTAATGTTTCAGCCATCCAGTGTGATGCTCTTTTGGGTACAAGGAAGAAAGAATTGAAAAAAGACAGACACGGTCCAAAGATAATTCTGAAGCTCTTTTCAGAAGTTAGGATGAAATATTCAGAGAGGAAAACATTACACATTACCAATCCAACATCTGCATACTTTAGAAATATTTTTAAGCTACAGTTTTACTGGTTTGGGCTGGGACAGAGTTGATTTCCTTCACAGCAGCTCATGGTGCTGTGTTTTGGAGCAAGCAGGCTGGGGGTGCACCAGGAGTCAGGAGGGGACAAAGCCAGCACAGCTGACTCCAGCTGGCCAAAAGGACAATCCCTGCCATATGGCATCATGCTCAGCACATAAAGCCAGGGGAAGGAAGAGGGGGGTGTGTGAGCATTTGCGACTGTGGCACTTACATTCCCAGTCACCATTACATGTAAGGAATTCCTGCTTCCCTGGAAATGGCTACCTGTCTGCCTGCTGTTGGGAAGCAGTGAATGAACTCCTTATTTTGCTTTGCTTGCACGCAGGATTTTTACTTTACCTATTAAACTGTCTTTATGCCAGCCCACAAGTTTTCTTGCTTTCCGCCTTCTGATTCTTTCCCTCATCCCAGCAGAAGGCAGACCCTGAGTGAGTGACCACGTGGGGCTGTGCTGATGACCAGGGTTTTTTTGTTTAAAGCAATCTTACTTAAACTAGCAGAATTCTTGCAAGCATGCAAAAGAACTGACTTAAATCGCATTAGTTTACAATGTAATTTGAACTAAATTTCAGTGTATTAAAGTATTGTAAGGGCTATTTAGGAGTTTAAAATTAAGTTTTCATTGTTTAAATATATAAGCAAGTAATTTTTATGATACAACTCTACTAACATTTTCCAGAAATCAAAAAAGCTTTTCCTTGATACATCTTAGTTTTGAGAAACTTAATAGAACAGACACTATTATTAAATCTCAGTTTACTGAAAACTCAGCTGCGTTCTCCCACTCCCTTCCCCCAAAGCCATTACACTGGAAGTTCAGAGATTATTAAACACTGACAATGACCTTTTATAAGCAAAGATGGAGTCTACCAATTTCACAAAAAAGCAAGGATGACTTTGGAAAACAAAACCAGCTTAGAGTGATGAAACTGAAGCACTTCAGTCACAGGAGATTCTCAGGAATTGCCAAAATGTTTAAGGAAAAAAAGGGGTAGGAGCTACAAACTTGGCTGAAAGGCAAAGGTAGTCCAAGAATATGTGAAGGAGACCACAGAGCAAACAGTGGTTTGTGATTCAGTTCAAGTGCATACAAGGAGTGTTCAATCATTGTATCAGAAAAAAGCTTTTGAGTTCCAGCAAGCAAGAATCCATCCTAGAGATGGAGTCTGTGCAGACTGAAGCCACATCCTGGAAATTGGACAAGGTCGGATTCCCACACTTGTTAGAGATTAGGCTTCTCATGGCATGGAATTTTTCCAACTAAGTCTAGCCAGGAGTAAATATCCTGTAAAAGGGTTTTAGCCCTAGACCTTGTTTGCCAAGGGTTACACAGCACGAAGTCAGAGGTGGTAAGGTTTCATTAAAAACATAATCAAACTAATTTATTTTAAAATTTAAATTTCTGGGAGTCTTACTTGCACACCCAGTGTGGACGTAAAGGTTGAAAAATTTCACTTCAGATTTTCTTTGGAAAAAGGTGACAATTAAATGAATAGAGACTTAATTTTAATTTAATTATTTTATGTAGATTTAATCAACTATATACATTTTTCCCCTCCAAGACATAACTGATATTTTAAGCTGTAACATCTACTGCAAAGAAAGCTCCTTCTTAACCTTTTAACTCAGGTCAAAGACATCAGTGGGCACACCCAAAAGTTATTTCCAGAGAAGGAAAATGATCATGTGTACCTGAAGTCCATGGAGCATTTGTTGAGTCCTCTTGTTCCATCTCCTTTCTTCTTGATCCTGATCACCCCCTGTGCCATCTTCCTCCTGCAAGTAGATATAAAATAAAAGCTGTCAATGAAGTTTGTCTTGATAGCCACAGAATATTAAATACTGTAGCTAAGAGACAAGTTATATTTTAGGATGTGGTTGGTTTTCTTGCAAAAAAATATTTTCATTAAGTAGCACAAACTAATTAAAATGAACAATAAGTTCAAAATTTCTTGTATAAGGCATCATAAACATAT
The DNA here is from genome assembly GCF_047495875.1 of Pithys albifrons albifrons. Taxonomy (NCBI): domain Eukaryota; kingdom Metazoa; phylum Chordata; class Aves; order Passeriformes; family Thamnophilidae; genus Pithys; species Pithys albifrons. The sequence continues at coordinate 42,888,291 of NC_092461.1, read as the reverse complement.
AGAATGTTTTAATCCAGCCACATATGAAAACAGGAGAACCTTCTAATTCCAAACAGAATGTGTATGCAATTTATAATATGAAATAACACAAATATTATAAAAGTAATCAAATATTTTAAGAATTTACATTTCCAAAGGCTATTATTTCCTAAGGACAAACTAAAGACTTTTCTTATGCCATTTACTGAATCCACAGTCCAATACGTATGGGAAACACATAAACTCTTTCTACACAGAATTCTTACCTCTTCTTCCTCCTCCTCCTCTTTCTCCTTTTCTTTCTCCTTCTCTTTTTCTGGCAGAAGTTCTAGCTCTGGTATCAGCTGGCAGATGTTTTGGGGCTCCTCTGGAGGCATTTCTACAGGTGGCATTTCCAGCTGTTGTGATGGTGGATGCTTTAAGAGGACACAATACAGTTAAACAAACAGTATAATTTTGTCAGTGCTTTGACAATATAATGATGATGCAACTGACCAGTTTCAGAAAATCCAAGTATCCAAATCTCAGCCATTTGTCAGCAGTTTTCATTTTTGAAAATAGAAGAGCAATTTTGTTTTGCTATTCATATGTTTATTTTTAATCTTTTAGATTCTACTCAAACCAGAAACTGATACCACTACAAGGACAAAGGCTTTTCAGTAACTTCACTTAGTCCACCATCCAAACTACTGATCCCACTTCCTGGATTGCCACATGCAAATTTAAAATTTGAAAAATGACCAGATACACTGCTACATGAACACACTTTTAACTCAGTGGAATAAGACATCTTCAGAATATCAAAATGCTGTTCTCAGCAATACAAACGGGAAGGAATTAAAACATAAGAACCTTGCAAAGTTTCAAAAAATGTAAGAATGACTTTGGTGCTCAAGTATTCTCAGCATATTCTCAGTAAATATTTATATCAAGAGGAAAACCCAGAAAAGCAGTTTAACAGGATGAATAGAGTCAGTTTTAATAAAATTAATATACAGTACTCCCCTCATGAATCTATACACAGTTAAGTGCTTGCCAGTAAAGTTACCCTGACACCGGAAACTGTTTCTATACAAACTCTAAAATGGCTAAGCAACTTCTGACTTGGTCATACAGCAGGTAAGACTACAGGTATGTTGCTAGAAGCCTGACCCGTTTGGTGTGATCAAAGCATTCCCAGCACACTCACACCTCCCCCTTTCACTGAGTTCAGTACAGTTGATGCTGATTTCACCCCATGACATGGCCAAGAGGAGCAGCAGCTGCCACCCTTTTTAATAAGATAATATCTAAGTGTCTCATTCTACAGCGGAAATCTGTTAGCCAAGGAACGTGAAAAGGGAGGTTAAAAATACACAAATATGAGACATAGCATAAACCAGGACTGCTCTCACCAGGCAAGCATTCAAAGAGAATACACCTTTCATTTTGACCATTTCCTTCCTCTCCCCTTCAAAATATTGTTTCCTTTCACACTGCATCACAGCTAGTTTCCAAGTCTACTCATAATTCAGCAAGGAATTATTTTCAGACAATCAGAGTTTCTCTTTGAAGCCTTAAGCCTGGAACACTAGGACTGTCTTAAAAATGAAGTTTGTGCAGCTAGCACAATCCCTGTGGGAGCTGTTCAGATACACTTGCCAAGCAGAACTTCATCGCTTTGCAAACAATATACTTAACTTGTTGAAGACTTTTTCTGGAGGAAATAGCATCATTTCTTTATTCTACCTGCATTTTAAATGTTTCAGTAAGCCTCACTTAAGAAAAACACCAGAACGACTACCCAGAGGCAAATGTTCTGATACTCCTCTAGTGAATCTCCCAGGACTAAAGAAAGCTAGGGCCTGTTTCATTTCCTGCTCAAAGACACTTCACACTTCTCATTCTCCATTTAAAAACCCCACAAAAACCAAAATTTTACTCACGGGTAACACTGGCTCAGGTTCTACTTGCTGCAGTTTGCGTTTCACACCTGTCTGAGGCGGTGGCGGTGGCATAACGGATTCATCCAGATTGGTTCTGCTGCCTTCCATCATCGACTCTTGTAAGCGGTTTGGTTCTTCCAGAATAGGTTCATCTGTATTCCACAACAAACCTTGTTTTAGATACTTTAGAATGTAATTAGAAACTATAACAAAGTCCAATCTGCTATTAATTTAGAGTTGAGCACTCTTAAGAGCCTGCATAGCTTTTGCAGTGACTTAAACAGAAATGGCAGAGATGCGCATACAACCTAATCCAACACACATTTAATCCACCGGTTCAAACAATTCCTAAGCATCCCCTATTTCTAGCAAAAATAGGTTATTTTAGGTCACAGACTGTACATCAAGCTAAACAACCATTACAAAGCTCTTTGCTTCATTCATAATCTTCGATGACTTAATATAAAGCACAAACAAAAGAGAAAAATAAGCTCCAAGGGAAAGCAAAGCATCTTTGACAAGACACAAACCAATGACATCTCGTTGCTGCTGTTGCTGCTGCTGCTCCTCTCTGGGAACTTCTGGGTTTTCAAAGTCTTTAAGGAACTCATCAAGGTTGTCAGCTTCTCCACCTTTCCTCCTCTTTCTTAGGTCTTCTGGTACCAGGGGTGTAAGACAGCGAGTGAAGAGCTACAGAGGGCAGGTAACATTATTCACTATTGCAGTTCTCAATGTCCCTTAATTTCATTTTTGCTCAAGCAATTATGAGCTATCTTCCTTTCCTATTTTTAAGCTCCTCTCCAACAGTACTCTAACACCTAAAAAAATAATGTATTTCTGTAGCTGATAACACCAATGCTTAAAATAGTTACCTTAGTTGTTTTAATATGGTTTTTTTCCCCAGTGATGAATATTGCTATCACTGTATCACTATTCATATGCTGATGTTTACTATGTATGAGGCACAGTCCTGAATACTGTCCATTTAAAAATGAACCTGCACAAAAACATTACCTTTAGTAGCCTGTTATTCCACAAAGGCTGTGCAGGCAGAGAGAAAAGCTTTTCAACTCCACCGGTTTCTTTCCACATCATCAGTTTCTTAGTAGGTGGTGCCAAATCCAAAGTCGTTACAATATCAGAGTAGTCACTTAATTGAGCTCGAATAGTCTTGCTATCCAGTTCTTTCACGCTGTCCACAATCAGCTTTCTCTTCCTCTTTGCTTTGGTTTCCTTGACTGTTGAGATTTTTAGCAAGTAATGAAGGTTAGCTGAGATACCACACCATAGAAGGATCTTGCAGGTTCTCTATAGGTCTTATTAACCCAGGTATAAAGCTGTGCACAAGAACCTAAGGCAACATTAGCTTTGGGAAAAAGACTGAAAAGCTATAAGCAGTGTGAAAGATCAAATACTAGGAATGTTGTCCCATAAACAGCATTTTTGTGCAGACTTGTAGTTTTACTGAATCTACCTAAGTCTCCATGTCCACAGCTGCACATGCCTCCCTCCCCTGTGGCTTGTTAGGCTGGTGCAAACCCTGGCCACCATGTCGATTAGAGGGACAGAGCACCTAAATGAGCGAAGGCTCAGAGAACTGGAATTGCTCAGCCTCAAAAAAAGAGAAGGCTGCAGTGTGACCTAATTGTGGCCTTCCAGCACCTGAAGGGAGAAACAAGATGGAGAACACTTTTTACAAGAGCATGTAGTGACAGGACAACAGGGAATAGTTTGAAACTGATAGACAGTAGGCCTTTACTAGATATTAGCAACAAATTCTTTACTGTGATGAGTGGTGAGACACTAGAACAGGTTGCCCACAGAAGCTGTGGCTGCCTTATCTCTGACAGTGTTCAAGGCCAGGTTGGATGGGGCTCTGAGCAATCTGGCCTAGTGAAAGGTGTCCCTGCCCATGGCAGTGGGGCTGGAACTAGGTAATATTTAAAGGTCCCTTCCAAACCCAGTCATTCTATAATTCTAATCACAGAGTTAGAGTATCACACCAAGTTTTTCCTCTAAGCCCTGCCTGAGCTTTGGTGGAGTTATTGTGGCTGGTTACCTAACCTGTAACTCTCACCTGCTCTAGGATGACTCTACTGTACATTGCTTACAGCCTGGCACTCTGCAGAAGGCCCTGAAGCTCTGGCAAATGCTGTCTTTGGTGGTCCCAGCAGAACAGCTGGACCCCTGTGCCAGCCTGCCACAAGAGGGCAGTGCCAGGGCGCTCTGATTGGCCAAGCAGGGCGTCAGGGTCTGGAGCTCAGTCTTAAAACATAGGACAAGCTACTTTCTTTCCAGATCTTAATTTTTTAATAAAGCAGGGATCTGTTTATAATCAGCCAAATACAGTATTGGTTAAAATAAGAAAGTTTCTTGTATTAAAGAAAAAGACAAGGAAATTACCTATTTAGGAGAAATTCAAATATAAAGATACATCTCCTGAACTCAGCAATCTATTAAAGCTACAAATCACTAAAAGAGCACTCATTCTCAGTGTAAGCAGTCACTTCTGGCCTTCACACATAGCATATCAAGAACTGTGCTGCACTACAGATAGCGTATTAGAATTAAGGACATGATGATTTCTATTTCAACTCAGTGCATTTTTACTAACATGTTGACCAAAAGCTGCAGTATCATGCTGCTGCACTACTGACTGCAGAAACTACAAACCACTATTCTCCAAGACCATCCATGTAAGCTACCTACCTGGAAAGTACTGGAAAGCTAATGTTAGAATAAAAGGAATTCAGCACTTGGTCCCTGGTTTCTCTCCCAGCTGAGCGGCAGAATCAGCAGCAAGGCTTGATATCAATTTCCACTCCATCAAGCTAAGGTAATCTCTGACAACCCATGTAAAATACTCCCCAATAGCTTACTCACCAGTTATATCAATAGGCTCCAGAGCAAAAGCCTCCTCTTCGTTGGGAACAAGCGTTGTCTGATCAGTCATAGTTGGTAACGGTTCAACTGGATCTACCGAGTCCGGGCTGTCCGGTCCACCCACTGCCAATTACAACAAGCACCTTGCACTACTTCAAAACATTGAGAAACTGTGCAACCCTACCCATCCCTCCTCCACATCTTCAAGTGCTTTACCACATTTCATACTTCTGAGCTTAATATGCTTTTAAGGAATGAGAATCAAAATTAAATTAGTTGAACAGTAATTGTAGATCTAGCCCTAGATCATACTCACTTGATACATTATCATCATCATCCATATCATCGTGGGGAGGTTGCTCTGGCATCATTACTCCACTTTCTGAGAGTGCAGGTGGGTCATCAAAAATACCACCATCATTATTACTGAGAAGTTTGTCATCTGAAGCAACCAGATGGAAGAATCAGTTTTGCATCCACAAATTCATGAAATAAGTATAGACAAATGTACAAAATACAGACAAGTTAACTACAACATAGACAAAAACAGTGCAAAGGTTAGAAAACTTCCAATGCTTATACAGAAGAAAGCAGTAGCACTTTTTCAAGGTGCACATCAGCTCCAATTTTAAGCTTACAGACAACTCTTATTACAATACACTTGCCATATATTTGCATCTTACTGGGTTTCTTAGAACTTCATTTGAAATATGCCTACACTTAACATGCTGTGTGTCATCTACACTGCTGAAGCACTTACAAACCACAATTCCACGGCTGACGGAATAACTCTGAGAGGGATCTTCACTACAAAGAAAACAATTTCCCCCGACCTACCCAAGAACTTATTAACGCACAAGATAGAACAGAGGAGAAACAAATTTCTCAAACTTACCTAATATACCACCATCATTTCCTTCTCCAAAATTATCATCTTTGTATTGGTCTTCATATTCCAGGTGATTAGACTTCTCATTGAGGTGACTGGTGCTCTGTTCAGGTTCCAGTAAGAGGTTGGAAGCACTGGTGCTCACTAGCATGTCATCCTCAAATGCACTACCTTCTCTCATCATCTCACGATCGTCCATCCCAAAGTCACCTGCAAGAACACAATCTCACTGCCATAAATGAAGAACCAAGATGCAACAGACCTAGCTAAGAGATCAGCAAAGGCCCACATGTAAGACCAAACTTCATCTTAATTGCAAAGTTAATGACAAGATGTAAGAAATTATGTCCAGCAATACCATAGCAAAAGTACTGTTGAAACCATTATAAAAACAACTATCTCCTTTTCAAAGCATTTTGTTGTACTTATCTGAATTGATATTAGCAAGATCCTACTAATTTTTATCTGACCAGAAACCATTCAATGGAATTCAAAAATGTTGTACCTTATGCCTCAAGGCTGGGCTTCAAGTACAGAGAGCAAAGCAACACAGAATCAACACCACCATCAATTCCCAGATTATTCTTTCAAAAAGAAAATTACTAAATTATGGATTACAATACAGTACACTGGGAACTAGACATTAAAATACAACTGTCTTTAGGCTTTGATTCAGATTTTAGAACACAGTCCTTGAAAAGACAGCAAAAGTAGTAAACTCGTTGCCACTGTCTGCTTTGGCTTTAGAAATCTCCCAACAGTTTCTGACAGAGAACATGCTTATGTTTAAAGCAACAGCTGACTCCATATTCCCATTACATTTGAAAATTACAATTGACATAGTACTTCACTAATTAACCTGAATGAATAATTTTCAGCTTTTCTTTCTGCCTATTCTAGGCAGCTAGAAGTTTGCAGAGCATTAGAGGACAGACTTTATGGAGAGACATGTACAAAACAAAAATTAAACATACAAACACAGAGCATGTTTGAGCTAATTTGTTTTGTGTTTAGTAAGCATTCTATAGTAATTGCAAAATGTGTCTTACAGTTACCAAAATTAGCTAGAACACATAGTAACACATGAGATCTTTACCAAAGTCATTATCCTGGAGGATACTGATGTTGCCTACTTCTTCTCTCATTGTAATTTCTTCCACTCTGCTCTGGTTCAAACTGAACTGCTGGGCCACATCAATATCACTTAAACAAGCAGAAGGCAATTATTAAAAAAACAGACAAAGCCTGCTTAAAGAAATGTGACATTAGTTCATAAAAGGTACATTTTACACTTCAGTCAACTATTGAAAAAACTGATAGTGAAGACTGAATAGGAAACATTACTTAGAACAGTAAGTCCATTCATTACTGGTTCAAAGCTACCCAAATGATGTTAGTTCTGGAAATACAGCAGAAATCTCTCTTACTCCTTGCTGTGTTTGGGTTACTAAAGGCAAAATTAATAATCAAGAAAAGACTTCATCCGTTTCATCTTCAAAAGCTATTAATTTAGTTTATCAAAATCTGTATTTAGAACCACTACTATATTTAGAACCACATTGTGATATTAAGGTATGTTTCTTAGAAGAACATAGAATTTTTATGCAGTTTCAAATTAGTATATACTCTAATTTGAATATAAACTAAATAGAACAGGGAGTAAACTAGAAATTTCATTATGAACAATCCAAAAGAGTAGCATCAATTTTTTCAAGATCAAGAACTATTCAGGTTGTATAACTTTATGTTTACAAGTAACACATTAGTAATCAAAAGCTTTAAGAATTAAAAAAGTGCCACAGAAGGTCCACTGGAAAACTTCTTGATCTTGTCTAACCTGGGAATGTATGTGATGTAGTGACTTGCATAGAAGAAAAAGGAAAATAATAGATATATAAGTTTTTCAAAAGCCTCTGTAAGGACAGCTTAAACTTCGGTTAAAATTGCATGCTATAATCAATACAAAGACCATAGCACACTTGCTTAGTAAAGACTCTACAGATTCTTTTTCTTTACAATCAGCGACGAGTTAGCTGTTTAAAACCAGGTTCTCCTCAACTAAACACGAATATTATTTGCATGGAAGTAAAACACCCTCAAGCTTACTCTAGATCAGGAAGTGGTTGGTCGAAATCATGAAATTCCTCGGGTAAGGTAATAGCATTGTAAGCAGCCTCTCGGTTTTCCTCAGGCAGATCAACAACTCCTGCAGAGAAGAACACCCGAACTTGAGTTCCCATTCCTTACAAGGACCGCATTTTTCTCTCTGCCTTTAGCATTGTTCACCCTGCATGAGCTTCTTGTCTTTAAATTTATTGAACTGAACTGATGCTGAGACACCTACGAAGAAACCTTAGATAATGTTAGTAGTGAGATTCAGACTAAATTCAACATATATACCCTCAAGCTCCTGCACTGTTTGTATAACCCTGGAAGCCTCAAATCACTCAGTATTGTTTGTGTAGCACTATGCAGAGCTGTGCAGCCAACACAGGCACTGTAGCACACTACAGGTACCTGTTATAAAATAATTTTATCATGATGCACAATATGAACTGTTGAGTTCTACAATTCAGTTTGGGTAAAGCAGTGGCAGCACAGCTACTGCTCTACTCTGGTCATTTGCTCAGTTCCATGAGCTCCAAAAATCCCGGAACAGCACTGACTGTACTAGGCCACACAAACTCTTAGGATTCTGCATGTATGAGAGCTGAGTACCTAAAACACATACATACCTTTTTTTATCCTCTGGAGATGCTTAGTCTGTTATTCAGCAGGCATTCTGAGAGCATGACTATCAGATTTGGCATCACAAAACCAGTGCCAGTAGTTGGTACCTCTCTTTTATACCAAGTCTTAAGAGTTCAGGACACTTGAAAATGCGTGGGAAAGCAGGTTCAATTCCTTCTGTAACTTGCAGATTTGTGTTCTATGCTCTGCCTTCTGACTCACACGTACAGCACAGGCAATTCTGAGGTGCAGACACTTCAGAAAGACTTTGCCACTGTGCTCCCCTCCACAATGGACAATCAAAGAACCACAAAGAACCACTGTCCACAGAGACCAGGAACAAGCACGAGTCTGTAGCTTACTCAGTGTTGTACTTGGCTAGGAATGAAGAAACCTAGTCCATCATCTTTTCAGGGCTATTCAGTATTTTTAACTGTTGGCTGCTTAAAATGAAGTATGTAAATGATTCTCAGAGCAGACAATCAAGACAATGCTTAAGCCACAAAACTGATAAACTGAGACCAAAGACAAGTGCCTCAGTTTGTTTTAGGTCATCGTGCCACTTTTTGTACATCTTGGTTTTAAGGTGCTTCACCTTCTACATGCATGATGTTGGGAATGGGAAAACTGGAACAACAAATTGCCTTGTGAAATTAAAACAAATTTATGTGTTCTTATCACCCAGGGAAGTTCAACACAATAGTAAACAAAAAAATTGCCACTGCAAGATACATAAAGTTCAATGCCTAAATCACAACCTAATTATCAGGAAATGAAGATAAAGGCATTATACACCTGAACTGCTCTCAAGTTACTGCTGCACTGGCTTTCAAGAGTTGCCTTTTTAAAAATCAAAAAGTCTCCAAGTTCAGCTTTTAAATCTACTGCACTCACAAACTTAAGAGGGTAGAATGAGATTCAGCAGCTGTGAGCACCCAGCAGCATCCCTGCCACAGCTACACTCCAGCTGGAAAAAAAGTTTCCCAGGTCAGAATTAAAGAAAACTATCAATTGTACGTAAGCCAAATAATTAACTGCTGGATGGAAAGTCATTTCAGGTATTAATATGGAACACCATCCCCACGAAAGATCTTAGAGTAAGCAACAATAGAGAGGGAAATCATGCTGCAAAAATACAAAAGGGAAAATATTTTTCTTGCACACATTACAGTTCACATTATTTCTAGAAACTAAAATGTTAAAGTGGTAAAAAACCAGTTTACTTATATATTTCTTCAGTAACTCATGGCAAAGCAATCCTTACCCTTCACAGAAACAAGGCCTCTGCTGTGCTTCTATTCTGTAAGACACTGGCCTTTTCAGACAAAAGGTGAAAACCACGCAGTGTATATTTAACATCACGCACCAACAACAGCCAAAATCGTAACTGAGATTTTAAGGAATCAGTGTTAATAGGAAAAGTTTTCATTCAGAATTCAGTTAAAATACATTTTTCAGCAGGTAAGTCAGCCACACAGCCAGCCTGAGGCTGCACTAAAGAAAATAACCTCTGCTATAACTTCATGTAATGCTACAAACATAAGATGGCAGAATTCTATGCCTTCTTAATAAAGATATTTATCAACATGACTTATCAGAGTGCTTAGACAAAGACAGATACCTGGACGAAAAGCCATCTTAATCTTAATGAAAGCCTCATTACAGTCTGCAAGAAGGTATTTTGCTTTCCTGTGGTAGATTCTAACAACGCCGAGTAAAAGATGTCCTGATGTTCGAAGTGCCATCTTCACCTACAAACATGATCAGTGAATTAGAGGCAGCCTTACTTCTCCTTTTATGACATTTCAGTCACTATTCAGTTACCCCACTCAAGAAAAATCAAATATGCAAAACAAGTCCAAAAATCAGCAGAAAAGTGAAGAAAGAAAGCATGCAAAGTCTACATCCAAGATGACACTCTATGTCTCACTTACGGACAACCTGGAAAATATCAGCAAATTAACAGCAGCTTACTCCAAGAATTCCCAAACACTGCTCTTAGTGAAAAGAGAAAAAGGGACGAAGTCCATTTTTATCACATCCTTTTTCTAACATCTTTGTTATTTTAATTGTGGAAGAAGTGAAAAACACAAAAAGTTGGACAGCCATAAATAATGATCTGATGAAGTAAAATACGATTATAAATGGTTATTTGTCACCTTTCCAATTTTCTGTCCTGCAGTTAAAATCAGAGATAAATAGTGGAAGATACAAAGGGCCCATAAACAAGCACTGCCACATTAAAACAATTTTAAGTTCTTTTCCTCTTATCTCACTGCTTTAATATGTAATCAAGTATCTCCTCTGAGAACACAAAACTGATAAAAAAAATAATCCAGAGAAGGACTTTTAAGTACGTTAGGCTGAAAGAGCATGAAACTTGTGTTGAAGGGTACATGGAACAATTCCCTCACAGAAAGATTAAGCCATCCAGAATTTAACCTCAAACTGTAAGATTTCAAAATTTGTATTGTCTACAATGTCTTTCTAATATTTCACCCAATGAACATGTTACACAAAGTTAAACACATGAAAGAGTGCCCATTAATTTCTCCTCTCTCTAAAAGAATGCTACAGCAGCTCACTAGTGAGTCTATGAGCATTACCTTCTTTATCAATCCTTCCAGAGCTCACAGTGAAGCAAATCCCTGTTCTGGAAGTATCTCTGTGATTGTACTATACATCTTCCACTTATACTTAGCAGTTTCTCTGAACACATTATAGAAACTGCTAACATTTGAATCAACTAAGTAAAAGAGAAAAATAAATTTTCTTTCTTTTTCAAATAGTTGCCTTTTGTGTAAGACATTCAGACATCTGTTGTGACAAAAGTCACAACCATATCACTACTTCACTAATTCTAACATGAAGTTTCATTGTCATCAGTAGCAAAGGGAAAGAAGAACAAAAACATTTAAAAACATCAAGCTACTAAAAATTTCCTCTGGTTTCCCAGTAGAGTATTTCACATACGAAGAGACATTTCCACCCTTTAAAACAGCAACATTAAGAACTTTATTTGCCTCACTGACCCTAATAGGAACTTCTGCAGGTGTATGTACAAGTTCTTTTGACTACAAGGAACATCACATTAGTGTAAAATAAATACCTTTGGGGAAATGATACTCTCCACGCTGCTCTCCAGATTACATTCAAAGACATGGGCTTTGGTCAGCTTCTTATCCCAGTGGGCCGCCAGCCAGATTTTGGCCAGCGGCCCACGCTTGCTCAGGACAAAGTGGGCATAGAACATGGTCCCAGATGTCTAAAGCAAGGTGCAAACCTGCAAAAAGAAAGACAAATATTTTTTCTAGATTTTTTATTTTATGAGGAACATCCTTGTAAACACTCCCCTTATGCTCAGAAATCGTGCACATGTTTCCTTTTCAACCACTAAGGTCAGACTATTTGTTTAAAATATTTAAGAAGCCAACAACTTACAAGTGGTGTTCATGTAACAGCATATATATATATATGTTACATATACACACACACACATATATGTTTATATATATATGTATACACACACACACATACACATATGTTACAGAGGAATTATAAAGCAGAAGGAACAGCAACCAACAGCATTTACACAATTGAAAAATGTTTGCCATCCCTCAAGAGGAAATAATTTTGATTATATTAAACTTCATGGTAATGATACCAAATTCTCATAATGCAAAGAAACACATCTCAGTTGCCAGTCCACAGTAGTTCTCTATCACTTCCATGTTTTTCTACTCTTAATTCAGTAGCTACCACTATACTATACCAGTAGATATTCTACATTGTTTCAGTAAAACATTCGCAATTATAAAATATACAACCCTAAACTTTTTGGACTTCATTATATTCTTAAACAGGAAGGACAATTATGCCTTTATTTCTGAACAGACTGTGCCCCGTTTCATTTTTTTTTATTCAAGTGTTTAGAAAAATGGTGAGAAAATTGACTGCTTTATTCCAAAGATCCTTAAGATTCCACTTTCTTTCTCCTTCAGCAGAAAAAACCCCTTCCTTTTATCTATTTGCCTCATAACTACCTTCTTATATGTCTGTTGCCAACACACCAAACCATGGTGAAGAAGAACAGAATGATGGCTTCTGATCTAAACATGCCAATTCAATGCATCTGTTAGCATGTGATTCAACAAGTTGAGGGAAAAGTTAAAATGCCATTTGTATTTGTGGAGACTGTGTATGCACTGAGGCCAGCACCTCACAGGGATGGACATGTGTAAGCTTTTTTAGGAAGCACAATGAAATAAATTTTGGAAGTCTCCTTGCTCAATAAACATTATTTAAAGGTACTCTACCTACTCTTTTCATTTCCCTAGTGTTTTTTGAAAGACATGACACCGTCTCAAAGGCCAGCAGGCAATTCAATCCTTTGTATATTTTCAAAGGCCTCAGTATTTTTGTGTGTGCAGAGACGCAACTTCACAGCAGAGCATTTTGGTATCTTGAGTTGCTACCACAGCCATGCAGTGATCTGGTCACAATAAACCTGTAAATTATCCCTGAACATGAGGAATAGGGAAAAACACAAACATAGAGTTGACAAACAGACTTGTATTAGCACACGAAAATCACTCAACAACAGTTGTGCTTTGATAGTGGAATTTGGCACAATTATTAAAACTCGTAGCACGAGTTTCACAAAACTTCAGACACAGTTAACTGTAACCCTAAAAATAGATTTAACGTTTCCTGTTAAATGTGAAACACACTATTTGGATAAATTGTTTCTGTCCAAGTTGCACATCACTTTAAATCTGTTTCTCTTCATCCATTACTGAAGCCTTGTCACAGAGAAACAGTGACAATTGCACTATACACAGTTTTAAAGTGTTTCAATATGAACTATTGTTAATAAACTAATTCTACTCCCTAAAGCACTAATTTCCTGTCACAAATGAGTCTCAGTCACTTCTAAATTTCAGCAGATGCTCTGCTCTGTAAGGTGATATCTGGGTTACAGCACCTGTACAAAGCCCACCTTTATGGTTCTGAACTGTTTGGTGCCTCAGCACAACTGGCACCAATGGCTGCTCCCGCTGCCTCCACAATTTCTTCTTTCTTTTCAGATGCTCCTTTTCTGTATTTCAGGCATTTTGTCGATCTTTAATTCATAGGACAGTCTGCTGATGCAGTGGCATAAAAGGAGCAGTAGATCTTCTGGCATAATTTGTGGCTGGGATGAATGTTAAAAGAACCAAGTGGCAGAGTGCTCATGCAGACACACAGAACATAACAGGTCAGAATTGACTAAAGAGGAGCTGACGGCTCTTAAAAGGTGAAACAAAACTGCCAATTTCTGAAATTGACTGGATATGAACCAGGACCCTCAAACTTGCCCTAATTACGCTTTCTTCCATCTTTCTTGCACTCCTCTAAGGCAAAAAGAATACATACTCACACAAGACCAAATCCTGATCTTGCCAAATTGAGGTTTTAAAATACATGAAACTTTATTTCAATTAACTTTAAAGTTGCTTCAATGTGCCACAATTGTCTTCAAGTTCCTCTGCCTAAATTGGTCACCAACTGCACATTTTAAAAAGAAACATAAAAAAGGCTGTATTTCTATACACAGAATAAGTGAACGTGTACAGCAAAACTAATGTAATACTGGTACTACTCTGGTAATTGATCCTTCCAAAGTAGCAACAAAAAAATTTGGTAGATGCCAACTATGAACTTCATCTTAACCCTCAACAAATTAAGTCTTAAAGTCCTTCTGCATATTAGAATGGCCAGCTATCTAAACTCTGAAAAGTGTGCTGGCACAGTCAGTCTCATCCTTCAAGGCACTCAGAAAAGTGCTTAATGAACTAACAGTTGACAATAATACTGCAGACAACAGACAGAATATTCAACGTATTTTAATTTGACTGTGGTTCACTTCAGCCCATTAAACCCACCTGTCTGCTCTCCATAGATCAGGTTATGGAAACACACCAGGCCATAAGTAAAGTTGTCTTCAATTTCAATGTCACCACTTTTGTTCCTGTTGTACGGCTACTCCAAAACTGCAGTCATGCACAGCTAAGTAGACAAGTTCCATACTATAGTTTAAGAAATCAGCCAGGCATTTTAATTCAGTTATCCTTATGCTATTCCTCAGCCTCTCTTCTCTGCTGGTTCCCCTCCGTGTGCATTTTCCTCCTGTACTGTCCCTGCTTTGCTAAGCCACGGCAGCCCTGGGTGACCCAGGGAAGGGCAAGACCACCCTCTGCACCTGCAGCAGAGTCTGAGCTGGCCCCACCAGACTTCAAAAGTTCAGAACTCACAACCCTTCCCTGTACAGTCCTTCTGACAGGACTGAACCTCCCTGCTGGGGGCACTCACAGTGCTGTCACCCTCACAGGTTTCAGGAGCACAGTGAACACCTGCTGACACTGAAAAAAAAAATTCACCACAAACTCCACCCACAACATTTTACAGCTCCGTGTCTCTTTTCACCACTACCTTATTTGATCTCTTTCCTTCAGCCACCTTCACAGTGCTCTGGTTAATACACACTTTTCCAAATTTTAACACATTTCTCTGTGGCACCTGCAGCTTTACTGAAGTTTAGGGACAAGTCACCTCAATTTCTTATGCCCACAAAATCAATTATTGAAAAAGAAGAAATTGAACTACTTTGACTTGGCACACCTTTGAAAAATGCATAGAGCCTTTTCCATTTGTCTCCAGGTCTTGGTTTTTCATCAACTTCTGGTTTTTTTAAATTCTATGGCTGAGGTTGCACTACCAGGTCTACTAATTACTCAAACCACACCACTCCATTACAGGAACTGTTCTCCAATTACAATATACCACACACCTCCATAATCAGATGGAACCAGCACCCCACTGAAGTTACTCATTCAAAAAGCAGGTAACTCACAAGTACTCCACAGAGTTGGAGACTGCTGAACCCTGGGAACACCATCCCCCTCCTCCTACAGTTCCACATTCATACCTAGGCCTCAGCAGGTATCCTGCCCTTGGCCCTACATTCAGAATGTTCACTCAACCAGTGGAAAAGAAAACTTTTTAATTTAAGGCGACCCTTCATTACCCCAACCTGCTTTATGCAATTCCAGTTCCAAGTCAGGCCAACAAACCTGTGGAAACCAGGTATTAACACACTCCTTAAAGGTACAAAAGTTCAACAGAAGAACAGAATTCCTTATGTTGCTCCACCTTTTGCAGCAGTTACTCCTCTGCACTGTTCACCCAAAGACCCCAGATGTAAAAAATTAACTTTTTAACATTTTGCCTCTAAGAAGTTAAACTGGGGCAACTACTCTCATTTCTTTGAGAAATCCCGTATCAGCAACACGGATGGCAAGACACGATTAATTTCATTGTCTAGTATAGTAAGGTAAGTTTATTGTAAGTTTCACTAGTTTTTTGCTCCTCCTTTTATTCCCCGCACCACACCATTTCCTCTCTAGTTAAAACTTGAAATCAGTGGCCTTTGCTTTTCCAAGTTTCTCAGAATGTCAAATATTTACAAATGAACCTTCACAAAATAAAACCCATGCCTGGCACTATTAACGCTTTGACGTCCCCTATTTTTGATGACACAAGTTTTACTGAGTAAGAGGGTAAGGAAAGCTGCTCATTGCACATGGTCACGCAGTGTGGGCATCAACAGTAACTTCTCCAAATTTACAACATTTCCTTTATGTATCTAAATTTTAGGAAAAGCCTTTTTCACTGAAGCAGTGCCATGCCAGTAAGCCACAGTGACCTAAAATTTCCTTTGCTTTTGATAAAGACACACCTTCTTTTACATTTAACAGCAGAAGCCCTTCTATTCGGGATCACTGAAATTTTAACAACTGCAGCAAGATTTATATGAGTGTCCATAAGAGGAGGGATCTTGGTTCTTCAAGAGGCCGGCATTTTTACAGGGGCCTTTATATGTAGCTCAACAGCCACAGCGCCCAGGCAGGAGTTCATGTTACTAGCGAGGACTGCGAGAACATTCAATACTCTGCTTCATTCGTGACAGAAGGTAAATTATACTACAAAACAGGAGACTGGCAGATGAGACGTCACTCGTTTCCCCCTCCCCAGCCTGCAGCAGCCCCGCTATCCCTTCCACGAACCCACCGTCAGGGATGTGTTACAGCGGTGTGGCCCCCGCAGCTCCCCGGGAGGCGGGAAGGTCCCTGTGGATCCGCACGTGTGGACGCTCCCGATACACGGGCCGAGCCTGCCCCGGGCCCTGCCAGTGCCGCCGCCAGGCCGCGCACAGGGCCCGGCAGCGCCCGCCCCGCACACCGGGCCCGCACAGCGGCTCCGCCGCGCAACCCCCGGGCAGCTCCAGCCGGCCCCGCCGCCCGCCGCACCGCGATGGCTCGGCCGGAGCGCAGGCCCCGAGCCCGGGCGTGCCGGCAGCGGCCCGAGAGCCGCGCTGCGGCCGAGCCCCGCCGGGGGCCTTCGGGCGGCGACAGCGACCGGAGCCGCTCCTTACCCTGCTGCGACGGCTCGCTGCTCCTGCCGGGCCGAGCCCGTGCCGAGGCGAACCGGAGCCCACCGGAGCCGCGCGGGCCGGGCCGGGCGGTCGCTCGCACACTCAAGATGGCGGCGCGGCCCTTCCTGCGCGCGAAGGCGCCGTTCAAACCGCAGGATGTTTACGGTCAAATTCCCCCCGGCCCCGGCGCCGCCACCGCGCATGCGCCGCACCCGCAGGGGGGCGGGGCCACCGAGCGCCAGCGCGGCCAACTGCGCATGCGCGGGGGCGTCCCCGGGCGGCCGCGGGGCCTGAAGGGGAGGCGGAGGCGTTTGAAACAAACATTCCTCTTTTTTTTCTTTCTTTTTTTTTTTTTTTTTTACATCCTTGTCCCCGTAAGGAGCTGAAGCACCAGGCCGCGCTGATTTCTGCAGCCTCGCCCCCGCTCCCTGGGGCGCTGCAGGTGTTTTATGTGCTGTGGGGCAGTTCGGTCACTGCACGTGGCTAACAAGTCCACGCACCACCAGTTTTCTTTGCATTGGTTGGATTTCAACAGTAACAAAATCATTTTCTTGATCCTAATATACTAATCTATGATGGCCTTCTGCGACATAACTGAGAGAAGTGTAGCTACAACTGGGCTCAAACCGGAGTCTATGGCTGGGTGAAACCAATGGAAAGGGAGCACAAAGAGAGGGGGTTCTGGTCTCTCTGAGGCACTATGAAATCTGAAGCTCCAAGTATATAACATTCTGGGTCAACAGCAAACAGCCTTTAGCTCGGAGACACAGAATACAAAAACCTTACTAAAATAACCTCTCTGAAATTACATTTCCTGAACAATGGAACATCAGTTTGCAAAGGTAATGTCCGAATGCCAAGAAAATCTGCCTACTCAGGGTTTAAGAAGTATTATTGCTATTTGTGACATTCAGATAATATATCTTAGTGGATGATAACATCAGCAAATAATATGTAAAGACATGTGGGCTGAGTCTCCTGATTCCTTAGATTCAATTTTGAAGATTTCAGCCTTCATTTTTGTTCATAATGTCTCACTAGAATCTTTATTCAGGATAAACACTGATTCTCTGTATGTCCCAGATGGATTTCTGTTACATACAGTAATATTTCAATGGTTTTCCTCTGCAAGAAAACATCTGTATCACCACTCCTGTATTTCATACAAAATGAGTTAGTGGTCCAGGTACTGAACCAGAGAGTGCCCAGGCTATCGGACATTGACCACTGATAAGACACTTCAATTAGTTTAACAGAGCTTATACACTGGATTGAAAAAAAAAATTACAGAGAGAGTAATCAGGCATTGGAATGGGCTGCCCAGAGAGGTGGTGGATTCACCATCCCTAGAGATTTTTCAACACAGATTGGACATGGCGCTGAGTGCTATGATCTGGTAAATGGACTGGAGTTGGACCAAGGGTTGGACTTGATGATCTCGGAGGTCTTTTCCAACCCAACCGATTCTATGATTCTATGATTCTAAGTCCACCAAAGTATGGATCAGCAAAGATGCATTATTTGCTGCTGTGGGAAAACAACCACTCAAAGACACACTAGGTAAAGTAGTGGCACAATGGTGTGAATCAAAAACCTCAACTCTCATACTGTGACCCACATTACTGCTGAAACATCTGTAGCACAGCCTTGCTTTGGCTCTTGCCCTGTTTATCTCAGTTGCATGCATTTTAATGTGAAATCCTTCTTTATCTCAGCAGACACTGAGTATTAGTGGCTTTTGGCCAAAATTGCCTTTCTAGCTAGTAAGGGCCAGTGTGTGCCAGTTGCCCGTCTAGAAGCCCTACATCCCATTGCCATTGACTGATACCAGAAATTAATGATGGAGTGGAATTGTGGTCATTTTTTCTTAGCTTGTCACTCCCAATTCCTTAATAATTGCTAATTTTTTAGAAAAATAGTAAAAATGTAACTGTTTTTCTCATGCTCTATGCTGTTTGAGAAAGCAGCTCTATCTGTAAAAGACATCCTTCTTGAAAACAAAAATAAGAGTTATAGTTCAGATTTTGGTAATACCTACCATGTAATTCAAAGCACAAAGCTAATACATAGGTCCAGTCCTTTCCAGATAACTTTCTGTAGTCAGAGTTTGCAATTTTCCCCAAGTTTAGTTTCCAGTCATTCCATGTTTAGTTATTATAGGGCTTTAAAAGTGCATACTTCAAAGAAGCAAGTGTATGCAAATCCCAGAGAGTTTATAGTCCAAATTTGGCTCAGTTTAAAGGATTTGAATTGTTATCACATCTGTTTCTAGTGGCAGTTTGTGACTACTGCAAAGATCACTGTGTAGGCTTGTCCTTTAATTTATTCTTGAATGTATTCTAAAATAATGCCAGTCTAATTTAATATGCCTTAATTTTTCTGGTGTCTATTAGATAAATATTTTTCTGCTTCACTAAAAGAAATGCTTCTTTCCACCAAAATTATAACCCAAGATAATTAATTTGCATAATCTAAAACGAAGGTTAATTGCCCAATTTTAAAAATATTTCATTTTAATTGTGCAGATGAATGCACTTCATGAATAAGCTGCTATTTTAACTTCAGCATAAATTTCAGATATTCTGCTAAGAATTAAAGCAATTTTAGTACAGTAAATAACAAAGATCAAAATACAGTGTGCATTGAGGGCCATCCATTGACCTATCAATTTTAAAGAACAAAAATGAGCTCTCTTCTCTGTTAACAATGTATTAAATTAGGCATGGCTCCTTACAGTGCTTGTGATTAGGTCAAATATTTTTACCAACCTTTTGCACTTTGGTCCTCATAAAGGCAAATTCATTAAAAAAATATTCTCCATTACTACTGTTCGTTTACAGTTTTGTTTGGTTTTTTCACTCAGATTGGAAGGTGCCCTGAATGCCCTGGCCTGAGACAGGCAACATAACTCATCTTCCTGCCCCAATTTTTCTTGTTTTTTTCCTCAAGAACTGCCAGAAGCCGATTTGTATGCGGCACTCTGTACTTTGCTGAATTTCTTCTCGGGCTCTGCTCAGACACACGCATTCCAGATGGTACTTAAAAAAGCAAGTTTGTGATGATGGTGTACACTCTTTCTAGCATATAACAGATCACATAATTCAGATATTTAGAAAGAAACTGAGGCAAAAAGCCACTTTCAGTTTCCAGCTTCAGTCAAGTGTATTTATCAGGCAATTAAACCATAATTTTCAAGTGCAGAGCAACTGAGTTCATATACAAATAACTTACAAGAAAGGACAATGTTGGATTTCCTTTTGAATAACTGAAGTACTTGTTTTTGCCTAGAAAACATTCTCCCTTGAAACCTGAGTCACACGTAAGTCACACCCCCATCATCCAGTTCCTTCCAATCTAAGCTGTTTTGTCCAATCACTTCAAAGCACTTGTGAAACAGTTGCCAGATAAATTACTATTCTGAGCCATCAAACAAAATTCAGGATAGTCACAGTCACACTTCTATCTAGTAGAAAAAATACCATAATTTGTGATTTGATTAGAAGCTGTGTAGTCTAAAATCTTCAACATTTCATGGTGGATAATCCAGAGTTTGTCCAATATGTTGGGCCTTCTCTGAGGAACAATTTCAGCCTCTGTTTACAGCAGGTCAGCTCTGCTGCAGCTGTGTGGAAGAGCAGGAGGTGTTGGAAAGGGATCTGCTACTGCAAGTGCTCATGGAGTGAAGTTTTCAGCTGTAAGCCATGACTGCCCATAGGTCATCCATTGGTGTAATGGTTTCTGAAACAGTCATTCAGCTGCTGCCATGAAATCATTGTGTTACTCTGTCCTGAACATTAGGATACAAATATTTGCACTCCAGCTGGTAGTCCAGACTCCTGATTTCAGTGTGGCCAACTGAAACAGAATCTCATATGAAGTATGTGAAAGATGTGGATAACTGAAAACATTGCTTTCTTGCCCCTTGGCTTTTTGTTCACAATGCATCCTTTCACCAGTAGCTCCAAGGAGAAAGGTTTTATATTTGCTGGGAATTCTTTTCATGGCAAGTCAAAGAAGTTTCCTACAACTGTATGTCATCAGAGGGTGTCTTGGTTTTGGCTGGGATAGAGTTATTTTTTCTTCCTATTAGCTGGTACAGTGCTGTGTTTTGAATTTTTTTGAGAATTATGTTGAGAACACACTGATGTTTCAGTTGTTGCTAAGCAGTGCTTACTCTAAATCAAGGATTTTTCAGTTTTCCATGCTCTGCCAATGAGAAGGTGCACAAAAATCTGGAAAGGAGCATGGCCAGGATGGCTGACCTGAACTTGCCAAAGGATATTCCATACCACAGAAAGTCATGGCCAGTCTATAAATTGGGAGAGTTGCCCAAGAGCCAACAATCATTGCTCAGGGACAGGGTGGGCATGAGACAGTGAGTGGTGAGCAATTGTGCTGTGCATCACTTGTTTTTCTTGGGTTTTATTTTTCTCTCTCTTTTTCATTGCAATTATTATTATCATTACTACTATCATTATTGTCATTATTATTATATTTTCTTTTGTTACAATTATTACACTGTTCTTATCTCAAACCGTAAGTTTTACTTTTTTCGATTCTCCTCTCCACTGGGGTGGGGAATGTGCAAGTGGCACTTGTGTGATACTTTGTTGCTGGCTGGGGTTAGACAATGACAGAGGAACAAAAAGAGGTCTAACTGAGGAAAAAATGTTTGGATTTCTGAAATTAGAATGTAAATTCAGCTCTCAACATTAGCTAATCCTGGATAGATGGAATGTTGTCAGGAGCTGACACAGTACATTATGCCCCACATAACAGTACAAATAAACTTGTTTGTGTTGGAGTTTTCAAGGTCTCTATAATTTTGTTTCTTAAAATGAAAAGTATGTTTTCCCAGCTGAGGAGAAATGGTATAGGAATTCCAAATTACCTCCAGACTCAGCATTCTTGTACTGGCTTTTTTGACTCCATTACATATCAGCCTGCTTCTGCTGAGCAATTTTAAAAAGACTGAAGTTTGTTGTTATTCAAGAAGAAGACTTTGAAAGCATCCTTCCTTTTTTATTCCTAGCATATTTTGTTTCCAGTAAACTGAAGTATGCATTTACCATTTGTAATATTAATTTCCTGGAAAGGCCTTTTTTTTTTAATCATTGCAGTTGATCAGATGAAGTTTTTCTTGCATACTGGCGCTTTTTAGGTTTCAGATTTAACCAATAAACACCTATAAAGCTTTCTTGAGCCTGAAGTTTTCAACTTGCTGCTCAGTTGCAGTCTTCTTTCTTGTTACACTCTCCCCACACATTCCTGGCTTTCTCCTCCCAACCTGCTAGCCACAATTTGTGGTCATTTTTAACTTCTAAAGTTGACTGGAAGAGTGAAACTGCAGTGGAAACTGGCAGGTAGTAAATGGTCCAGGGAAAAGAGCACAAGCTCTGCAGAGAAGGGAGCAACTGAAGTTAAGTATCAGAAATAAAGAAGAAACGATTTTTAAATGGATTTTCAGTCAAGTCTGCCAACTTTATACATACTTTGAGTTCTGATGCTTCACAGCATTTTAATTGAGAACAGTCTTACAGTAATGTAAACTTTTAGAATAAAATGTACATTAGATCTCTGTCAGCGTGGTGATGTTGATGCAGTACTTGCCTTAGGAGTAGTTCAGTACTAAAATGCTGTGAGGATAGAACCAGAATGGCATGTATTGCTGATGTATATGAAAATTATCTGTTATTTATAATGTCTAAAAACACTGCCAAAATACAGTGCACAAGGAGTTTTCATAATTTCTTACCCACTATAACCCACCATACATTTCTCTAAATAGAGAACTTTTTTCAAAAAGTTTACATAATTAACTGCATTAAATAATCATGAAAGCTTCTCTAACTGTAGCTCTGAGGCTAGTACATCTCTTGAAGATAAAATACAAATTAACTAGATTTTGGCACACTGAAGCAATTAGATAGATTAGAGAATTTTAGAATCCGTGAGAATGTTAAGTATAGAATGTTAAGTGTAGATTTTTGGTCCAGTTGTTTTTAGGCAACTGGATTTTACCTCCCTTTTGTCTGACTTCTCAGGCTCCTGGGATGTCAATTAATATGGTTTTTGTGTGTGTTGACATAGAAGCTGTATTTACATCACACTATTGTTTCACTTATCTACTCTACTTGTAGTTGTGCTGTGTTGGTGGGCATAAGTCTGCTGAGGTAAATTTGTTAAAGAAGACAAATCTCTTTCTTTGGTAAGTGTATTCTTGTAGGCCTTCCAAATTATGCTTTCCTGCATTCCAGCATCAAACAGATAACCACGGTGCAGGCAATAACCATGCAGTGATCTTCCTTCTAGTTACATTACAACTACTGTACCAAATGTACAGTGTGTTTCACAAGTCTGGAAACAGCCCTGCACAGAATGAATCTGCTCCAACAGCTGCTCCTGCTGTTGTTCATCTTTGACGCAACAGGGACAATATAGGAGTTACAGATTATTCTGAGGTGGAAAGGTCTCACAAGGATCATTGAGTCCAACTCTTAAGCGAATGGCCCATATAGAGATTGAACCTACAATCTTGGTGTTATTAGCACCATGCTCTAAACAACTGAGCTAATCCCAGGGTTAATATTTAGCTCCTGTTTTGGAAACCATCATCAGCTGCTGTGTCTGGCCCCCAATGGTGCAGTTATCCACTGGTGACATACTGAAAACAGAAGGTACAAGTCTCTCTCAGACACTGATGTTGGAGAATGGAGGACTCTTGAAAGAGTATGAAAAATTATGTCAGGATGATACTTTGATGCAATTACATTATAGGTGATGTCTGGAAATAAATCCTGACACTTTAAATTTTGATTTCATATTCAGAATTACATTGACTTCCAACCTAACTAGCTTCTATTGAGTGTCCTCCAAGTCTTCCTAGAAGCTGTCCCCCAACGAATGGTGTTTAAAAAGGGAGTGAAGAGGGCATAAATCCTCTTCCCCAAGCTGATCATGTCATTCAAAATAAATTCCATTCTCTGCATAGAAACAATGCATCATGGTAAAGTAAAAGTCAGCACATTGAACATGGGTGAAACATCCCCATTAGTGTGACATGACTATAATGAATATTCTTACTGCAAGGTAACCTTGTAGACAAGGCTGAAGTCTTGGGGAAAATGGTAGAATAGAGATTCTGACTCTAACTATGTGACATTAATGGATGTTGAGCAAGGTTGCCCAGTGGTACAAATCAGCCCACCATTAAATCAAGTACAGGAACTTTGTAGAAATACAGTATTTCATATCTGATGAGTATCAGGTCTTAAAATCTTTTAGGACTGAAAAGGCAGTTTTCTCACTGAACTTGACTTTTTTTAAGCTACATGCTTTTCTTTAGTACGTTTTTACATTTCACAATTCCTATTCACAGTTGCTTTACACTTCACAGTGGTCATTTAAATATTTTTTCAGTACAAATTGTCTGGATGTATCTATCTGTTGAAATTTTCTCCTGTATATTTTACTGTTACATATAGTTATGGCTATATTTGTTTCTTTAATCAAGTAGGACAATTAATTACACCATTTGAATGGGTGACATGATTTATGGAGAATTATAGAAGATAGAGCAATATGGTGGATAAAAAAAGTATTAAATAATGAAGCCAAATGCTTTTCAGCCATAAAAACCTATTGTTATATATGCAGTATAATAGCCATAGTATCCAATTTCTAATACTATTAAACTTGTCAGCATAGTTTCTTCATCTTCATAATCATGAATGATTTTTACAGGATACTGTAATTTCATTCTGTTAATAATAAAGATCTGTTTTATATAACTCCACAAACAATAAATTTTTGTAGATGAATAAATCATACTTTATATGAAGGATGCATTTATAAATACCTCATGTAGAATTAATAGATGATCAATAAATGTTTTAAGTAGATTACAGCTACATACAGAATATGCCAGAGGTGCCTGGAAGCTTGTAAGTGGAAGATGTTAGAGATTTTCCTATTCCAAGGTCACAAGGAAGCCATACATAGACATACTGGCTGTTTTGGCCATCTTGAAAAGTGCCCAAGATGCAGTTTGATGTGTGTTTGTAGGTTGATGAACCAGAAAAGTCTCCTCTGGATGTCATCCTCCTGCAGACAAATACCAGGACCTGGAACAGATTAGGGATAGTAATGGCAATCTAGGGAGAGATGTTCAGGAAATGGAGCATCTCTTTCCATTTGTCTGCTGCACATTTAGCCTTCATTTACCTTCTCCATTTACTTTTGCTTAACCCTGGAGAGGTCACATCTCAAGCCCTTATAAAGGCTGGACCCTGCCCCATGCCAGGGAGTTGTCAGCAGACTGCAGGGGATGACTAAACCCTTTGGTGAGAGGGCTGGAGTATGTGGCAAGTGAAGACAGGCAGAGCAAAGTGGACTTCAGCCTAGGGAATAGCAGGCTCCAGTGGGCTCCAAGAGCAGTCTTCCACTATTGAAAGGGGGCTTTAGAAGAGACAGGGTAGTGAAAGAACAAGAAGCAACAGTTGCAGGCTGCAGTGACAGAACTTTTGATTTAAATATAAGAAAAAAAGCTTTCCCATTAGCATGGTTTAGCTCTGGACTAGGCTGCCCGAGGGTCTGTGAGTCTTTGGTATCAGCAACTTCTAACTGGATGAGCAGGAAATAATGTTGCAACATTGTTAACAAATCCACACAAGTCCTTGTGAATGTCCGGGCCCTGAATGTGCAATGAGCATTAATTTCACTGATGAGATCTATTTGGAAACCCCCACACTCTTCACAGCGGTCTGGAGTCTCACTTCTGCCCAGTCCTACCTCAGCTATTCTGTGGGTAAGTTTTTGCCCAGCCCTGTCCCTTGCCGACTTGTTCATGGGAGTTCCTGGGCTGATCTTGAACCTGTCCCATCACTTTGTATTTTTCCGGTGGTCATTGAGCTGTCACCAGCCCCTGTTTCTGTCAACTCACCTTTTTCAGGGGCAGTGGGAGTATGCCTAGTGGATGATGCCACTGACTCTACCTCTGCATGATCACCCACAGCTCCCAGTTTGTCTGCCCTCCCAGAGCGGCCACACTTTTCCTGTCCATGAAAATAGGACTGGAAGGTGATTTACTTAAAAAAAGTTCTGATTTTGCACTCGCTCTCTCACACTCCCACAGACAATCATGAGGACATATATACCCAGGTAGTCTGTCCAGCATGCAGACATCAGGATACAAGTGGTCTGCCCAGGAGTCCTGTTGAAGGATAAGGACACTGATTATTAAGATCTCATCTTGTCTCCTGGTCTCTTCTTAGGTTGGGAGTTAAAGCTGATTTTTACACATGCCTTCTTCTACCCTTTAGGGCATCTCAGTAATGAGTTTCTCCATCCTATCCCACATGTCACCTCTATAAGTTGTCAGCATTTGCTCACTCCTTTTTGTCTCTGATGTGGGTCTCCTGAAAAGCTGCTATCTATCTGTTAGTCATAGTGAACTGCTAATGTCTGGTGCCTTCATTACATTCAATGCGCAGCCCTCAGAGGTAGGGCCACCCCCACAGCTTTGTGTTGTCAGCAAACTTTCTGAGGAGGCTGTTAACACCAGCCTCTGTAGCAGAGTAACTGAGGTTCTTGTTAATAGATCTCTTGAGATGAATTAGAGTGAAATGACACAATGACAGGTGTATATACAAGGCAGATTTACTTTAATTTCATTTCAATGCATAGGATGTATATAGCCATTTTTGTTTATTCTATAAAAATATAAAAATATCATGAACAAAATATATAAGGGAAAGAGAGAAAGAGACAGAATGGCAAGAGTAGATAGTGGAGAGGAAAGACATTGCCACCTGCCAATCCAATGACAAGACTTGATCGATGCAACTTCAGTGTCAGGGGTCAGAGTGATGGTCATAGCCTTGCTCCATTGGGGGTAGATGCCCACACAACAAAGGGCTCAACTGGTTATATACATTCAGGCTTATGTGGGAATGTTCTGATACCTCCAGTGTGGGGCGTTTTACACTGTCAGATGCAGATGCCTTATCAGGAGGGAGAAGATTGGCATAATAAAAAGCATTACTGCAAAACTTCTGCAGTTTGCCTTTCCTGTAGTTCTGTGACATAGTCCAAGTGGTAAAATGCAGCCAAGGATTGGCTCTGTGGGGAAAAAAAAAAAAAAAGAAGATATGCATTTCTTAGAAAACATTTGTGATAAAAGTACTGAGCACCAGGGATACTGGTCTCTTGGTAGTCTGTTATGTAAATGATGGAGTGAGAGGAATTACAAGGACTGGAAAAGACATTAGGTTTTTGCAGAAAGTAAACAAAATTTGATTAAAAAGTACACAAAGAAACAAAAAAGGAGAAGTTAAAGAGTGAGAGAACATTCTTAGCTAAGAAGATGTATGTATATTAATTAAAAAAGATATAACAAGGACTGTGGCTCATCTGTCTGAGAAATTGGATATAAACTGCAAAAAGCAATTGAAGTATCTATACAGTAATTACAAGGGGTTTGCACAGAAGTAAGAAATTAGAACAACCAATGCAGAATATGAAACTAGATAGGAACAACATGAATAGTGAATAGCAGTCATCTTTGTAAAGCATAAAATGCTCAGAAATAAGTAACTTGAAATCAGATTTTCAGAATAAATATTAAAGGCAGTTTGGAGTTGAACAATTAGGTAAATACTAAAGCCTATAAATAGGTGTCCCCTTTATGAAGGAATACAAAGAGAAAAAAATAGTTTTACTATCCCTTTTGATTATTGATTCTTAAAAAGAGACAGAAAGTTTCCTGAAGGGGGTGAATGCAGTTTGCAAGAGATTTCCCCTCAGGTTTTAATTTAGACATAGATGCAATTCACTATAGGGTTTCTCATTCTGGTATAGACTGAAGAACAAATGTTAAAATCTAGATATTTCTGAGCCTGGTGTTATATAGAACATGCACCAAACAGCCACAGAATCCAGCAGAAACAGTACTATATGAGACTTACTTTGCATTGTGATGTTATTGAAAATGTAGTGATTGAAAAATAGTTCAAAATGAGTGATCAGATGTTAGTTCAGCTCCGATTAAATAAAAGGGTAAACCAAAGCAGATTCTAAGGGCCACAAAAACAAAAGGTCAGTTGATGTGATAGCACACATGTAATTTATCCATGGAAACAGAAAATGTAATCATCAACTGTATCAGAATACCTCCAGCATCTAAATGAAGTGTCATTAATGTCTGAAATTCTGTGACTATGTCTGTATATGAAAATCAATGGCTCATAAACTTAAATTGTTATCCCCTGCTTCCCAACTGCCACACCTAAAAGACAAGTCAAAGATCCATCTCCAAGCATCTGGGATTGCCCATGACTTGCTCTGTCCTTCAAACTGTGTGTTGTTCAGAGGAATATTGGGCAGTGTGGGCTAAAGCTGTGCTAGAAACAGGCTAATGGTGTGGTAATGTGGGTGATCCTGTACTTGTGCCCTCATGCCATCTCTACAGTTTTGGATTCCTAGAAACACAGACTTGACTTGCAGCACTGGCAGGTGGGAGTGCTGAGAGAATCTGAGCAGGGAACCTGTTTATGACACATGAATAAAAAGGATTGATGTATTTAAGTAACTGAAACAAAAGCAGTGAGGGACACAATGGGGTTTTCTTTTTCCAGGAGAGGTAAATGCCAGAGAAAGTGAAAATTCACATAAGCCAACTGGCAGTAATGACTCAAAGACAAACATGTATGACTTTCCACAGGAAAACTGAGGCTAGAAATTAGAATTTCTAAACATGAGAAAACTATTACTTAAAGATAGCAAGTTTAAGAGTCAAAAGAACTCCTGGACTGTTTTTAATATAAAGCTTGGTTAGTTTGTGAAGAAAGTAATATAATATGATTGGCAGATTGTTTCCTATTTGACATTCCTGAAAGCTGTGATTTTATTTCCTAAATCTTTATAGATAATGTCTATTCAGGAAGAACATTTCTATTTCAAATATAGATAGCTAAAATGCGTTTAAGCAATCTTGTTATCATTTTGCTACAAAAAAATAGTAATTGTTCTGAGTTGTAACTTTTTCTATATTTGCACTTTGATGGGGATGCTTCTATTTGTTCCTAAATTATGCCATGATGGGCCTAGTTCTGAAATGCTTTTTCAATCACAGCTCCCTGTAAGACATGAGAATCTAGTCAGCAAAGGAGCAAAGCAATCAAACTGGGATCAAAAGACAGAGGGGCTGTGTCTGAGTGGTGCTTAGGCAAGGTGTACTGTAAGACAAGGGATAAAAGGGGAAAATACATACTGTCAGCCTATGGGAGACCCAGGGTGCCAGGAAGCAGAAAGGTTTTTAATGCCTCCAGGTACTATCTGGAAATATCACTGGAAAAAGTCTTACTTACATCTTTGGGATTTTAAGTTTCTGGTGGAATTTACCTTGCCTACGTTGTCCTAGTTTAAGTTTGTAAACCTGTCCCTCTAGCCTTACATAAGCTCAATAAATGGGCAAGATTGAGAAGGAGATGAGAATGTAGCCTGCCCCTAATCTGTAATAGACTGCCAAGTGTAGCCACCAGCAAAAGCTTGTAGTGGGACCTCCCATACAATTAGAAGGCAGTATTTATAAAATTAATAAAAGAAAACATGAAGCATCTAATACAAAACTGACCCATGGCACTCATGGTCAGACTCAGGTCAAAAGCTAAGTAAGATATGTAAACCCCATGATATTTATGTAGATAATATCCCCACATTTAGACAGATTATTTTCTACAGAAATATAAACCCTGTATATGATTGCATAAAGCCACTGCTACTGTGTAATGAAAATAAGGGAACATTTTCTCCTACATGCAGGTTTGACTCCAAATTGTCTGTCCCACAGTCCTTCACTACAGGGCTTTCAGCATTTTATATTGACATCTGTTACTGGCCAGTGTTTTATTCAGTGATATTATGATAGCAAATTTTAATAAAGAAAACAAATTTTAATGTAGAATATACATTGTCTAATGGAAATAGCAGCAATAGGAGAAAGTAAGATATGATGCACAGTAATAAAGGATGCAGTAAATTGGCGTTGCCACACTGGTCTCCCTTCCTTGTATGTCTGCAATCTCATCTCACCATGTAGAACATTTTTCAAGCTTGCTTTCTTTTGAGGTGACGCAAAAGATAAAGGAATTCCCAACTCTGGTGATACTGTAGATATTTTAGAATCAATTTTCATTTGATGGAAGACCTTCCATGCTCACTGTAATAGTTATATCCAAAAAGCTGCAAGTAGTAATTTCCAATCCAAATACTGCAACCCCAAATTTCATCTTACAGTTAGGAGAGAAAAAGAGACTTTTCACTTTTTACTGGTCTTGTCTCTCCCTGAAGTGCCCTTCCTGTTGCCATCAGAAATATCTATACATACCTGATGTGGAGGTAGAGCAGGGTTAATCAGATCTAAATGTGTACACATATAGATGTATATTTGCAAAAGCTCAATTCAGTGAAAATGCTTATGTATGGTACCATAATGATTATGTTTATTAAGCAGGAAGCCACATTAGCTGCAGAAATACTTAAATCTCCTTTCCTATAATTGGTGTGTCTGTGACTACATAGTCACTCTACCTTTACCTTGGAGAGCACTAGCCTCCCTTTTAGCCCCTAGCTAAAATTTTCTCAAAATATTCCTCCCTCATTTCCTTTAAACCTCTTCCCCCTGCTTTGTCCTCAGTTTTTTGCCATGGGCAGGGCAAGAGAAAGCATGTACTGTGGCTGATTCTGGGCTGCCAAGGTGCTAGTTCCTTGGATGTACCAGGATACGAATTCCTTGGATGGTACTGTAGATATTTTAGAATCAGTTTACATTTGCTGGAAGAGATTTCATGCTCTCTGTAATAGTTATATCAAAAAAACCTTGAAGTAGTAATTTCAAATCTAAATACTGCTGACAGGCCAAACACGACAGGTAACTTGAGCACACTTGTCTTCTCCAACGGGTATGCTTTGTTTAATTCTCCTTCTTTTTGCATTTTCTTCTTTTCCAAAAGCTTTTAGGAACTCCAGGCTGCAGAATCTTCAGTCCCCTTACCATTCTTTGTTTAACTGGCCATCTGGTTCAAAAGTTATTAGGGAAGGATTGACAGAGAACTTAATTAAATAAGCCTCATTTCCTTTCAAATTCAAGGTACCAGCTTGCTCTGCTGTGGGCAGCATTTTGCAGATAAAGCCAAACATAGATCAGTAGAATCATGCTTGTATTATGCCAGACGCCAAATTCCTGCTTCAAGCTATTGGAAAACTAAAGCTGCTAAATCCATCTGAATTGCACAATGTGTAATAAATAATTATTTTTCCCATCTTGGGGCTCCCTCTATTCAAAGAAAGAGACAAACTGACTTTGGTTGAAATTTGGGAAAAAATGCTGCTGTAGAATCACCTGCCTACATACCTACCAGTGTTCTAGTTTCAGTCTAACAACTCCTGCTTATCTCTAACCAATGTAAAGCAGCATCAACATCAAGAGCTGTTTTTTTTCAGTTACTAACTACATGTGTTAGTGTGAACATTTAACAAGCTAACTGGGGCACAACAATCCCAGGTTTTTTCTTGCCTTTATCAGTGTAGTGTTTTGAGAATGAAAGCCATATATGTATACACACCCCCTCACATACTATTCTGAGGTCTTTATGTACACCCAGAATAAGGTTTTGCATAAACCTTATACAATCAGCAGAGCAGTTCACCTAGTCAGAACATTATGTTTTATAAAAATGAAGTTTTTCTTATAGAGGAGCAAACCAGTACTATTTACCTTTAGTGTGAAAATATTCCTTTGGGTATAAAATTGACGTCACTAAAACCCATCTGAGTTCTGACTTAAAATATAAATATTCCTAGAGATGTTATAGCTAATATGCAGAAATCCCTGAGCTCTAAGCTTTCCAGTAAACTTTCTGTATATTCTCAGCTCCCAGCAGTTAAACACCACATGCTGTTACAAATTTGGTTTTCATGCTCCTTCAAAGTAAGGTAAGTTAACCTTGGCACAGGGAAAAAAACCCCAAACAAACCCAAAACAAAACAGACTGTAGGAAAGCACTTGAAAATCCCTAGAGATGGGAAAATGTCCACAGTGACCCAGGGAGAGTCCCAAAGCCAATTTCTGTGAAATCTGATTATAGAAAAAATATTATTTAGAGCACAGAAATTTCTGTCCTGTGTATAGAGGGAGGAAAGTACCTATTAGTCCTATTCATTTTGCACGTATTGCACTGCTTCATAGTCATCATTTATTTTTATGTACTATTTGCTTTTGTTGTTGTCATATATCAGTGAAATCCTGTTTTACCTTAGTAATGAAAGAAAATGAATGAATGGGTATACTGCAGTGAGCATCTCCTGCATAACTACAGGGACAGTTTGGTAACGAGATGCATCGAAGGAGGAGATGTAGGAGAAGAAGGAGAAGGAGGAGAGGGAGACGGAGGAGAAGGAGAACAGGGAGGAGAACAAGGAGTAGAGTGTGAGTATCTGGTTTTAACTAATGAGGACTGTAGAATTAAGCTGGAGGACTGTATTGATCTAGCCTTGGGTCTTTGTATGCTGGAGTCCAGTCGAGTTTAGCAGCAGCGCTGACTTTACTGTGCCATGATCCAACAGGACTGAGATAACAGCAGTTACATTGGCAATAGCAGAAATAACCAAGGAGCTCCTCTTCAGATTAGGACTTGGACTAGGGAAAACTGGTGAAAAAAGGGTATTTCTGCATTCTGCTGGGTGTGCTTATTTATCCCTGAGAGTGGTGTTACAGGTGAGCAGAGTTTGTGGGGTGGACACAAATGCAGAACCATAGCAACTAGAAGTTACAGGGTTAGCCAGACTCTGGTGTGCTAGTTTGGATACTTGTTTGGACTCTTGACTTTGATGCTTTCCAGGACAAGCTTTGGGCCAGAAACACTTCAGAAGCTTTGGTCTGACACACAAGATCTGTGCATGCCTTCATGCACCACACTTCTGCAAGCAGAAATACTGGGGAATATGGTGCACAGACATCTGTCAAAAAACAAAGGTAAAATGGCTCTGCACTGAAATTAAAAAACATAGCAGGAGACCACTTGGCTCCAACACTTCGTGCTGGCTGATGTTTTTAAGCTACCACTTAAAAATAAGCAGAAGCACAGTCATTAAGGGCAGGTTGTCTCCTTGGACATATACAAATGACAGTAGAATCTGTTCGAACAGCTGAAATCCTATTGTACTGTGGTTTTTAAAACAGTTTATTACCTCCATAAAGTCAGCATCTGGTTTGCTCTGCTATAAAAACTCTCTAAGAGCTACTATTTCAGGCAACTATGGATTTGCTATATACTTAAATATTGTTTATCTTACAGCAAAGTATGACATTACAGTTAGTGCACATGCAAATCCAGTTTAATAGGGTTTGAGCTGGGATTCATCATACATTTTGTTAACCCCTTGTCCAGGTTGCCTGAAATGGAACAGCATCATGCATTGTTCCTGCTGTAATCTTTCAGCAGATCTTTGGTGGCCTGAATAGAATTTGAGTGTTTTTCTAATCGTCTTCTGTGCACCCCTGGGGTATGGCTCCTTCTCAGGATGTGCCTGTCATTCTCCAGTCTGTACAGAAGGTCCCTCAGGCAAATAACGCCTCCTGTAGGTACCTTGGAAATGTACCCAAACAAAGATGGGTTAAGTCTGAGCCTTACAGCAGCCCCAGTACTGTGCAACAGTACATTTGTGGTGTGCTTTATCTCACCCATATTCAGTCATTTAGAGGCTGAGATTGTCTAAGCTGGCTGTCTGCACAGTTAGTGGGCTGACACAGGTACATCCAGGAGGCAGTTCCTCTTACAGTGCTAAACACACTTCTTGAGGTGTATCTTCGCATGCAGACACTTGTCTCCCTCCACTGGCTGCAGAGGTTTCTTGGGTAACTAGTTTGAACTAGAGGGCCAGCTTCTAGACAAAAAATTGTGAAGAGAGATGTACCATGGATGATGACAGAAAAGTTGCTCTGCAAAGTTTAGGGAGACATTACCACTGATAGCACTGAATGCAGACTTACATTTTAGGAAGAGACCTGCATGACAGGCAGTGAAAATGTTGTAGCTGAGGAAGAGAGTTCAATGTAGAAAAGGACTTTTCGTATAGCAGCTTTATTTTCTTTATCTAGATCTTGATTTGAACATCTACCAGAAAGGACATGTAAGTGCAGAAGAGAACTTCTGTATTTTTGGACCCTTTAACAAAGTTTTTACTATATTTTTATAAAAACTATCTATCTCTACAGTTCATTTCTGATGGTATTTTTATCTTGTTTTTTGTCCTTTCCCTAAAAGTGTATAACACACCTTTTTAGATGATTGTTAAACTAGTATCTACTTCAGCTCAGATGATTCCTAAAACTGTACTGCAGTAGTATGTCATATCACAGAATAATTTTGTCCCTGGCATGATATTGCATTGCTAAGATACCTCTTCACATACAGCAGAAACAGAGCACTGAGAAGACCTGAGACATAAGGGATGGGATGGGAAAAAAATGCAGCAGAGTCCTTTTACAGAAAATTGCAGGTTTAAAAGGTGTTTAGATGTTGTTTTTAACCTTAAAATTGTTGTTTGTGTTTCCTTACAATATGCAAAGAAAGCTTGAAATGTGTTATTTTTCTCAAACCCAATAACAATTTCAATCAGGAAGTGTCTTTTCAAACTGTAAATTTCATGCCTGCCAGGGAAAATGTAACAGCTGTGAGAAATGCATACCCAGCTCTGAAACCTTCTTGGTGCCATCAGTTGTCTTCGAGCTCACTCACCAGTTTAACCACAACCACTCAAGTGTCAGTGTGTTTGTCTGGAGGGGGAGAGCATGGTCCTTATAGTTGTGTGTGCTGTTATTTTGCAGCATGAGCAAAAGTGAAGAGAAATAATATTTTCATTAAGCATCTACTTGTTTTTCATAGACCTGAGATTTGGGACACAAGTTCACATCTAAGGTTATACTTGCATATCCTTTTAGAAATCAGGAGAAAAAACTGTGACGTTTGGGGCTGGAGGAAGGAATGAAGTCAACTTTATGGGCCATTTTGTGGGCAAAGAGAAGTGAGAATGGTAGAGCAGAGGACAAAGCAACAATTTAACACATTTCTGGGCTGTGCTGCTGAAGACTGCACATGTGTAATGCCCACATCACCTGCTCTACTGGCCATGCTTCCTGGGAATTGTGGACCACTGCTACAGGCTTGTTGACAGGACCTTTGTAGTGTTTGAGTTAAAGTCCTGTCAAAGAGGCTCAATGCTTTTTCTTCAGTAGTGCTGCTCCCAGTCACGAGTCAAATAACCTTAATAATTACATCCAAATTAACCTTTCTCTCACCTATTTATTTTCAAAATCTTCACTGAGGACGTTTTTCTTCACACAGCTATAACATATGGATATTATTGTTTGGAGTTTATGTCATTGTTGAGATTACTGTGTAATCTGATCCAAGAAGCAACAAATATCACTGTTAAAGGTTCAAACACAGGAAGGTGGTGTTGGGAGGAGCCCCCTCAGAGAATTTTTCTCACCATACCAACACAAAAGGTTTAGGCTTGGAGTCCCAGGACTGAGGACAAAAGATAGCTGATGACTTTCAGATTCAATTAATGGTGGGGTGGAGGTGAGAAAACAGAACCCCAGCACCTGGGGGTGGGGAGAAGTTTTTCTTTCTTTGTTCCCTGTGTGCTGGTTTGATTTTTTTTTTTTTTTTGGGGGGGGGGTTCCTTGGGCAGCTGCAGAAAAGGAGCCACTCCGACACAGCTGCTTCAGGACTCTGCAGACCTTTTTTTCCCCTCTTCCTGGGGACCGATTTGGACTGCAAGGAGATTCCTGGGAATTATCACCATTTCCTCCACTCGAGGAAAAGACTGAGAATTCACCTGGCAGCCAGCCAAGGTGTGACACTGACACTGTCCATAAATACAACTGATCCAGGAGGAACCTACGTTTTGTTTTTACTTTTGGTGCTGGGGGAGTAGTTTGCTCTGGTCTGTTTACAGTTATATCTATATCTACATATATATATATATAGTAGTTAAGAACAGTTATCCTTCTTATATCCATTTTCTAATTAAAGGGTTTTTTTCTTAAATTTAATAAAGAGTGACATGATTATTGTGGAGGAATCCTCTCCTCTGCTTTTTGGTAAACATTTTGGGGTTTCCTTCAAACTAAGACAATCACAAAAGCTGAAAACACATGGTCTTTTCTGCTCCCTAGGGCAACTATCCAAAATGATTTTGCCTCTGGAGATAAGAAAGACAAGAAATATGTAACAGATATACTGATTTATTTTCTTCTGTTCTCTAGCTAAGGTCTGGCAATTCAAACACAGCGGCTGGAAACTTAGTTCTCTATAATATCAGTTTTACACTGGAATAAAATTGATAGATTGAAGTAAAGAAGCAGTCCCAGTATACATTACATATGCCAGGCTAGTGCCAGGGGTCTCTGAACTGTTTTAGCCATTTCTGATGAAAGAAGTTCAGAGAATCCCTGTAGAGTTGAAATAAAATGTCAGGTATTTAATATTGAAGATTATGATAATGTTAGAGCTTATGCTTTAAATCCTTGCATAGGAGGATGAAGTGGTTTTTAAAACTTCTTTGGTCAGTGGGGGACTGTACAGCATCACAGTGAAATTTTCTTCAGTCACAGAGTGTTCACATGCCAACTCTTCCCCAGCTGAAAGCTCAGCAAACCTCACCCATCTCCTGTCATAATGTCCGGTGCATGCCCCCATGCTTTGCCCATTGCACTCTTCCAGCTCTGCCTTCACTCTTCTTAGTAATAAATTACCTTGGTCCCAAGCTCTATGATGCCAGTAATCAAGTGCAGCCATTTTCTGTGATGAATCTCAGCTTCATTAGCTCTGGATTCCAAGCTTGGTGATACACAGTGTTTCTGTGTATGGTATCTGTTACCAGATAGGGATGGGGGGAGAAACCCACACCTCTAGCCAGCTGTGTCTGCTGAACTGTGCAACCCCAAGGGAGAGTTTTGTGGAAAGCCACTTGAACTGGCCTTGCAGAAAACATTTGTGTGGCATTTGCTGTCTTTTCTCTGGAGACCTCTGTCAGCATAACAGAACTGGCACAAGTGGTTTGGTTGTGATGGGCAACAAAACAAGGTACAGTGGGACAAATGATACTGAGTTTATCCACTAAGCAACAGCACCAGGATTATTAAATGCCAGTATCCATATGGTATCCACGTTCCTAGTCCTTCGCTCAGACCTGCTCTGCTCGGTCCTTCCTCCTGTCCTCAAGGCATGCTAGGAGTGTTTGTCTGTCTGTGGCTCTAGGCAACCCTCTGTTTGTACTCTCTCCTCAGAGGTCATGCAGCAAATTGCCCTGGGGTCGCAACTCCAGTACTCAGGTGAGGGTGGGGAGGGCAGCTCTAGTGTCACCTTGCAGGCTGAAATCTCACTGGGACAGCTCCTAATCCCAGCCAGGTCAGGTCAGTTTGAAGAAAGAGTTAGTAATAGGAAAGAATCTATAAGCATGAAATACAAATTTATAGGTTCCACAAAGATTATGATGTTAAAAATAAGTATATCCTAATTTTTTTAGGCATATAATTAGACTTAAGTAGAACTCTAGCAGTTTTAAAATAAATGAAATGTAAATCCCCAAATCCTGAGTCCCATTTGTTCTCCCTGGGTTTATTTCTTCTCATATGTAAAATGATCATGTACGGAGTTTTGTCACTTTGCTGCTAAATTACCATGCACCATTACTACAGGTGCCCTAGTAATACTTTGAGTTAAGTAAATCTTGCAGCCTTGTACCTGTTTGGTTCTTTGCTCCTAGAGGGCCATCACCGCACATCACTGACTACATGGTCAAGTGCTGTGTTTGCTTTTCCATGTAGGAACAAACTCACAAGGACTTGCAATTGGACCACAGCTGGTTTTCTACTAAGCAGCCATCAATTATTAATGAATTTCAGTCATTAAAATCCAACCTGGATTTGTCCTGAGTTTGTGGTGCCCACAATATTTTTCAGCTTGACATGACTAGTTTCTGGGGAAAACTACAGGTTTGTGAGTTGTATGCAATGCATCTTCTCTCTAAACTTCTGGTGGATCTCAGGATGCCATGTCTTTTCATCAGTCATATGTGCTTTTGGTCTTCAAGTGTTTTGTGCCAAATCTCATCTGCCAGATTTTATCATCCTCTTATACTTCCTTTATTCAGAGTGAGAATTTTGAAAGCAAGTTAGAAGTTGTGTCAGCATCTAGATGAGAAACAAGTGTAGGGAAATTCTATCTTTCTGTATTTCCCACTAGGATAGAGTAGTGCAAATGAGAGAAACTTGCACTTCTGGAAAGAGATTCTGAGTCTCCTTCTTACTGGAAGTTTTACAAAAGTTCTTGCCTCTTATTAGATATAAGTTGATCTGAGTTGTGAGAAATTCAGATACTAATAATCATCAGAGGTATTAATGTATAGATTTTTATAGATTCTCTGAAATTTTTGTCAACCCAGCTTGTAATTAAACCATAAATACATAAAGAATATGTAATCTTTGAAAGCTTCCTCCTACCTACATTTTAAAATAGAAAACTGACTACTGTATTGCTGATTTTGTGCTGAAAAAAAATCCATTTACAAAGCAGATAAAATTCAATCTTGTTTTGAGTGGTTTGAAGAATGATTGCTTTTTAAAAATGTATTTTTTGTTTAACATCATTACCAAGATCAACCTGCAAGAGCTTAGGTAGAGGAGGTAAGTCTGTTAAATGAACTTAATTATGCTAAGGCATACTTAATCTGGTGGACTTTTTAAAAATACATGTTTTATTCTCATGTCATTTTTTATTTGGTACTCTTCTACCTCAACAAAAGAGAACAATATATTTAGAAAGCTCTTTTAACAAATTATTTATCTTGTCCTGTTTCAGGAGTTAGGTGTGATCTGCAAGGATTTATTTCTTGTCGGTTGTAGGGACAGTGCTCAGTGCTCTAGCATTTTCAGTGCTGGATATGTAAAGTCATTTTTATATTTCAGATTAGGACATGACAGCCTTAGTCAGTGGCTTACTGTGGGTCAGCTACTTATTCTACTCTCAACTATTGCAATGCTGTTAGCACTCCCAGTGCTCCACTGTGTACCACGTGAGGGTGTGGCGAACAGCAGCTGCACACTGTGCTGGCACTGGAGTGATCAGTATTTTGATGTCTGAGAAAAACTTACTGAATTTGTCAGGGTCCTGTAGCTTCATGGCAGTATGGGTGTAGCACCCAAGTACCAGTATAGCAGGTTACAAGATTGTCACACCTTGCCATGGAACCAGGGCATAAGTAGTCGGTGCTGGGGAGTGAGTAGAGCCTGTCTCATCAGCAGCCCTTCCAAGCAACATCAATTGTTAGGTAAACCACAAGTAGCTTTGAAACTGGGAGATAGCCTCTTTTGCCATGATTATTTAATAACTGAAAACTCATGAAAGATCTGTGCTGACTTTCTAAACTAATCATCTAGGTACAAGTTCTCCATCCAGATGGTGTGAGGTAAGTCAATCTTCTAGTTACTTCTAGTTACTGAGGAAAAGCAGCCCACATTAATACTTCAGCCTCGAGGCTGGTGTGGCCCCTGTAGTCCTGTAGTCTCCTCATCAAAAGAAAGCCTGAAAATGGGTGTCCCTGTAGAGTTTATTTTGCAATTCATAGGGCTTTAAATCTATTAATCAGCCCTAATCATTCTCCAAAATGTTTTCACCCCAATGCTAATGGATAGATTGCCCCATAACCAAGGGAGATTTTATGATATTTTGTCTAGTTTGATTGTACTTTTAGTGTCTGGATGGCTTCCATAGAAACTAATCTCTCATCTCTCCTTCAGGAAACAAGGTTAACTATAGCATCAGTTTAATATATGGCTCTACATCTATAGAGACTTCTGGATCCTGTAGTTGCAGGGGACAATTTCAATGTGCAACCCTTTGCTAATATTAAATAGCAAAATCTGCTTAAAGACAATTAAAACTACTTTGATTTTCCTACCTCCTCTGTTTACTCTCCATGAAATCCAAACTCTTCTTGCTTTCTCTGCCTTGGAGGGTAAGATTTTTATGTTACCTCCTTACTCCCTGTTTGACACAGTCCTAATGCCCCTTGTTCTTTTATTCCTCAGCTCTTTCTCTCCTGCCCTGCCTCCCTTCTCTGGCACAATTAGGCATCTAAATATTCATTCCTGTCTAGTATTTATCAGACTGTCTGTATTATCTAGTTTCAGTCTCCACTGGGACTCTCTTCACCGATCTTCTTTCCTAGACAAAGAGAGGGCTTCTTTCAGTTTATATCTCACTTACTGCAGTCTTCAGGACCACTGGCAGTTCCCCACATATTCTTTCTTCCCATGTTATCCTCTGTTTTCTATTTTTACATCAAACACTGTTCTCTTCAGCACCTCCTCTGGTAGATCCTCCTACTCCCTCCACTACCTGTTGGCACGCTTCAAATTTTCACGCTCCGTCCTCCTCATTTTATCTTTATAGTCTCTATTTCAACTGCCTCATCCCCCCCGCAACTGTTTTTTGTTGCTTATAAGGTTTTTTCCCTTCTGTTGTGATTTTTTGTCTCTAATGTGACTTCTTTGGTGTTACCTTGCTGTTTCAAACTCTCTTCAAATGAGACTTTTTAGCTGTCCCAAGGATATTCTTTTCTTCCTTTTCTGTTTGTTCAGAATGTTACTGTTATCCTTGTCTTGTAGCCTTCCTACATTCTCTCTTTATATCTCCATCTACTCACTTATTGAATCTAATTATTTTATTCTATGTGATGTTAGCAAGCCTATTCATGACAATTTGTCTTTATTGCTAAAATATTTGTCCCTTTCCCCCCTCATTTCTAATCATCCTTTTGCTGAATCCCAAACAAATTTGCTAAACCCATCTTCACCGTTTCTTCTCTAACCATGTCTTCCTCCAATCCAAATCATTTCATCTGCTTCCTGAGTCTTAATCTGTAATCCTTTTGAATGCCTTGGATAATCTGTCTGTCCAAGAACATCTTTGAACTTACTAACAAACCTTTTTTTCCAGTCTTCATTTGGGGAGGACTAAATATTCTACGTCTTGTTTCTTCATCCTATCTCTGACACGAGCAGGCAGTTGAATGCCTTTAATGCTGTGGTGTTGCTCACACCTACCACCAGCAGACATATCAGAAATACCACAGACTAGAGAGACCATAGATAGATGCAATGGTATGGGGCTTCTGAACTGAATTTACTAGGTCCCTTTGATTGAACACTGATTTATTTGTGTTGCTTTCTAGAAAGTCTCTTATCAGTGCTAGTGACCTGTTATTGGTATACTTTTGTCTCCAGGGTGAGATGGGGAACAAAAAGGTAACAGGGAGAGATTTTCTGTACTTCCTATATGAATAGGGTTAGATGAATCTCATTCCTTCACAAGAAAACATAAGCACTTCCCTGCAGAACCAGCTGGAAACATTAAAACAGGACAATGGGAACATGTAGCCAGCATTTTAGCCCTGAAATAAGCAGTGTGACAAGTAACACCTTTGTCTTTTTATGTATTGTTTATAGGATAGACCTTTGTTTTATCTTACAGCAATAATGTTCATGTCATTCCAGAAAAAATGGGTTTTGCAGTTATTAAAATGCAGAGGTGTTTACTTTCAAATTATATGCTGCAGCATTTTTTTTCTCTTGAGCACCAATCTTTAAAGAGATACATCAATAAAATTCACTGGTACTGACTTAATTACATCTCTTTCTAATTCTAATTGCTCAAGTTGGTGCAATATCCTCCTAGGGACTAAGCTGCAACTGCATTTTGAAGGACTGTGTGAACTAGCACCTTTCTTAGGTATCACTGTGGCAGCCTCAGAAAAAAAAGTTCAGGTTAAGTCCATGGAATATGCACAGTGCAGATTTCCTGGTCCTGGCTTACCTTATTTTGACCTGCAAATGCTGCCACCAGAGGCTAATGTAATACTTACAGGATTTGCTGCTGAGTTTGCCAACCAGGCTGTCAACTGTATAACTGCTGTGATACACAGTTTTGTGGTATGTCTTAAGACCAGTATGTCTTAAACTAGACAACACTAAAACTGGACTCCTTGAGGGATAACAAGTAACCATAAAACAATTACTTCCATTAACAATTAGTCTGTTCTGGAATTTAACTGTGGCACTTCAGTGGCAGAACACTGTTACATGAGATCTCTGGCTGCATGATCTCTCTGTTTTTGACTGCATTAATTTTGCTGTACCTTCAGATGTTGCCAAGATCATATTTCATTTGTTTATGGGGCTCCGTTAAGTTGGCATAGCAGAATTGGGTTATTCATACATTTTCATATCTTGTGACTAAGTGACTGTATAAAATGGCAGTGAAAGAAAAAAAAGAATTAGCAATATGTAATATCTAATATTAGCAAGACAGTTCCCCTTATCAGTCTGCAGTAACTGAAACTCTTTTCTCTCACCTTTCAAGGGAAAATACCTTCTATTTTCCACTGAACATTTAAATGGCTGTTTCCTGTTCTGTGTCTGTAAAAGTAACAGAATCATGGAATAATTTAGGTTGGAAAAGACCTCTGAGATCATCAAGACCAAACTTTGACCAATCACCACCTTGACAACTGGACCACAGCACTAAGTGCCATGTCCCATCCTTTCTTGAACACCTCCAGGGATGATGACTCCACCACCTCCCTGGGCATTCCATTCCAATGTTTAACAATTGTTTTCATGAAGAAAGTTATTCTGATGTCCAGCCTGAACCTCCCCTGGCACAGCTTGAGACTGTGTCCTGTCATCCTGTCATTTGTTGCCTGGGAGAAGCGGCCAACCCCGACCTGGCTACAATCCCTGAGCTCCCCCAGCTGGTCCTTACAGCACTAGTGCTCCAGACCCTTCACCAACTCCATTGTCCTTTTCTAGACTTGCTCCAGCCCCTCAATGTCTTTCTTGTAGAGAGGGGCCCAAACCTGAGCACAGGATTTGAAGTGCAGCCTCACCAATGCTGAATACAGGGGACTGATCACTGCCCTGGTCCTGCTGACCACACTATTTCTGA
Source organism: Pithys albifrons albifrons (assembly GCF_047495875.1). Classification (NCBI taxonomy): domain Eukaryota; kingdom Metazoa; phylum Chordata; class Aves; order Passeriformes; family Thamnophilidae; genus Pithys; species Pithys albifrons. The sequence goes on along the minus strand of NC_092461.1, from coordinate 42,845,340 downwards.
TACCAGCCAGGATGCCACTTGCCTTCTTGGCCACCTGGGCTGACTCATGTTCTGCCACTGTTGACTAGCACCAGGTCCTTTCCGACTGGACAGCTTTCCAGCCACTCTGTCCCCAGCCTGTAGGGCTGCAGGGGGTTGTTGTGGCCAAAGTGCAGGACCCGGCACTTGGCCTCGTTGAACTGCATACCTCTGGTCTTGGCCCATCGATCCAGCTTGTCCATATCCCTCTGTAGAGCCTTCCTACCCTCCAACAGATCAACACTCCCACTCAACTTGGTATCTTCTGCTTAGTACAATCCAGCAGGATTAAACCCTGACAAAAATCTGTAGCGTAAAAATAACCAGCCATTGAAATTTACTGGTAACAGACAATGGAAATTCTTAGCATTCAAGTGTGAAAAGTTCACCCATTTTTTAAATTTATCATATGCACAAATGTTAATTACATTTATAAATGCTTGAAGCCTACGAATTTTAGGAGCACAAAAGAAACTATAGTAACCTGTTAGACACTTGTCCTTTTCTTAGACTTTTCTTTGGCACCCTCATAAGTGAGTGCTAATAGAAGGGCTGACAACACAAGTGCATTTCTGATGCAAAACACCAAGGACAGGATGAAGGGTCAAACCTTTAAGAAAAGAATGGAGCCTTTTTGTTGTGGAAATGAAGCTGCGATAATGTTCCCAGACTATAAACTGGCAGCCTGGAATGGCAAAAACCATAGGAGCTTTTTCAAATTCTTTATCAATGTCAGCGGATTTTTTTTTATTCCTGTTGGGGTTTGAGTGAAGAAAAATGTGAAATTTTATGTGAACAGTTTGTTACAGTATATAGCTCTTAGCAACAGGGCTGGAGAACACAAAAACAAAGATTTTATTGTCTATTCATGAGCCTATTAGCACTATTAAAGAGATAAAAATTCTGTGGACCTAGGTGTTCTGTTTCCAAAAATTAAAAAGCATTCAAAAATTAGTCTCTGCAAAAAGTCACCTGTGGACAGGAATTCTTAGTAATCTTTACATGACTGCTCAGTTGTGTCTGTTTTACTCACTAAATAGGCAAAACAGCCTGTAGCATCATCTGTCTAAGGAGGTTGGTAATTTAATGCCATGATTATTGTGACCTCTAGGTCATGTCGGTGGGCTAAGGATACCTGGGATGTATTGCTGGCCTCTCCTTCTCTGCTGCTGTAAAAGCCTTCCTCACTCCTGCCTCTCTCACTGCACCATCATCCCTGCCTCCCCAGTCTCCTACAAGGACTTTAAGGAATCTTATTTGCCTTGCCTCCTTGTATTCAACTATGAGGGTAAAGAAGGTGAATTTTCCAGACAGCAGAACCAGTCAGGGGGAGGTACAGAATTCCAAAAATATTTATTGGAAAACATTTTATGTGTTAAGCTATTATTAATAATAGAATAAAGCTGTTACTGTTAGTGACAGGTAACAATTGGTACCATTCAGTTACCCCTCTCAGTTGCTCATTTTACTCAGCTAGAGCAGGAGTGAGAAGGCCAACCCTGGGTGTTCATTGAGAAGCAGAGGTCATCCAATGCACCAGTGGCTTTTAGGAAGGTGTTCAGAAGTCCCTTCCTTCCCTATATAAACCCTTTAGACTGTAGTCTGTGTCTGCATATAGCAGCTGCCACCTCCTTGGCTATGGTGTGAGATACAAAACCTTGTGCTGATGCTCTTGCGTGGTGATAGCCTTGGACACACTCCACAGGTTCTTGCTATTCTGAGTTTATCAACTGTCTCAGATTCAACCAGAAAACAAGTCTCCAGAGCTTATCACCTCTTATGAGACTTTCACTCACTACGCCTCTGTGTACGCTTTTCCTCTTGCTGTTTTCTGGTAACAGGTTCTGTGTACACACGTGTTTGTATATACAGGGCCCATCCACCCCAATTCACCAAGGTGAGGGGGTTGTGACAGGGATCAATAAAGCATAAGCAACCCTTCCTGTGTCTCCCTGCAGCATGAAGTGGATGTTCTGTTTGTACTATACTGAAGAAAATTCCCATATGGGGATAAGTCTGTACTGGATACTTCATCATGACTTTGAGCTAACTCAAGCATCAAAGGGATCCCCTCCAGTTCAGCATGGTCTTTCATGCATCTCAGAGAAGCCTGGTGGCTCTGTCTGTAGGAATGTCCTCTTTAATGAGACATGCAATTTAAAGCTAACACAGATGTCTCTGTCCTGCATGGCTATGTTGGCTGTCCCCAAACAGCCAGATAGAGCATTTGCCCTGAAGAACATGGAATTGTGGGCAGAATATAATAAAGAAAAATGGCACAGTGGATGCAGAGAAGCACTGAAATACACTGAAGGTCTCTTAACCCAGCCTGCAACATGACCCTACAGACTAAACTGCAGTGAATCAAACCTCCCCATTTTCTTAACGCTCAGGTTATTGCTTTTTTTTTGTTTTCCCTTAAAAACATAAAACAGATCCACAAGACATAATCAAAAAGTTAATGCCAGATCTGGGCAAAAAGCCCAGAAATGTCTTGTGCCCAGTTGCTTGTCCTGTGCATTAAAAATTCTTTATTCTTTTTAATTTCTTTTTGCTAAAATGAAAATTATGCTTAAATGCAACTTAAAAGAAACTTCACTGCTAAAAACTTGTGCCTTGATTTAGCTGAGGCAAGGCACTGTCTCTACACAGAAGGTCTGAAGCTGCTCTTTCCACTTTGCTTTGATGGATTCTTTTTGCAGAAAGGCCAACATGCATTTACCCCATGGAACAGGAAACATAAACTTCATATTTTTCAGCACTAATTCCCCAGCCAGATTTACCAGGTCTACTGAGGCACCACCCAAGCCCAGAAGTGTTTGAAGAAATGATTAAATCTCCTTAGCAGTCAGTAGGGTGGAAATGTGACTGATTTGCACTTGCCTAATATTTCCAGTTGAAGGAAGAGCTAGCTCTTCATGCATTTTTGCACTGAAGGTGGCCAAGAATTGATAAAAATATGTATTTTACTAGTAATTTTACATAAGCTTTACAGGTATGGTAGGGCAAAAATTGAAAATACCTGTAAGAAAGAGAAAAGCAGCTCTCTCTGGTAATGCACAATAATTCCCTTAATCTGTCATTCGGGGACCAAAATGAACAGTATAACCCTCTTGTTTACCCATCTCTGCCTATGAATAGTCATATATTTCACTCACATTCATATTTGTAACATTTTTAACCTAATCATCAAGCAATATGTATGCAAGGAAGATAAAATACAATTCCTGCTCACTGACCTTTCAGTCCCTTAACATATAAATTGTTTAAGAAAGCCTACTGAATATTTTCTTATCTTCTGTCACTGGAAATTTCATGCTCCCTGTGAGACTTGGTAGGATGTTTAATATAGACACTGCGTGGTGTGCTGATTGATGGGACACATTGCAACACCGACAGCTTTCCATGATTTAAAACATAACAAACCACAAAACCCCACAACAATCACAAAACATTTTAGAAGCACACATTTCTAGAATGACATTTTGCCCCTGTGATGGCCTGGGCTCCCCTGGAGGTGGTTTCAGGGTAGGTAGAAGGGTCTCTCTTCAGTAACTAAGCACAGGTCCCCACCCCTGTCCCTCAGGGCCAAAGCTCTGACCTATTAATACATCCTTCACACACAAGAGATGTGCACAAGGGGACTATGCTCTGTAAACACTGGTCTCCAGGGCCATATTCTGGTATGGTAGAAAAGCCACCCAAGGTGAGCTGTAAATGAGAGAGGCTGAGTTCTGCAATCAGTTTGCTTATCTACTCTTTTATATGGGTCTGAATCATGAGTCATCTACTGCCACCACCTACGACTACTCGAACACTTCCATCAGTGCTGCCTCCATACAATCCTAAACATCAATTGGACTGATTATGTGACTAATGTGTCTGTTCTTGAACAGGCAGGGGTCAGCAGTATCGAGGCCATGCTGATGAGAACGCAGCTGCGCCGGGCAGGGCATGTCTCCAGGATGGAGGATCACCGCCTCCTGAAGATTGTGCTCTATGGTGAACTTGCCACTGGCTGCCACAAGAGCGGAGCCCCAAAGAGGAGATACAAGGACTCCCTGAAACAACACCCCAGCCTTGGCCATATTGACTGCCATCAATGGTCCACTCTGGCCTCCAATTGGGATTCATGGACACACCATTCACGACTCTGCTGCTTCCTTTGAGGACGCATGCAGAGTCAGTCTCGAGGTGAAAAGACAACGCAGAAAGAACCGTTCCTTGCCAATACCGCCTAGGGAGACGTTCCACTGTGCCTTTGTTACTGGACTTGCCTATCCCGTATCGGCCTTTTTAGCCACCAGCACGCTTGCAGCAAGCGTGGGTAAAGCCCTTCCCAAATATTCATTCGCGAAGCCTGGCCATGATGATGATGATGATGATGATGATGATGGTTTCTCCAACCTATACATTTTATTTAAAAGTAGTTCAGGTACTTGCACATCCCTGCAGCCGTCAGCACATATATGTGCTTTGAAACCACACAAGGTCCATGTGGCTACCTCAATTAAATTAAGGAAGGGGCGGAATTTAATGTTAGCTAGAGTCTGACTTGAACTGTGGCATCCTCACTAATTGTGCTCTTAGCTTAACCTCTGAACTTGGTCCATCTCCTACTAGCAAAAATCGTTGAGGTGATGTTTTGGCTTCAAAAAAGCTGAGCTGTTAAGAAAAGCTCAATCCTAGCCAGCAGCTGGAGTGAGAAAAATGTTGAGGTTACAAGAAGTCATTAATGCTAAACCCAAGCATTCTGGTTATCACTGCACGCCTCCAAGATAACTGACAAGCTTATCTTAATACTTGTGAGCCAAGCAGAGGCCAGCTAGGGTAAAAAGCTACTATCCAGGTGCATAAGAGAGGTTTGATTACAGTGGAAGCAGCTGATGAAGGAGTTCCTGCACTAGTCTTGCTTCCCAGGTTTCAGCCCCTCAGACCAAGTGAGCATTCCAGGATCTCGCCAGCATGGACAGCTCAAATTGGAATGTCAGGGAGCTCAGCACAGGGCGTGTGCTGCAGCAAGGGAGTTTCAGGCAGCACACTCCGACACAGAAGTGGTGAGGGCCCTGTGAGCAGCGCTGAACATGCAACGAGGCACTTGCCAAGGCTCCTCTTCCAGCACACTATTTCTTTTCCATCTGCCTGATGCAAGGTGGCCAGAGGCAGCTCACCTCTGGAGCCTTGTGGCAAAGAAGGTTGTGTCAGCTCTGGTGGTGTTCATAAATGGTGGGTGCTTATGTAATTTATTCTGTATTTGCTTGGTGGATTTTGTTTTGTTGTGGTTGGGGTTTTTTTTGTGTGTGGTTTTTTGTTGATTTTTTTTTTTAAATCTAGTCCATGTAAAAGAAAGATGACCTTTTGAAACACAAGTTACTTCAGTAATGCTTCCACTATATGAATGCTAAATACAGAGTATATTTCTCTTATCTTTCCTTTTAAGAATGTTCTGAGAAATTGAAATGTCTGTAGCACTGTCGTATTAAAAAAAAGAATTTAAATTTAATTTGAAGCAATTATTCAAAGAAAAGTTCTAGTAAAAATTTTATAGTCACTAGTTAAACATTAATAATATTCAATATATTAAAATACCGACAATGTTTTACACTTTGCCATAAAATAGAAGAGTCAAATATCATCCCTATCCTTTCTGCAATCAGTTTCATAAATCTACATCAGAGAAAAGCACATTCCTAGTCCAATTAAATGCGTGTAATGAAATATTTACATATAGTTTATCACCTTGGGTTATAGAATTGTTAAGAGTTAAATCCAAAACTGGGAATTTATTTCCAGTACATATATTTTATTAATTGTACTTTCAGAAATATACTTTCAAAGTTAGGATGGGAAAATGAAGAATGGAGAATATAGGAAAAACCAAAATCAGGACTATATAGTTCTTAGAAGTCAGAGCTATAATTTGCTTACATTAATTATAATACAGTCTCAAAATTAATCTCCTTAGTGCTGCCAGCAGGCTGAGGATGTGATCCTTCCCTTCTGCTCAACCCTGGTGAGGCCACACCTGGAGTGTGCAGTACTGCCCAGTACAAGAGTTACAGACATACTGGAGAGAGGCCATGAAGATGTGGAAGGGTCTGGAGCATCTCTGCTGTGGGGAAAGCCTGATAGAGCTGGAAATGCTTAACCTGGTGAAGAGAAGGCCTGGAGTCAGAGATCAGGGGGATCTTACAAATGTATATAATACCTGGACAGAGGGTACACAGAGGACAGAGACAGGTTCTTTTCAGTGGTGCCCAGTGACAGGACTGGAGGCAATGGCCACAAACTGCAACATGGGAGGTTTCTCCTGAACATGGAGAAACACTTCTTCACTGTGAGGGTAACCAAGCACTGACACAAGTTGCCTAGAGAGGTTGTGGAGTCTCTTACCTTGGAGGTATTAAGAAAACATTTGGACAAACAGCTCTAGGTGGCCCTGCTTGGGCAGAGGGGTTGGATCTGATTATCTCCTTTTGACCTGTCCCTTCCAACCTCAACCATCCTATGATTCCTTGAAAGGGACAGGACATGAGTCCTGTGTTCCCAAAGATGCAAATTAAATTAGTTTTCTATGTTCTTGCGGCCATGTGTTCATCTCCAGTGATCCTTCTCCATCAAAGTGGTGGTCAGTCCCGACAACTACCATGTGTTCCTGCAGTTACAGGCTTTCAGGTGACAGTCGTTGTTGCCCATGTAAACCACATCAAACCAATTTGCAAGGAAACACTTCAGGATAACAGGGATGACACAGTTAGAGCTCACCAGTCCAGCACATCTATTCCCAAGTGACAGCTTATAAGGAACAGCCTTAATCTTTATATTTCCTATCTTGGAATACTTAGTCTTGTGGACAGTGTAATCTTGTAATGCCTTCAAAATTTCTTAAAAAAATTAATTACATTAATTTACCACATCTAATTCCATTCAGTAGGTCCACAAAAGACAGTCAGTAACACTGATCTAAAGACATTTAGTTACACAGCCCAGGCTTCCACTAGATGAATTCAAGAAGCAGCTGGTAACAGTCACACAAACAGCTGTCCAGCAAAGGTTTGAAGAACACCTTGGGGATTGCTGAGGTCAGTAGATCAGCCACAGGGGAGTAATGTAGATCATCAACTGTGAGTTCAGTTCATGGTTCTTGAGGTGAGTCTTACTCTGATTTTTACAGGCAGGCATGCAGTGCATTTGGGGTGTTAAGTTAGTAGTTTAGCAATGTAGACTAATTTCTGTTGGAATCATACAGTATTGAGTCCTTTCTTTCCAATACAGGCATAATGAAGCTGGCTTTTGCACTTGCGCAGTGGCCATCTGTGGACCTCCCATGAGTTCTGTGGGCTGGCAAAACCCTGCAGGTCAGGACAACAGGAGGGGGATCAAAGTGAGAATGCCCAGGGATGTGCACTTTGTACTGATGGAGCAGAGACTCAGAGAAGCAGATTTCTTAGAGCTAAGAACATCTCCCCCCTGCTCCAAGTTTAACTCTTTGTTTTCCTTGGTTAAGGGTAATTTATTAAGTGGAAATTCACCCAGAGTTATGAATATTTTTCTGATGGTATGCTTGCTATAACAGGTACTTATAAGGTATTTCAGGGGCAATGAAGCATGGTCAGTGCAGATGGAATGCCCAGTGATATTTTCAGCTAACATCCATTAAGTTCTGCTTATCACTGTTTGTACAAATTTTATTGATATATATTTTCTATATATTATTTATATAGATATATATTTCTAAATCTATGTATTGCATATTTTAGAAAATCAGCATTTGCCTAAAGTAGAAGTTTCTCATGGGCACAGCAAAAATTTTGCTAAGTTGCATTTCCCTATTGCTATGTTTAAACATAAAGAACGTGTTAATAGTAGTTCAAGCTCTTGCAAAGTTAATTACTTTTTTCCTCTGTTCACCTTGGAAACAGTTGAACTGGCTGTACCAAAATCTAAGAATCAAAACTCAAACATAACTGGCTAGAGTAAAGAAAGAAAATGTACTACAAATGGTTGTGTTTGGCAAAGTATAAGCCGCTGAAAGCAAGAGCTTAATGGGAAAACATGAGACAGCTAGAATGATCAGGATCACCTATCATGATCCACTGATCATTTAATAGAGTTACAGTGAAAATCGGTCTTGACTATATTGAAATCACATTATGGTTTCATTTTGCCTTTATAGCAAACATCTGGAAATGCTGGAACTTATTCATACTTTAGGTCTCCTAACTCTTGTACCTCCTCCCTGAAATTTCTGAGACACTCATAGTAGTTGGCAACTTTCATCCTTCCAACAGAACTCTTGCCTACACCTAAGTCAACACAAATTTACGAAGAAATTAAAGGCATGCAACAAACCCTAGAATTTAATTCTCCTTTAATGACTTTGTATGATAGGCAATATGTGGTAGTTATTGCTAAGAGGAAAACATTAAAGAAAATAGAGAATGATGGGAAAAGTACCTGTTTAGGGAAAAAACTTTATACATAGAGGTTGAAGAATTAATTTTCAAAGGATTTATGAAGGTGGGGGGAGCTGCAGGTGCTTTTAAACTTAAATTTTCTAAGTTGTGGCTACACAAACGTTTCAATTACAATAGCCATAAGTAGAGAAGCAGACTTCTGGATCTGCATGCAGATATCTCTCTCCTTGTAGATACTGTATATTTGAAAGGTACATGCCGGTAAATCTCACACTGCAGGGCATATAAAATAGGCATAAAGACTGCAATCCTGCAAGATGCTGGTACCGTGTTCATTGCCATGCTTACCACGCTACAATGGCTCTTTGTGGTCAAACCCCAATGGGTCTCACGTGGCATGTTTGTAGTTGAAGTGTGCTAAAGGGACTTGCTGGGCCCGGTTCAGAGATCAACACTTTACAACATTAGAAGTGTATTAATTCACACGCTTGCATATGATGCTATATTTCTGCTTTGAGATTGTTAACTTTTTGATCCTTTAATTTTGCTTCCTTTTCAGATTATTTAGGTAGCTAATAAATATACATCACTGGTTGCTTCTCCACTGAAGGATTATTTTGGCTGCCCCGTATCTAGCAGAAATGCTGTATCACTTGAAAACTGTGTGAGGAGTACCTGTTTTTCTGATGTGTTATGGCAATTGCTTTTACATTTCCACCCAAATGAATTTGTCTGTCCTGAAAAAGCCATGGTGTAGTTTTGTTTGATGGTTCTCTTCTGCTAATAAAATCTTTTCCCCCATATCTTTAGCTGAAGGTGCACTCCTCGAGTCATCAGCTTGCTGGGACTTGACTGGATTTAAACCTAGAAATGCAGAGACTGAGCTATGGAAATGAAGTGTCAGCAGCTTTTGAATCCAAAGCGCTGAATGTTGCCGTAAGCCCAGAATAATAAACTGTGTTTCAAGATGTAGACCCTGTGGATGAAATTTATGTTCCATAAATGGTTCTGAGGACAACAGTATGGATAAGCTCCACAAGTTTCTTGATTCAATTTTATAGCAAAACACATTGCACTGTTTGGAAATTACAGAAATATTTTAGCAAGACTGTAGGGGAAAGTGATGTTTATATTAAAATTTGCAGTTTTACTTGTCTTTTAGGGGGAAGAGTTTACTTTCTACAAAAAATGTTTAAGATGTATGTATAGGAAAGGGTCTTATTCTCAATTTATTCATCATCTACTTAATTTAGCACAGGTTTTTTGTTCTTTAAATGTCTATGCTGATTTATGCAAGATACATGTCACTTCAGGTGTTCATTAGTTTAATCTCTCTTTTCAGAAAATAAGAATTTTTAATTATGCCTTTTAAGTGATTTAAAAAAACAAAACAAAACAAAAGAAAACCAAACCACAAAACCAATGTTAGTACCAGTCAGCATTCTAACTTCCATTCCTAGATTCAAATAGCTAAAGGATCTGAGGATGATTCATAAATGCAGAACTGGCTAGACAATTAAAATCAGTGCATATAAAATGTATGTAACTGTAAAATTTAACATTTAGCCATAAAAAAGAATGTCTACAGGCACAGGAGAAACTGAGTTATTAACCCTTTTATTGCATGCAGGGCTTTTTAAGAGTATTGTGGAATAGACAAATTTTGTGTTGATTTTGATAAATGTGTTGATGAAAGACTATATTGTATTCTCCAGCAACAAAATCTATTAGAAACTGCTTATTCTTATTAATAACTGCTCAGTTATTTCTCAGAGAAGTGAACAAGGACCTCTGGCAGTCTGGCACTTTGAGTTCATACACAGTCCCACAATTCTGAGATTCTCTTGAAGGTCTACAGACTTCTGTAGAGGTCCATGAAAGCTGCACCTTATAATCCAGTAATTGGATTGTGTGTCCAAAAAAAAAAAAAAAAAAAAAAGCTAAGTGAAAACAAGAAAGCCAAGTAAAAACAAAGCTCCAGGCAGGGCAAGACAAATTTAGGCAGAGCAAGGCTTGCAAGCTTCAGGTCATGCCCAGCCATGGCAACACTGGGCTGCCAGAGACCATGAATTTGCCATCAGCCAGAGCTGTATACTGGCTGTTTTTGCCTTGCCTGCCTTTGCTTCTATTTAAGCAGTGGCTGAAGGAAGCAAAGAAAACAAAACAATTTATATTCTGTTAGACTTCTGCATTGCCTCTCTAAATGAATATGGGTTTTAACTCAGCCTGGCAACAGTAGGTTCAACCTATCAATGAAGATTTAATGGGAGAAGCTAACAAGCAATTTACTTAAACAAGTACATATTCAAGGCCCAATTTGTTTCTGACTGATGGCAGCAGTAGTCTACCACTGGCTTCAAAGACAGCTAGATGGGTATTGCTCAGTGATGGTAATATTGCATCTCCTTCTGTATGCTGCAATCAAAGTCCTGGGCATATCCCTGTAAATGCTTTACAGCGTAATGCAACTTTGTCTTTGCAAAAGATTTTACCTTTAACTAGAAGTTGTTTTCCATTTGCTATAGATGGGATAAACCCCTACTACGGTCCCAGTTAAAGTGGCTGGGAGCAGCTCATAACTGTGTGGGTGTAACCAAAACTGTGTATTCTACATCCTCTGTGTCATTTCTGATGAACTGTTAATAATGGATCGTTTGCAGCAGCTGCTCAAGGCACACCTGACACCTCAGGCTACAAGCTGGGTGTTTAAGAACTCTGTGAGATAAGGAGGTTTTCCTGTCTTCACACTAGTGACTCACTCATAATAACTCCACTCTGTGGAGTCATTAGCACCTTTACACCCAGCCTGAGGGGTCATGTCTGATAATGGCCCATCAAGGATTCCAAAAATATCCCATGACTTACAGAGTAAATCACCCATTGGGAAACTTCCTACCCTGGGGGAGGTACTGGGCATTGCCACCTGAATTTAAACATATATAATCTTGGGTTTGGGGACTTCTGGTACCACTTGTAGGATCCAGAGGAGGACCAGAACCTCAACAGGACTGTGACTGCCACTCTTGACAAGACTGCAACCATCATCCTCATCAACAGATTTTCCTTTTCTTTTACTTTGGACTCAGGGGAACCACGTGGGGCTCTACACAGGGGCTAATGAACACCATTCTATTTGTGCCCAAGGGGGCATTTTTGTGGGTTAAAACCAATTTTTCCTTTGTATCATTGTATTTATTGTAATCTTTTTATTAAATTGTAACTCTGACTTGTAATCTCTCTTGAGTCGGGTTCATTTCTCCCACCAGTCTACCTTTAAACCAGCACAACTACTTAGATCAGACATCTTTAGAACTACTCTGTATGTCTTTTACTAAATATTGTAGTGTTTAAATACGTTTAATATTTCTACATCTTCACTACCATTTTCAATATTTGTCCCAGTGAAGGCATCTCTTCCCACTCTTCCTCTCTCTCCTCAGAGGATTCCCTCAGTCCATCTGATTCTTTTTTCAGTCCTGGAAGCTCTGCCTTTGAGGGATGTGACTGCTGACATGCACCAAGTGACCATCCTTTCTGTGCCACCAGATGCCAATATCCATCCTGTACTTTTGAGAAGGCAAATCAAATTCTGTGCACATACCTCTCCTGAAGCATTGAGAGCTTTGGTTGCCTGTGTCAACAGGGCTTGCCTGTATGTGTGTGTAGCACTGGACTCACTGGCAGTACAGCCCACAGCTCCGAGCACTCTACACAGAAGCAGTGCTGAAGTACTGCCTTGACATTTCCTCAGCTGATGTTATGTTGCCATAAAGCTTTTATTTGCCCAGGATGATACTTAATTTTGTTCATGCACAGAGATGATAAAGTACTTGAATACACTAGAGGACATTCTCCTAACACCACATGGTGTGGTTATGATGTGTTGACATTTTTTAGAGAGAAAGAGTGGCTGAAAGAACACCAGAGCATGGCAAATATATGCAGGGGTGTTGGATTGGTGGCAAAGAAGAAACAGAGATGAAAGACAATGGATAGTGTGGTTCATACCTTATTTTTATGCTTCACGTTGGCATTTCTGGAAGGATACAAGTGTGACACGGTTGAGATCAAGTCCCTCTGCAGAGAGGAGATATAAAGCAATAGTTCCAGAACTACTCCATGAAGAAATTAGAAATTGCTGAAAACAATTTGCCCCAACCACCTCTAGTATCCCAGGGCCTCCTCCCAGTGGTACCACTCTTAAGAGTTCCTCATTTGTTTGTATAGTTCATCTTCCCACACATCAGGATGTCAAACTCACCCTTCAAGGAAGGGGCACAGATAATTGACTGCCACTTTCAGAATTTGTCATCCATGTAAGAAGGTGGTCAGCCTCTTAAATTTTTTTGAATACATGTAAGTGTCATGTAGGTGATGTGGCTAGATGCCACATCAATCTGCTGAAATCCTCTGACACTACACAGCTGTGTTTTAACATGAAGTGAGCACCAAACAGTGGGTGGAAGATATCCATGAGAGCAACTCAGGCCCAGGATGAAGGAAGGCAATAGTGGGGCTCACATTATCTCAGTTCTGATTTAAGGAATAGCTGCTAAAACATGTTCACAGGCAGTGAAGATGGGCTTTTTCCCACTGATATTTTACAGTGTTTTCAGTGCTAATTTTGTTCAGTTCTTTAAGCACCTGATGTGAGGAAACAGGTAATTCACATAAGGTATATTGAAACTTGTTAATAAGATGAACTATATTGGGAAGACTGATTTATTCTTCACATTAAATAACCACTTGCATGCAAAACTTTCTGTTGTCTGACTGGGAACAGGAGGATATGTTGATTACTTGCTGATTTTTTTAATACTTAAATGAAACCTTTTGGCAAAGACACAGCAGCTTCTCTGTTTTTCATTTCTGTTTTTCACAGTTAAGACAGCAATGCACTCTTAACAAAAACACAGAACTTTATTAGACTTAGAGGCATGTGCAAGAGACAGCTTTTAAAAATACTTCCGAGATGTGCTAATCATCTGCAAGAAGTAAATACATTATGGCAGAGTAACCAATGAACAGACAAGGTTGTCAGGAGATGTGCAGGCTGTGAAACAAGATGCAGGCCAACTGAACAAAGAAGATGCCAAAGCAATCTCCAAGACACTTGTTATGTCTCTTTTTCACAGCTCAGCACCACATTGGGACACTGAGGTCAAATGATGCAGCTCTTTGACTTCCCATTCTGCTGTAAGACTGCTGGGCCCAAGCCAGATGATGATTTCTGCCCTGTGCTCCAGTGCATTGTACAAGCTCAGCTGTGCCCCGGCTCCGGCTCTCACAGTGAGGGCAGTGTCCTGCTCTGCTCAGAGCCAACACAGACCACTGAGCCCCTCAGCTTGTCATGAGCAGCCAAGTACCTGCCCACCTTGGGGGTTACTGCCCTTCCAGTCCAACTGATGCACATTCGGTGTGGGAAAACCCTGTCATGTCATCCAGTTCAGACCTCAAATAGAAAAACCTAGCCTGTAAATTTTACTTGAAATTTTGACACAATCTGTGGGGAGCTATTATGCAAGCAGCTCTTCCAGCAGATCAGAGGGTTCATATCCTCTGAGAGCATAAATGATGATAGGCAGCAGTGGTGGAATGCCTGGGATGGGATTCCTGCCTCCCACTAGTGTCCTCCTCATGCAGAAAAATATGTCTGCCCTTGGTCTGATTCTGACTGAAACTGCTTTTACCCTTAAAAAGGAAAGAAATCTTAATGCTTCATTTATTGTATAAATTTGTAAATTTGGGCTATGACAACACCTTGAGGAGTAAAGACAAACTAAGTATTCTGGTTTTTCAATCAAAGAATATACTTGTTTGTCTTTCTATTATTTGAAGAAGGTTTTGAATGACATGCAAGTCCAAGTTGCTCCATTACAGTGGGCCGATGTAAAATTTTCATATAAAACCAATTTATTATATATACATTGTAATAGCAAGTAGCTGTTGTCCTTGATGCTTATGTAGCACTGATCTCATTTAGGCTGACAATTTGTGAGCTACACGCAGTCAAGCCATGGACCATTCCTGCAGGGTAAGGACTCCACAATGGAGCACTTCCATAAGTGCAAGATGGACTTCACCGGCACTAAAGCTGCCTCTGAAAGGATTTACTCACATGACTCAGTCCTGCAGGACTGAACCTCTGGGCTTCTTCTTCCATTAACTACTAACACATGCAAACACTGAATCTAATTCCATGTCTATCTTCAGTCTACTGTAGATGATTTCTTACTGTGACATATGATACATAGAGTTAATAATGTCTTTTTGCCCTCTGTCCTTGGTTGAGAAAAAAGTGATTCCTGACAGAAACCCTCATTTACATGATACCCAATGTACGATGCCATCTTTAAGCTCTACCAGTTTGGTACTATTTTATTTCCATTTAGCTTTAAAAATGGAAAAACTGACTGACACTGGTTTAATAGTATCTCTGTTATTTAGAAGGAAGGATGTGACAGCATCTTGAGGTATGACAACTCCAAAATGCTGCAAATCTACTGTCTTAAGCTAGTTGCAGGGGGAACATCACTTTGTTGTCAGCCATTCAGTATAAAGGACAGTTTGGCACAGTGAAGAGAAACTATTAAGAATTCAGCAACAATTTTAAAGCTAAGCACCTATCTACCTTAGGACACAAAGACCAGAAGTGTTTGGTATTTCTAACTGTTATCTCACATTTGTCTATTTTACAGCATTCTGCCCATCCATACAGATTCAGCAGGAAATCATTGTGAAACTTAAACAAGAGTGAAGAGAAATTGCAAACAAGAATAAATAAGAAACGAGGGACAATAGCACCTTCAGGCTCTCAGTTATTACAGCAGATTTCAGTAAGTGCCTTGGAATGACGTACTTGTTTGTCTAGACTTTCCAAGACAGGTTATTCAAGGGCACACACAGCGTTTGTCAGGACTGAGCTCTGCACCATGTGGCTCTCAACCAGCTGTGGAGCTGGAGGGCTGTGTGCTCTTCTGGGCTGTAGCCCTCGATTACCCCTCGCAGTGAACTTGTGCCTTTTGTTTCTCTGTATGTCAGTTTCTGCACATGTTCCACTCCTAAACAAAACACTTTCATCAAAAAAGGAGAAAACTGTAACATTATTACATTACATCAATGCCTAAAGCACTGTGGTTCTATCAAACCACAACGGAAAGAATCTTTTGGGAGCATTTTGCTGGTGTAAGTTGAAATCTGTTGACTTTCTTGCTGGCAAAACTACACTTGTTCATGGCTTTTATTTCTGGCGAGTGCTTTTGGAGCTCAGTCTTTCAATCTGGCAGCGCCAAACATCTGCAGCCTGTAGTGGCCTTTTTGTAACATCTTGCTGCTTTCCTCTTTTTCTATGGACAAATCCCAAAACTATGTGTCTTTTTCATTATTGCTGACATAATGGTGCATCCTCCCAAGAATAATAAAAGCAGACTGTGAATACAATAGCTGGACTTTTGGCTAAGTAGTTTATAAAT
This sequence comes from Pithys albifrons albifrons, assembly GCF_047495875.1. Lineage (NCBI taxonomy): Eukaryota > Metazoa > Chordata > Aves > Passeriformes > Thamnophilidae > Pithys > Pithys albifrons. The sequence goes on along the minus strand of NC_092461.1, from coordinate 42,829,433 downwards.
ACCGCATGAGTATTTTAGGATTAATGACCTCTGCATTTGACAGTCAGGGGCATTTTCTGATTCTCTGTCTTTTTCACTTTTGCTTCTGTGTTAATTGGTGTCAATGTTCCTTATATACAGAGGAACATTATTATCTGATAATTGGTTGATCTGTTATTGCTGTTTTCCCAGGTCTATCCAGCTGTCTAAGGTGGTTAGTGTATTCCACATGTTTCGTGGACTCTAAATGTCTATTTAATCCATTAAATACAATGTACTATTTTTTAAAGAGTTTTGTTTTAAACCTTGCTGATAAATTAACAGTGAACAGATCAGAAAAAGTACTATTTTCTTCAGTCTAAGTAGCAAGTTTCAAGGTCACCACCAACAACTGCACAAACGTAATGATGTCATGGACTTTTGGGAAGAAAGATGTGGATGCAGAAGGAATCAGCTTAATTGCAAGGATTAATGAAACTGCTACTCATTCAGTAACTGCACATGGTTACATGCTGCAAATGGAATAACAGTTGTGGAAGGCAAGAGGCTGTTCAGAGAATCATTTAAGATATTGTAAGTTCAAACATAGTACACACCAATTAAGAGTGTGACGAGCTTGCTAAACACTGCAGTCATTTGATCACATGTACAAGTGAAGTCAAAGGCAATGGAATAGCTTAGAAAAAATACTGGGAAAGATAATAAACAATTTAGGAAACATCTCCTAACAATTGCAATCTCATTCCTCATTGTTATTCAGGCAAAAACAACTTGTGCAATAAGACTATTAGAGATGAACAACAAGAGAATTGGAAAATGAGGCAATGGAAAATCTGACATAGTTTGGAAGAGTAATGGGGACAACCTTAACAACTGTCAGGAGAGACTCACATTGGGAATTCTTTGCCATACCAAGAACCACCTGTCTCGGTTTGAGGGGAAAAACCAAAATGTTTTACCCACAAGCAGGGGAGGGGCCTCCTCCTCAATAATCACACCACTCTTTATCAAATTTAAGAAAAGGAATTTTAATACAAGAAGGATAACTGCTATATATATATATATATATATATATGTAAACAGACTAGTGCAACCCACTTCCCCAACACCATAAGAGGAAAAAAAAAAAACAACAACAACAAAACCCAGCAGGTTTTCCTCCGGGAGAAAAGGTTATACTTAAGTGTCCTTGTCACAGCCCGCTGGCTGCAGAGTGAGTTTCAGTCCCTCTCCAGCGAAACAGACGAGCAGTGGGCTTTCAGATGGACTCAGTCTCTTTCCCCTGTGTTCCCCGTCCAAGAAGCAGACAGGTACGAGCAACCAGCAGCAAATCCAAGGCAGGTAGCAGCACGGCAGGAAAAAGTAATCCGAAGTAGGCAGCGGCAAGACAGCCAGGGAAAACCCCAGCAGTAACCAGCAGGGCAGCCTGCCTCCTTGGAGCCCCCACTCCCCCGTTCCGCCGAGCCAAGACTGAGGAGAATATCCAAAAAAAAACCAAAAGAGACAAACCTGCCCCCACCCCAGCGATCACAGTTAACTACTTCTTTTGTTAACCGCTGGCCTGGGCAGTTAAGTGGCAGGGGAGAGAATTTACATAATAATCCCAAACTACAACACCACCAAAGTTCTGAACTTTGAATATATGCCGAGAGCTAAGAACAGGTAAACATTTTCTTGAACATTTATCTTGATCCTTTTTACAGATTTCGATGTGCCAAGAAGTGTAAATGTGATATTTCTTTCTCTTTCTAAGAGGAAAAAAAGGGCTACCCATGTGGGCTTAACCTTTGATCACTAGAGCAGGTGCAGGTGCAGAGCTCCAAACATATGCAAGCACTAGCTTGTGTATATTGATGTGGAATCTTTTAATCAATGCAGATGTAGCACTACAGAGGGTTGTGCATGCAGTTTTTGGATGTCACACCTGCCTGCAGTTAAATAATTGTGCACTGAAATAACTACACTAGTGTCTGCATGTGTTTGAAGCACTATACCTGAATTTACTAAGGAGACTTCATCTGTGCTGATCCAAGACTGTGGTAATGAATTTGCATTGAACATAATGACAAAAAGGACAGATGATATTGGACTCATCTCCTGCAATGTGCTGATTTTGAAAGTCACTCCAAAACTTTCTTTCAGGTTCTGAGAACAATTATATCATCAATTGCAGCTACTGCGGGTTTAGGTAGTGAGAAAAGAGAATAATCCATTTTAGAGGGCTGTATGGAAAGAGAAGACTCAGAAAGAGAAGAATCAGAAATGGAAGCTAATATGAGGAAAAAAAAAAAAAGAGAGAGAAAGAAATAGCCACTCAGCAGACAGAGTCATACTATTTACATTAGACATGTATAATTTCTCACATTTTTTGACCATTAACATAATTTGTACAATTATAGCTTTGTACCTTTTATTTCACTATAGTCATCATGGTGTAAAATTACTTAAAAAGAGAATACTTCAAAGATATTTTTTCCAGTATATTAATGTTGAAATATCTGTTGTACTAGGCATGAATGCAGCAGAAAATAGTCTTTGTTTTAAAGCAATTACAAACTGATGGTGTGAAGATACAAATGCCTTAATTCCAGACACTATCATCCGTGGAATGAAGCCCTAAACAGATAAAATAATAGGGATGACAGAAAGAAATTTACCTTTCATACAGAAGTCCAAGATAAAGGTGTGAGAATCACTGCAGTCTTTCTGTGTTTTGACAAAAATGTTCAATTTTGTGAGAGCAAGAATTTTGTTCTGACCAGCAGCAGGGAAACCACAGAGTGAGGAGAACCATTTGTCACACAGAAATTGTGAGATATATTTGCATATAAACTTTTAATTAAAACTGCCGCTCTTATCCTACTGCTTGTGGAGCCATAAGGGTGACGAATTAGCTCTCTTGTAACCCAAACAGTATGTGTGCTAACAGTTAGAGATTATGTAGCAGTATTAAGTTTGAGAGAAATCTGGTTTATGATCTTGCATAGGGATCCATGTAGATGATCCTGTTTTTTTAACATAGCTATCACAGTTCTCAGAAATACTGTGATGATAAAGCCAGCAAGGCTTGCAGTTACCCATATACCTACAGATTTGGCTCTAACTTACAGTGATAATGTAAAAGGTCCTGGTTAGCTGTGTAGAGGGTTTTGGGCTAGCAAATGCTTGTTCAGCTCACACTTTCTCTGGGGTGTGGCAGAAGAAAGAGGTCTCACTGGAAGACATGCACCAGAGTTTGCTTCTCAGCTGCATTATGCCACCATGTGGGTCTCATGGGGCTCTCCAGAAAAAGCATTGGCCAAGGTGGGCCAGGGCAGGATGATCAAAGGAGGCAAATAACTCTAATGTGCTGCTGCTGGACATTGCTCAGTCCCCAACACTGAGAATTACCACTGCACTCTTTGGGCTGTTTTTCCATACAATTTCACAATCAAAGTGGGAGCCAAAGAATAAAGTGGTCCTGTCAGAGGTTACAGAACAAATCAGTGCAGGAGATGGGAACACACTTACTCCTCAGTAGGAATCTATTGATTTTTTTAACTGCTGGGCAGGGTTGGCTGCTGAAAGAGTCATAGGGCTCAAGTGAGATACAAGAACAAATAATTCACGCAGACCTCAAAGATGAGTAATTTTGGCAATGGATCTTACCATCCCTATAATTTCTTTTCTCAATTATTTTAATGGAAGATGGTGAGAAGTGATGTAAAGTTAAAAAAAAAAAAGTAGTGCGATTTTGCCTTCAGCACTGGAATATCAGTACTGGAACATCAGCACTGGAACACAGATTGTGAAGCAGTGTAAAAAAATAAACCATGATCATCTGCTGAAACATGAAGGATGTCAGTGTGTTGCCTAAACACAGACATCTTGGCTTACTTGGGTACCTCACCTGGTCTTCAGCTGCCATTCCATGAAGCACAACTTGCATGGTTGTCCTGTCTTCTTTTCTGGCCTTATTTATCATCTCAAAAATTTATGTAAATGGAAATAAAGTTGCACCCAATGAGTGGTGTTCTGTTACAGTGTGAGCTGTTTCAGGGCCATAAACCACTCTGGTTTGGTATCACAGTATAGTTCTCATTATTGGTTTTGTCTACACTTTCTCTGTTTTGGGATTTAAGTGATCACTTGAGTTCACTTGAACTTTCATGAACAATAGTGTGTGCAAAATTCAGATCTCTAGGAAAAAACCACTTCTTTTCTTTTAGTTCATCCATCGTGTTAGTGGGTCAGGCCGGTCTTGGAAATGGATGGGTGCAGCTGGTCTGCTTGGGAAAAAAGAAGATTTAACTAGCTGACTGAGTTACTGACGATATCATCTGGAGAAAAGAGACTTTTTCTAGAAATTATTAATCTGTGTTTCAAGCTAATCTCTTTCTCAGAGGCCAAATATGTTTGGAGAACTGTATAACTGGAGGAACTGAGATGGAAATGGGACATCTTCCCCTTTTCTGTGAAGTTTAAATTATGCCTAAAAAATTATGCAGAAATGGGAAACAGATTTCAGTAACTGACTCATAGCTCATAATGCAGGGTCTTCCTCTGACCCTCCAGAGGACAAAATCCCCATTACAGTGTCAGTGGGACTGTTGGGAGCCCAACATCTGAGAAAGGCTTCTCAGTAACCTTGTCAGGAGAACACCTTAGACACAGAGATGTGATTTTGGCCTAGTGATTTAAGGGGAAACTGTTACGAAAACTGTGGACAGGCATTTTCAACACTTTGAGAGGCTGTAGATACTGTTATTAAATAAAGCACCTTTCAAAAATCAGTTTTGGAGAATATGGCAAGATATTTAAGATTTTGGAATTTTCAGAGGTCAGTGGGAATGTGTAATTTCATCTGAATTTGAATCAGGATCTTACTGTGTTAAGATTATGTTGTTAAAAATGTAATTCCTGCACCTCAAGAGCTACAGAATATGTCTCTGTCAGAGGAGAGCCTTCCTCTGTGCCATGATGGACAGAGCTTGTTTTGGCTGGTCTGAAGTCTCACCCAAATACAGCTGAGCCCTGTTCCACCCTGCTGGGGTCTGTTACCAAAAATCGCTCACCAGCTGCTGCTGTCAGGAAGGAGAAAATGTAGGTCACCATCTTCCTCTTTGATCAGTGGAATGCAGAGTCGCTCACTTCTGCTGATGAGAGAGTAATGCCCACTTAATTATAGAATCATGTGTCATCCTTGTCTTCTTAATTAACTTACAATTTTTAATGTAAGGGAAGTGTTCTGAAATTGTTAATCACAATGAGTCCAATGCACAGTGAAGTACCTTTTCCCAGAAACTATCACCCAGTTAGAAATACAAATACCACTAATTTTGAATACCTGCTGCTTGTGTGAATTGCAGTACTTCAGTTTTTTTGGTCCCATCATGTATTTGGGGTGGACATAATTTTCCTATCCTATTGATCTCCATGGTAAGTGCTCTGTTGTATTAATTGCCTATTTAAAATATTTGTGGTCTGATATTTCTTCTTTTGGGTATGCCTGTGTGAAGTCTGTTTTATATGCCTACAAATATGAGAAAATGAAAACCTGTGTATCGATGGATGAAGTTTGCCCACCGATACGGCAGATTGGGTAGCGCTCCCAGGAGCAAGGCTCGAAGAGCAATGATTTATGCTCTCGAGGGGCAAGCTCCTCGGAAACTTAGGGAAGGCTCCTCCCGCTCCCAACCCGGCGATGATCCCCCAAAGGAAGAGGTCCACATGAGTCAGGAGTCCACGAAGAGAAGCAAGGTTTATTGGGGTGCCCGGACTTATATAGGGGAGCATGGGACTTTCTAGCACATGGGCGGAGTAAGGGGAGGAGACAGGGAGGAGCGAAGCATCGGATTGGTGGGCATGCAAATGAAGGGGACAAACAAGGGAAGAACCAATCGAAGAACACAACCATATAAGGGAAATGGTGCACTGCACCAACTGGGGACTAATCAGGAGAGGCTTGGCGGGAAAAATGCCCTAGGGGTTTGTGGGAAGGAGAAACCTGGACAGGGATGACTAAGGGAAAAAACAAGGGTAGCCATTTTGGAGTATATAACAGTTAAACTGGGGAAATGTCCAAATAGCTCTTAAAGCCCTCGTGATCTTTATCGAGCTTCTTCCAAGGTTTTCCCGGTTCTTGCACTTCCGCGTCTTCATCCACCCAACATTTATAATACTTCTGCTATTTGATGAAATCCTCGTCCACTAGTTCTCCTCCGACACCTGTGATTTTTAGACCTTTGGCAGCATTATGGTTTGGAGTGAGTACATAATGCAACAGAGCGAGATTACTGATTTGAGATGTACAAAACTATAACTGATGGGCTACTGGTTATGTACACATGTATCTGTATGTATGTAGGTGTATATATAAAAATGAATATGTATCTCATGGCACTGGACTGCTTCTGTAGGGAGTCTTCCAAAGAGGCAATTTGTGAAAGATTGTTCCTGATAAAAGGCGTTTAGGGCAGGTCCATACAAAGCTGGAAGGGGTGTTGGCCATGGTGCCCTGTGCATCACATGAAAGGGGGGAGAGGGACAGAAATGCAAAGATTTCTAGTCTCACCTATATTAATATGAAGTTAGGGGCTATAAGCTTCTTCGGAACAATCAAAACTTTATGAGCCCAGTGCTGCCTGTTGAACACAGGACAGAACACAGGCTGGAAAGATTTTTGACCTTCCTATGAAGACCACACTTTAGCCAGGGAGGACTTATTAACTATAAGCATCCCAGAACATCAAAGCTTTATATAACCCAGATCAGCCTGTCTGTGTCTCACCTGAAGAGATAACACAGGACAGCACGGCCTGGAGAGGTCTTTGATACCCAGTTTATGGACCACACTTAATAGCAAGAACAGCTCCCAAAGTAACCTTTATTAATACAAGTATGTGACTATGACTATAGGGGTTGCTTAGTTGATGATGACATTCAGCTGCAGGATTGTATTTAATTGATGACAAAATACCCCAAAAGAAAGTGGCACAAAACACATTCTACAGGCAACTCCAGCAGTATATCCCCTCCCACAACAAACTTAACTAACAGAGGATTACTAACCAGAAACACAACAGCTTAACACCACATTTAAACACTCAGTAACCGAAAGCAAAAGCAACAGGAAGAATATAGCCACTTCCCACCAACATGTATACACTCAGTGAGTTATAACAAATTATAATTAGTAAGGCATAGGAAAATAGAGTAAGAATTTGGTTGCTTAAACCTGCAATGTCTGATGGGGTGGGGGAAGGAGACAGGATAGCTCATAGGTTGCCCTCCCAAAGGTGGTAGAAGTTTTCTCCCCCCATTTTTGCTCACACCCAATCTCTTTTTATACTTTTTTTTCCCTTTAGGTAGGTTGAGTGACTATACTTTGGGGGTGATATATAGATGCCCAAGGGGTGGCTCCTTGGGTCTCTGCAGGGTGCCACAGGGTGCTGCGAAGAAAGGCTGAGCCATTTCCATAACACCCCATTCCTCAGTAACCCCATCAATAAGCACTTTCAGGGAGACACTGGAGTCTCTTTGTCCTGCCAGCATCCCTCCAGGGGGTCGAGGCATTTCCCTCAACTCATATCAGGGCTATCACCCTACACTGTGAGTTTGCTGTTCACCTGTGCCTCTCTTTTGGGTCTTGGAGCTGGCGTGAAGCTCCCTTCTTAAGTATCTCACTAACACTTGTCCAAATAATGCATTTTCACCTGTAGAGATATCATTTCAAGAGTGCCATAGAAACTTACTTATTGGATCAGTGTCACGTACTGTGAGTTTTGGAAGTTCTGCTTCATTCTGTCACAGATCTACATTTGTATGAAATATGTGTCTGGATCTCACTTGAAATCAGGAGGCGTTTGACATTCAGCTGTTTTCTCTTTATCTCTGTATGTTTGGCATAGTGATACAAGTTTTAAATTCTCCTTCTAGATTCCTGTCTGAAAATTGCTGCTCTGAAAAAACTGCCATATCTTCCCTAATTGTAAAGGATCAGCATGGATAAGCAGATATGAGTTGTTAATGTGAGATGTATGTACAGCCTCTTGATGCAGGAGATCTTTAGTTGGTACCTCTGTGAACCTCATCATCATAACTGCATGAACGCTGCATGGAGGCTGAAGGTTATGAGAAGCCAGCGGTGAAGAGAGGGCACATGTGTACACCTCTAACAGTGATTAAAGATTGTGTTGGTGCTGCCTGCTTAGGCACAGGCCTAGTCTGAAGCACAGGTCTGGTCTGAGTCACAGACCTCCCAAAGCAATTGCACTCCAATAAGCACCACAATGAATCTGTGAAACTGGACCATGCTGAGCAGTGAGAGGGGTGAGATGACAAGAAGGACAAGTTTGTTTTAGAGAAGCCTTAGGCTGAACTTGGAACACAAATTAGAAGACAAAGGTTAGCCTACTATGAGTGGATGATCCACCTGAAACTTTGCTCATCTAGAGGTCCTCAGGGTAGGCTATACATCTGAATCAGGTGCAAGTCCAAAGTTGACCATGATAAAGCAGATGCTACATTTTCCTGACTGATTATATAGTCTTGGTGCAGTCTTACAGCAGACAACCTGCCACATGGGCCTGGAACCGAAATAATACTATTTTCACTTCAACAGAGCTCTGAAATAAACTCACTGTGCTGGTTTAAAGGTAAATCGGCAGAAAAAAATGAACCCGACTCAAGAGACATTACAAGTTGGAGTTACAATTTAATAAAAAATCACAGTAAATACAATGCTACAAAGGAAATATCAGTTTTAACCCAGAAAACCCAGGAGTATAACCCAGCACCCTGGGACACAAACAGAATGGTGTTCATTAGCCCCTGTGCTTAGCCTTACCTGGTTCCGCTGAATCCAAAGTAAATGGAAAGGAAAACTCGTTGATGAGGATGATGGTTGCAGTCTTGTCAAGAGTGGAAGTCACAGTCCTGTTGAGGTTCTGGTCCTCCTCTGGATCTGATGAGTGGTACCCCCAAGTCCCAAAACCCAAGGATTATACAGGCTTCGGTTCAGGTTGGGAATGTCCAGTAGCTTCGCCAGGCTGGGGAGTTAAAAAATGAGTGATCTAACTCTGTGAGTCATGGGATATTTTTGGAATCTTTGATGCTCTGGGTTGTTGCAGCTGCCTACTGTGCCAGTCCCTAATAGCCCATTAGCAGACATGACCCCTCAGGCTGGGTGTGAAGGTGCTAATGCTCCTCCAGAGTGTAGTTATCACACATTGGTGTGAAAACAAAGAAACACTCCCCTATCTCACAGGGTTCCCTAACACCCAGCTCACAGCCTGAGGGGTCAGATGTGTCCTGGGCAGCTGCTGCAAATGGTTCATCATTAACAGTTCATCAGAAATGATACAGAGGGTGTAGAATACACAGTTTTGGTTACACTCACACAATGATAAATTGGTCCCGGCTACTGTAACAAGGACACTCACAATTTATAACAATGCTAAAATACTATTGTCTTTCTTATGTCAGTTATTGCCTAAGAATATTTTACTGGAAGTTTATTTTGTCAAAACCCCCTGGAATTAACTGCATCGGTGAGCGTAATAAGGGTGAAGTTCTATATGAATTATTTGATCGGAATTAGAAAGTACCAAGGCAGCAAATCTTGAAGAAATTACTTAATCTTTGACTGGATTTGAGACCCCTCAGGTGACTCAGTTGATTTGCCAGGAAATGTGAATTTTAAAACCCAGGCAACAAAAAGCAGAGCACACCCTCAAACCTAAATCAAAAGCCATGCCCGTAAGTTTAACACACCAAGTTTTAGCATTTTCTCAGCTATGACTGATTGAGGGTTTTGCTGTTCTGCACTGCTCAGGGTTCTCTTTTAATTAATATCAAATGCTGTGGAACTGAAGGAAATAACTTAAAAAATAAATTACTAATTTTTCTTCCAGCTGTTATTGCTAGATGTGCCATATTTTTGGCTACTGATTATTAATAGAATTCTATACCACAATTCCAATGCTGCTCTATTCCATATCTTAAGAGGCAAATACGAACTGAGATCTGGGCTACAAGATTATTCATCATTCTTTTCCACAGTGTGACCTTGGGAGGCTGCCTCAATTTCCCCATCCCTCAGTAAAGCTAATAACCTCTTGCTTCCCATGGGAACTATGAAGTTCAATTAATAAGATCTGTCTCAGGTCTGCGCTTCCTCTTTTTTGTTCTGTAGACTCAAATGACCAACTCCTATCATACAAATGTCTGGGAAGGTGGTTTCAGCATCAGAAAGGAAATGTCCCCCGTCCCTGCAGGCTTGGAGAGGGCAAGAGAAGAGACTGATTTGCAGGCAAGAAGTTTCCTATGCATAAAGCCAGGAAATGGATGAGCACTGCCTGACAGCTGTTCCAGTAGCTGAACACCGTGTAAGATCAGGGACATGGGCAGCACGTGGGGACAGATGCTCTTCTCTTTGTGAAACCCCAGCAAGGGATAATGCAAAGTATCTGCACTGACAGGACACATATGCAAAATGTGTAATAGAGTGAGAAGTGTGGAAAAGAAAGGAGAGAGACAAAGGGCATCTTTTCAACTATGGGTAAATAATCTGCAGTTTCATAAATTATGCACAGAAACTGTTTGCAGGTCGTGCTTGTGCAATTCTCTGTGCCCCGTGCACCCACAAACATCAGAAAATTTGCTCTTGAAAACACTGTTGTCCTAAAATGGTAGCTGCAAGTCCTTTTAAAAGGTAAAAAGCAAGAATGGGTTTCTGATATCTGGTGTCCAGCTTTGAGGACACTGGAGACTGGAGTCATGGCCAGAATCCAAGCACTTCATTATGTTGTGCCATTTCCTAAATAAGAGGCAATTAAAATGCAGCGACTTGTGCTGTTCCACTGCAGTGTAGCCATTAAGTTTGCACATTAAGGTCCTGTTTGGCAAACAGAATATTTGTGCTAGTTGCATAAAAAGACACCACAAGACCATACACGTGCCCTGAATGCCCAGTGTGACACTTTGGAAAATCTGTGTGTGTTAAAATTGAGTTCTGGTGAGTTTGTGGAGGTTTTGTATCTATAATATTTTGATCCAGGTTTATATTTAAAAGTACATTATTGGTATTACACTATTAATATTACAACAAAGTACTTATGGTGTGGCCCAGTAGAGTTCCCCCCCGCAAATTAAATAAAATAATCAGCAGAGTTTTTCTCTGACATCTAATCTTCAGAGAGTTGTTGTTTTTCTTTTGCACACCACAGATCTCAATGCCCTTGACTGAAAAAAACGTATGAGCTAAAATGTGTAGGCTCAGTGAACATGGAATCAGCAGTTTCCTAACAGGTCATTGTCTTAAGATTTAGGTTGGAAAGATTGACACAAAAAGTGAAGAGTCTTAACCTCGATAACTCATGATTCAAGCTCAAGTACTAAGAACAGTGGGAAAGATGTAGTACAGGAAAATGGCAGGGTTCCTAAGAGTGCTTGCATAAGATAGCATTAAGGCCTAAGAGAAATCCTAGAAGAAAAGAAGGAATGGATAAGCAATGTGCAAAAACTTTCATGCCCAGAATCTGGCAGAATAACAGAACATATACAGTTTAATTTAAGCAAGGGAAAGGAAAAGTTAGGCAAGGTCTAAGAAGAAGTGATATGAGCACGAGTAGCCTGAGCTAGAGATAATGGTGAAAAGGAACTTCCAAAGGAACATTCACGGGAATGCTCAAGACAGGTGAGGACACTCTTATAAGAATATAGACACGAATTCTTCAGGCTGATCCTGTATTTTATTTTCTGGCAAAACCAGTTTGAAATTGTATTAATTTTCTAGTCAAACAGCATCCTGGTAGTTCCCCATGTAACCCAGTGCCATCCTCTTTTCTCTCTTCTTATACATCAGGAAGAATTTCTTCACTGAAAAGGTTGTCAAACAGAGGAACAGACTGCCCAGGGAGGTGGTGGAGTCACCATCCCTAGAGGTGTTCAAGAAATTATTGGACATGGCACTTAATGCTACGGTTTACTTGATGTGATGCTGTTTGATCAAAGGTTGGCCTTGATGATCTTGGGAGGTCTTTTCCAACCTTTCCGTCCTTCTATGACTTGTGACCTCAACCAATTCTGGTTTTTGCAGAGCCTCAGATACTCTCTGAACCTTGTGGCTTCCTTTCTTCAGTTACTGCCTTTTCCTGAAGAGTGAGGTTAAAAATAAAGTGCAGGAAGGAGAGCTTTGAGTAATGGAGTTGAAGCAATGGGTTATTTCAAGGCAGTAGTGATAAGGGCGAGAGACAAATGCCCCAAGCTCTCCCACCTCCTGCATAAGGCAGCAGACAATCAGGCTCTACATGGGAGAGGTCCACATCTGCAGCTGGTGCTTACCCATTCTTAGGAGAACATTGAAATCCCCCTGCATTCTGTGTCCACAAAAGATCATTCAGCACTGTAATATATAATCTTTATGGCTCTTTATCTCTCTCTTTTTTCTTTTTTTTTTTCTGGAGTGCATAAGTATAGGAAGTGTATTGGACTGGGATCTTTGTCTTACTTTGAATATTCAAATCTTTATCATTCGTGCAACCAATCTGCAACAGACCAGTTGTTCTTTAGTTTTATGAGCCTCTATAAGATGTGAGTGGGACTTTACATAGAATCATAGAATTATTTATGTTGGAAAAGACCTTTCAGATGATCAAGACCATCTGTTAACCAAAGAATGGAATTTTCCAGATAATCTGCTCAAATGATGAAATTAAAAGCATTAATTTTTACAACTTGCTCATTATTTTAATTGCTTTCTCTGTTTCCTCTTGCAGCTCCTGTGCTGAATGTATAGAACTCTTGCAGTTTATTTGCAGGCTGTATACAAATTCACTGCAGACAGAGAAAAACAAGAGATTGTATGGACAAGTCCTACGTACAAAAAAGGCCCAGTATTCTACATAATAGGAGGGAAAGAATTTAAAGATATTGCAGACATCTAAAAGAAGAAATCACTGAAGCTTTCAACACTTCTAAAATCATGTAGTACTTTAAAAAAGTATCTACTGACTTCTTTACCACATCCAAAGAGAGTTGTTCAGGATCAGCAAGTTGAAGATACAGGACTTTATCCACTCTTATATTAATCTAAACAGAAAAAAGTCTTTGACATCTATGCTGTGTAAAGCCAAGTTTTAGATCTGTCACTGATGTCTGTTCAAAGAGCTGTTGCTGCATTTCAGCACAGAAGATTACATGGCACATGGCAGCAGCTGTCCCCCTTCGAGTGCAATGCAATCAAAAATGCCCAGGTTGATATTTAGTTAGCTATTACATTTGATTTAATTTTCATAGTGCTGTATATTTGTGAGCTGGCTGTGTCCAGGGACATGAAAGAAATGCTGAGTTTTAACAGCTCAGCAGGGGAAGCTGGAATAACTTGTACCTGGGAAGGTTCTGCACCGTGCCTGGTCTGTCCTTCCCAGCACCAAGCAGTGAGCAGTCTCAGAAAGGGTACAGCCAACCCTGTTGGGCTGTAAGAACAGGCAGTGGTTTAGATGAATAACTTCAGGAAAACACAAAGTCAGAAAATAAATTTCAGACATCTCAAATGTAACTGTTAGGAACCGGGGCTAAGGAAGAGTGGCAAGAGCCCATCTGAGATGCAGAAGGCAGCACAGGAAAGCTGGAGGCTGAAATCCTGGTGATTGCTTGTATAGACAGCAGGACATCTTTGTAAATTAAGTGGGAGACAATTTCAGCCCAGGCAAGGAACTAGGATGGTGGTCCCAGCAAGTGTGGAGCTGCCAGCAGAGCTGGGCAGTGACAGGTGGGCAGAAGGAGAGTGGTGCTGCTGCCCACTCAGCACCCAGGAGCTGTATCCTCTACAGCTCCATGTGCTGTCATGTTTCTATCTCTAAATCAATTCAATTAAATGGACTGAATGTTATACAAACTGGCATATAGCTCCATTATGTTTCTGCTTTCAGTCAAGTAAAACGTGTTATTACATTCCAAGGAAAGTTTTGATTTTAGGAACTTCTAGAATTCAAAATTGTAATGATTTCCAGCTACTGAAGCCTTGACTTCCTCCACAGCTATACAGAAAGGCCTTCTGTGCCATGGGATTTAAGAAAAATACATGCAGGAATTCAACAGCAGTGCTTGAACAGGAGACCTGCTTATGCTTGGGGACATGAGGAAAGTGACAATTGCAGTGGGCACTTGTCATGGTGAACACATCTCTGCTTCCTAAATTTCAGAAGTCCTCCTCACTGAGACAAGGCAAGTTCTGTCATATGAGAAGGAGCTGAGTTCACTGGGTCTGTTCAGCCTGGAGAAGAAGAGACTGAAGGGGAGACCTCATCACAGTCTACAATTTCCTCTTGAGGGGGATGAGAAGGGCAGACGTTGATCTCTTCTCTGTGGAGACCAGTGTCAGGAGCCAACTGAATGGCCTGAAGTTGTGTCAGGGGAGGTTTAGTTTGGGTATTAGAAAAAGGTTCTTCACTCAGATGGTGGCTGGGCACTGGAAGAGGCTCCCCAGGAAAGCTGTCACAGCACCAATCCTGACAGAGTTCAAGAAATGTTTGGACAATACTCTCAGGCACATGGTGTGACTTTTGAGGATGGTCCTGTGCAGGGCTAGGAGTTGGACTCAATGATCCTTTTGGGTCTCTTCCAACTTGACATATTCTGTGATTCTGTCATTTCACCATGGTATTGTGTTAGATGAAAGTCTAGCACTTAGCCCAAGAGGAAGGACATGATTTCTGGTATTCCCATACTTGAATTTAAGTCTTTGAAAAGCTGTTTGTGGAAGCCTGGTAGAAACCTTTTTCAACTGGAGTTGAGACTGTAAATGTGTAAGGGAAAATTGTGCTTAACTAGAAAATAGTAGAAGTGGAAAAGGAAAGTTAAAAAAATCCCATATATATTTGCATCATCCTATTCTATCTAATTCATCCAATCTGTCTGTCAAACTGTCTTTTCCAGCTGTCAGTCTAAACATACCACTCATCTCCATGGCTATTAATTTCCTCTGCACACTGTTACATTCAACTTTTTTCCCTTCTGCCAGTGCAGCACAGTTCTCTGCGGATGCCTCCTATTCTACAGACATCCCTTGTCAGTAATGATATGCTGGTCTTGCTTTTCAGATCCCTAGTTGCCTTCACTCCCTTTTGTCCATTGTGATGGAGAAAGAACTTCAGAACTCCAGGTCACAAAGTGGTTTATGCCTTAGTTAGTCTTCCATAACACCAAAAAAAGTCATTATAATTGTCAGAGGAGGTATTTTTATGCCTATGTGCACAGAAATCTCTGTATCTAAATAGAACAAATCTTTCTCCCACCAAAACTCCACAGAAATATTCATTTCTGAATTTTCCAGTGCATTTTATCTTCTTTTGGACGCAGACCACTTGGGGAAGAAAGTGGTATTATGATACAGATCAGAGAGTGTTACTGATGGAAGAGAAATCATAAGTAATTGAATAACAATAGAAAAAAGGAGAGACGAAAAATATGGAGAGACCTGAAAAAACCTTTGCTCTACCCAATAAATGCTTCCCCTCCCCCCCAGTTATTTGTTTTAGATAAAAACAGGAAAATTGATTTGAAGTTGAATAGTGAAATCAGAGTATTTTTCTTTACAGAGCAATCATAAACTGATTTGGAATGAAATATTTACAATTATATAATACTATAAAAATGTATTCTGATGAAAATTATTTTAATCTACATTGTAATTGTACCTGGAAATCATTTTTTTCCTAGAAGGGCACTAAATTCAAATATGATGGAAACCCTGCCCTTTTCCCTTCACAGTGAGAAATAGAAGCCCCCTCTGCTGGGGAAGCTTCTGAGTATGGCTGAGAGGATTATGAAGCAGTTTCAGTTGTAGTATCCAATGGAAACACAATAACTTCAGTGCTTTAGCTCCCCATTCCCTGAAATTTATGGCATCTTGGGCAATTCAGCTTGTGCTGGGTGAAGAGGTGCAGCTGAGTTAATAAAACGTGTCCTTACGTTATTCAAACAGTGCATTGAAATTTACTTCCCTGAAGCACATCAGGTGTGATGAGCAGCATATTCTGTTTCTAATGACCTTGTTTAAAACGATAAAATGGGTCTCAGGAAGCTTGTGTTTTCCATGATAGGCCTGTTGTGCTGTTATGGGTTTAGCTAGGTAGGCCTAGGCCTGAGACTATCAGCTGGCTTGAGCTGGGCTGGGCTAGCTGGCAGCTGACTACTGGCCAATAGTATTCCATATCATATTCCGACATCATGTCAAAGTGTAGGAGCTGGTGTGGGAGTGGCTTGGTCAGCTCTTTCATGGCTGTGGTCCCAGAAAGATGCACTGTGCCATCCCAGGAGGGACGGGAGGCCCAAGCCCAGCACCGACTCACCACCATGTTATCTTAGGGAAGTAAAATGTTCTTAGTCTTTCTCTCTGCTTGGGTTTGTCTCTGGGGAATTGAGCTCTCTAGACTGATTTGTAGTTAGGATAGTGGGATTTGTGTTCAATGGAGAGGTTTTTTTGTTGTATCTAACTTCTGTAAGTGTGTGTTATCTTGTAGTTTCTTTTAATTTTCTCTTTTCTGTATAAATATATATGGTTAGTTTGAAGTTTAACCTGTTTTGAAGTCTTTTTCCTTTCTCCCTTTTCTCGGCAGAGGGAGGGAGGCTCTAACACTCTGTGTTGGGCAGTTGGCATTTCACCAGCTCAGCCCAAGACCTGTGTGAAAAAGATCTCAGCACTAAAAGGAGACAGGCAAGGTGCAGGGCTAGTCTGCACAGCTCGGTGGTGCTCTTGCCTCCACTGTCTGGAACTGACTTAAACCATGACAAGCTGCTTCTTTGATGAGATACATCTTTATGGCCCTGGTTAATTGATCTTAAAACCACCTTCCTCTTCAAAACCCCATACCAAACAACATGTCTAGCTATGGCTGTCAGAGGGAGAAGGGAAATTAAAATTGAAGGTGTTAGGGGTGTACTGTTTCCCCATCCTCATTTTTATTTTGGTACATCTAGAAGGTGTCCTAATTGGAGACCAGTGATAAGTGTTACTCCTCAGGGGTTGGTATTGGGGCTGGTTTTGTTCAACATCTTTGTTGATGACATAAACAGTGGAATCCGGTGCACACTCAGCAAGTTTTCCACCATCATCAGGCGGTGTGGTGCAGTACACACTCTTGAGGGAAGGGATGCCATCTGAAGGGACCTCAACAGGCTTGAAAGGTGGGCCCATGCAAACCTCGTGAATTTCAATAAGTCCAAGGGCAAGGTCTTGCACCTGGGTCAGGGCAATCCCAAGCACAAATACAGGTTGGGAAGAGAATGGACTGAGAGCAGCCCTGAGAAGGACTTGGGAGTGTCAGTTGATGAGAAGCTCAATATGACCCAGCAATGTGTGCTTGCAGATCAGAAAGCCAGCCATGTCCTGGGCTACATGAAAAGGAACATGACCAGCAGGTCGAGGGAGGTTCCATACAGAGACACATGGAGAGATCCACCTGTTGCCTCCAGACATCACTCTTAAGAAATCGTGTGTTTTACCAGAGTTCATGAAAGTCTGACTTGTTTGTGAGAACTTTATGTGTTCTCTGGGCTGACTTTACCCACTAGAGCTTTGACCTTTTCTGGGAGCATTTCTGAGGACAAGAAATAGATACGGTAGCTTCATTTCTGGCCATTTTCCTTCTTCTTCCCCCACTCCCTCTGTGTGAGCTGCTCCCTGTGGTACCAGCCAACACTAATAAGGCAGAGGGAATGTCTTCCTGTATCTGCAAGAGCTGGTTACCACTTGCACCAGCAATGGACCTGCCCTCACATCACTGTATCAACCATGAAGAGAGACTGTTTCAACATCATCTCTGATGTACAGCACTGTCTTATTACACCCAGGCATTTCTGCCCAGTGCTGGAAAATGAACCCCCTTGAGAGGCTTCTCCTTCTCCATGGCTCACTGGCAGGTGGCTTGCTCAGTGGAGTGTTCCCAGTTCCATATAACATGGTGTGGGGCACCCCCTCATACCTCAATGTGCACCATCACTTCCCTTTGCTTACTGTGAGTTTATTCAGTTTGTTAACTTTTCAACTCAAGGTTAAATAAAATGAGTAAAACCTCTCCCTGGCCAGCAGCACAGCTCTGAAAAAGGTGGAAATATGTATCTCTAAATATTTGGCTGTGAAAGATGATTTATTTGCTTCTGGGGCTGAAGCCACATTTGTTCATTTGTTTTATTTTGTGCTCATCTTTATCCCAACATCCCTCTGAGAGGAGGAGGAAGGGTTGTAGAACAATCTGTCTCAGCAGTGAGACACAAAGTGTTCATTTAGTGAATCCTGTTGATTGCAATCTACTGGATGACTTCTGCACGTTTCACTTTTAATTAACTACTCTACATTTTCTTGGGAGTAATGACTTGTCAGCATTTTTGGAAGTTGGTGCTAGGAATTTTAAATAATAACAGCATTTATCTTCTGCATGGACACATCATGGTTAGGCTGATAATGATAAGTGAGGAGTTACAACAGGTTTTTCTAAGTCTAGAAGTGAAAGGTGGAAGAATTTTGCAGTTTTTTAATACATATAAGAATAATTTCATCTATAAAGGTATTCCTTGTATTAATAGACATAAGAGAACCAAGAATCTTTCTCATCAGTTAATATCAGGAAATAAGTGTTCTGTCCTGCCAGGCTGTTGTTGGCCAAATCCTGGCCGCCATTGCTGACCAAAATCCTCATCTTTTCAGACACAGGAGCTCTGATATGGAGAGGAAGAATTCAAGTTGCCATCCAGGGAGGCATAACAGTACCTGCTGCAGTTCATTCATGTTTGAGGCCAAATTTACACCCATCCTCTGAACAATCTCCAAAAGACTCTTAAATCTCACAGAGTGGGATTTTACCAGAAGGGAGATGATTTCAAATTAGAAACAAGGCATCCCTTTCCCCCTCTCCAAACCATAAATAATAACAGTGCTGGTGAGGAGCTGTTATAGCAACTGCCCTTTCCCACACAAAATTGCCAGCTCCTTCTTGGGCACTT
The DNA here is from genome assembly GCF_047495875.1 of Pithys albifrons albifrons. NCBI lineage: Eukaryota > Metazoa > Chordata > Aves > Passeriformes > Thamnophilidae > Pithys > Pithys albifrons. Next base: position 42,810,470 of record NC_092461.1, on the reverse strand, counting down.
CCCTGGAAGTGACAGTGCTGGGCTCAGAGCAGGGTGCGGTGACATTGTGTTAGGCTGGCAACTGATGCTGGCATGATGTAAGTCACCCAGAGTCAGCAGCTCTGAAGACTTGCTGCTGCAGTTACAGTTATGACTGATATACATATAAATGATGTTGGGTTTTTAATACAAAAACAATTTCTACAGATTTTCTATGCTTATCTATGAGATAATGGGAACAAGTCTTAAAACAGATGACAGGGGTGGGTACTCAGCCCCTGGGTCTGGAGCACAGCTGCATCTGAATGCTGAGTGGTACCCCTGAGTGCCCTCTGTCCTCAGTGTAAATCAGAATTTCTTTGAAGTTGTGCTGCTTATCCCATCTGACGGATGGGGCACTGAAGCAAAATCCTTGACAGCTGCTGGTGGGCAAGATCTCCTTTATTATTTTTTTGTCTTTGGGCTACAAAAAAACCCCACCGCTGGGAAAAGTTTTGTAAACTAACAGATGCATTAAACTTGTCTCCATGTCTAGACTGAAATGATTTCCATCAGCTTCCAGTCTTTGTAGCTGATCATCTTTCGAAATTGTGGGGGAGAGAGGGAGATTTCCCTGCAAGCATTAAAGAAGACCATATCTCTATGTGCAGATGAGATTTGGTAGGTCAGGAAATAGCTTCAAATTGAAGTTGAATGTTAATCTTCTTTTTTTACCTTTTTATAATTTAAAAAAAATACACTGACATTCTACATGCCGTGTATTTAAAAGACTTTTCCTTTCAGAAGAAGGGATGTTGATGCATGGATTTCTTTCCTTTTTTTTTTTAATTATTACAATTAAACTGTTGGGCAAGGAGTTGCAAAGGAAAAATACTGCTCCTCAGTATCTGTTTAAAACCCTGCTAGAATACCAGTTTCCTTATAATACAGATAAATTACAGAACAATGACACAAATGCAGCATTAGGTCCCTGTTTATTTGTACTGTGGCAGCACCTAGAGGCTCTTGACAGAGATGTTGCTTATTACAGAACTGAGCATTGTCTGCAAATGCACACACAGAAATAGAACTTAGTAGCCATTGTCACAAGCACCTAAATTTTTAAACACTTCTAATCTTTGATGCAGCACTTCTTAGGACCTCCTGGAAGAGGATGTTTCCTGAAATTGTCATTAATCTATTTCTTTGGTAATAAATGATTATTAAATTGTTATTTTTATTTGAGATTAATGGCTGGTAAGTGTTAAGGAACTGAAACAATTACAGAACTTGAATAGTCAGCAGCTGGTATGTGGCTTGAAATGGTGGATATAAATTATTTACAATGAAAGCAACTGAGGATATATATTATCTGCCTAGCAGCAAACACAGAAAGCTTAGCAACTACTTTGGTTTTGACTTTCAACAGAAAGAACATGATCATTTCAGAGTCAGATGCAGGTCACCTATACCTGAGTTCCTCTGTTCTGTATGTCTTAAACATCCTTTTCAGTTCTTCTCTGAGTAAAGCCAAAGCACTTTCAATGGCTGAGTTCACTTTATTTGTCCACCTTTCTCTTGGTAATGTCTACAGGAGGAAACTTTGCTGTGTGTTGCTATTAAATGTGGCAGATTTGGAAAAGAAATCACTAAGCTATGTAAGAAGAAACTCAATTTTTCTAACTTTAAATTCAGCACTGAAGGATACAGCTTTGTCAAGGTTAACCTAGCCCTGCACAGTGATTTGGATGGATTGGGATGTAAATCTTTAGGAGTTAGCAAAGAACTGAGCACAGACACCGAGGCAGTAAAATAGTCAAGATGAAACAGTGCCAGTGTTTGTAACCTTGTCTCTTACCCTGCGCTTCTGCGATGTGATCACCGATGGAGTAGGGGCAGGACAATCAAACAGACCCCAACTTTGTTAACTAACACTGAGTTCAGTCCTTGATTTAAATGACAGCAGAACTGGAGCTGCTTATAAGAAATACCTTGTAGTCATCTGCTGAATGCATAATAAACAGATTTATAGCATTTTCCCTCCAGCTGCTATTAGTAAGAAAATAAAAGCAAGATTGCCTAAATACAAAAGAGAAATTTAATCTTCAGCTAACCATAGTGATACATGGCAGAGAGAAACACAATCCATCTGTGCTTTCTCTGACAATGCTTTCCACCATTTGTTTCAGAGAAAGACATAAAGTTCTCATAATGCATCTGGATAGCTATGAAATACTCCAGCTACTGTGAGAGAGAGAAAAGGCATTTCTCCCGAGTTCTGTCAGCAATGCTTCTTGAAACATGAAGATTATCTCTTGTAATCATTATCCCACCAAGGACAGCTGCAGAGTCCATGTTTAGTCAGGGACTGTATGTGCTAAAACCTGTAACAGCCATACTGAGTAATGCAATTACTTCAGATTTTCTCAGAAAGGGAAAGACTTGACCACAGATTAGCTAATTTTTTTGAAACTGCACTGTGTTTTTCTCCACATCTCAAACTTTTGGCTATAGTATAGAGTAGACACAGTGCGAATTCCTTTTTGCTCACTCCAGATTGTCTCTGGCTTTAATGGCAGACTGTCTCATTTGTTTACTTTTTGCATAAAAGAGTAAAATGTTGTGGCCTTCTCCATGCATCCATGATGATACTCCTCTTACACTTCTCAGTTACATGTAAAGATAAACCCAGGGGCAGGCTCAGAGCACGGCTGTGATACCCTATCAGCTCAGTGTCGGGACTGTGCAGTACAGCTGGCCTGCCTGGCCCCCCTTCAAGTCCAAAGAGTGGAGGTACAATGATCAATGAAGGGAATTTCCTGAGGGAAATGTCAGTGGCATCCCATCCCTCTTGCCATTTCTAGTTCAGGGGCTGGACACATCATGGGGCAGGAACCCTGCCTCCTCCATCTGGTCAGGTCCATCAGGTCACCCTGGCATAAGCATCAACTGAGAAGCCCCTTTAGTCTGAACATTTTTGGTGACTGTCTGAACATCTATATGGCAGAGAAACCCTCACAAAAGTGTTTAAGAAACTGTACTTTTCGAAATGAGAAATTGTAAGCAGACTTAAAGATTCTTTTGAAAATAGAGAAAACAATCAGGAGTACAGATGGGGGTTGACACCATCATGTTGAATAGAAATTTTTGCCTCCTGAAGGATCTAAGGGCTGTTCCCTTGAAGGTTTAACCTCAATTAATCATTTAACCTAGGCACTAATTAGTGTCCTTTAGATAAACAATGTATATGAACAGATGAAATTGTTTTAATTATTATTCTAACAAAGAGTTATAACCCAAATTTGCTATTTCAAATCAGGAGAGGAAATTAAAGGTAAGCCAAAATGTCTTCAAGTAATGATCAAAGAGAATATTTTGTGATTTTCCCCTGGTGTTAATTAATACTGCTTAGTTGGTCTGGTTCACACTGACAACTTCATTTTTGGGGACACTGGGGATTGCATAAGATTAAAGGCTAATTTTAGATATACTTGGATTCAGCCAGGCATATACAGCTATTGCATAATTCAGAAGACTAGTTGTAAGTCACTGTGAATGTCCACCTTGATTTACAACAAGAAAAACTATGCTGGCCATCTTGCAATGGGAGCTTCCCTCCCCACGGGTAACACATATGGATGACTCTCTCACAGCAAACACAGTGAAAGCATGAGACAGGGCTGGAAAGCTTTGCTAAGGCAAGGAGGAACATGTAGCTTTAGTGGAACCTGTAGAGTCCTGCATAAGAACCATAGGCCTTTTTTTCCCCTGTCCTTTCTCTTTTTGCATCCCACTTCTTAGGTAACATCAGACTGGAAGAGGACTCCATGCAGACTCAGAATGAGATTTACTTGATGCAAAGGAATAGCACAGAGGTCTTCAGAGTCTCTTTGTAGATAAGAAATTACCCAGGGAGATAAAAGCAAAATTAAGCAAAGTTAAAATCCCATGCAAGAGGCACTTTGTCAGGGTGTCAAGGCCTGTTCCTAAAGCAAAACTTGCATATGAAAAAGGGGAGTAAGGGATCAGAGTAGTTCTGAATGTGGGGAGCAGACCAGGAGTAAAGATGCTGTTCTGTCTACTTCACTTAGCTGAGAGCAAGATAATTCTGCCAGAACAAATAACATATATTTCATTTGGTGTCTTCACTCCTTTACTGTTTTCATTCAGTGAGTAGACAGCTGAAATACTGCCAATGGAGAACAGATTTTATGATGAATAGTCCTACACCATGAAAAATAAGATTAGAGGAACACCTAAACTAATTTCAGGTTATTGCATTACAATCTTCATCTCAGACTAATTCTCAGTAGCTTTATTCCAGGTTTATGGACAGAAATTTGAAACCAGCACATTTTATCACCTATATCATTCAGTTCCCACCACCACCCCCCCTCCTTTTTTTTTTTTAACTGAAGCTTTCCAGTGTTCTCTTTAATATCCAGGAGAATGAATTTCACCTTTTATAACATTCAGAGACAATTATGCTGTCTTTATGATGAATGATGTCACCCTGCTCCCAGCAATAAAAGAGAATGTACTAATGCCAATAAATATATTAACTGTATCAATCATTCTCCTGATTTTTTTTTACTTTGTTGTTCAGAAGAAATAGCATGCAACCTTGAGCTTTTAATTGGTTAACACTTCCATAAACACCATAATGGCTCTTTAAATCTTTCTTTTGTCATGAGAATGGGGAAAACATCATGAATAAATAATTGACTACCACAGCAGAGCTCAGTACTGATCTATGGGTCATTCAGGAGGTGAACTTGATCTGAAAATTTATTCAAACTCTACAAGACGGGTTGAGCTGTTTGTGCTGGAAGTAGCTGTATAATACAATATATTTTCACATGCCCTTCCAATTACAAAAAGTTCCTCAATGAAATGCGATATTGCAGTTGGACAATGGTATAAAAACACGGGCTGAGTTCCTCTGAAGTCAGTGGATGTGGGTGTTCTCTGACATGGCAGTTAAATGAAAAGTATTAGAGAAGTAGAATTTAAATCAAAAGATTAAATGGGCCATACCTCCCCAGCGGACACAGGGAAGGTGACGTTGGGGTAGGATCAGCTTTGTCAGCGCCGCCCTCCTTGCTCTGCCGAAGCTATCTGCGCACTCACAGCAGGAACACATCCCTGAGTTTCACTCACATCTACTCTGCACATGGCATTTGACAAGCCGCAAGCCTTTGAGAGCTGCGGTTTGAAGCTGAGCAGTTTTCCTGAGTGGGATTTTAATTTTCTCTCTAACTACGTCGCGTTCAAGTGACATGACTGGCTTGAGTAGTGCTCTAACCGAGCTTGGAGTATGGCACAGCTGTGTTCCCAATGTACAAAGCAGTTAAACGCAGGCCGAGTAAAAAAGGCCTGTTTCTCCCCTCTTTATCGGAACATTGACTTTCACAAAATGGCTGGAAAATGAGGTGGAGAACACCTTTACAACACAAATGACAGCGGCACTGCCGGGCGCCCGGCGCTGCCCAAACGCGGGCAGCTACTGCCACCTCGTGTCGCGTTGCGGCACCGCGACGGGCGGCACGGCACAGCACAGCCCGGTACGGCCCGGCCCGGCCCGGCCCGGCCCAGCCCGGCCCGGCAGAGCCGGGTACAGCCCGGCACAGCCCGGCACAACCCGGCACGGCACAGCCCGGCAGAGCCCGGGACGGCACAGCCCGGCACAGCGCGGCACGGCACAACCCGGCACGGCACGGCACGGACAGCGGGGACACAACAACGTGAGGCAGTTTGGGGCAATTCTCGCTGATAATTCCTCCTTTGCTCGCTTCCCGCTCCACACCTGGATGTTTATCTGGCTGGCTTGGTTTCCCAAGCACTCTATCAGTAAAGAGTTTCTTCCGTATATCTACCCTAAACCTGCCTTCTATCAGTTTGAAGCTGTTACCCCTTGTCCTATCACTACATGCCCTTCCCAAAAGTCCCTCTCCAGCTTTCCTGTAGGCCCCTTTAGGTACTTGAAGTCTGCTATAAGCACATCCCGCAGCCTTGTCTTCTCCAGGCTTAACAAGTCCAACTCTCTGAGCCTGTCTTCACAGCAGGGCGCTCCAACCCTCTGAGCATCTTCATGGCCCTCATCTGTACTCACTCCAACACGTTTCATGTCCTTCTTATTTGGGGTCCCCAGAGTTGTCAGAGTACTCCAGCTGGAGTCTCATGAGAGTGAAGCAGAGAGAAAATTCCCCTCCCTTGACCTGCTGGCCACACAACTTTTGATGCAGCCCAGGACACGGCTGGCTTTCTGGGCTCCAAGTGCACATCACTGGGTCATGTTGAGCTTCTCATCAACCAAACCCCCAAGTCTTTCTCCTCAGTGCTGCTCCATCCATTCTCTTCCCAGCCTGTATTTGTGTTTGGGACTGACCTAAAATCCTTCACCCAGTGATTTATGCCATTAAGCTTCTTTTGGTTTAAGGAGGGAGGCTGTGCATTTAACACAGCCACCGAGCAGACCAGCTGGCCTGTGTTCTCAGGACACGTGTCAACAGCAGCTGGCTCAGCCTCACTCACAGTTGTCACCTCACCCAGTGCACTTGCTCAGCCAGGAGGGACATCTCCCTGTCAGACTCAGAGCACCAGCACAGGTTCACAACCAAGTCAGACAGGCAAACTGGTACTGACACTGGAAACACTCACACTGCTCCCTCTCCATTCAGGGCATCACACAGCATTTCACACATGCATCCTCTCTGCCCTGCTCACCAGTGTCATGCTGTTTGGTTGCTCCTGTTGTAGCCCTTTGATTGGAAGCCTCTTTTGAGCAGGGATCCTGTTCCCCTGCAGTTCTGCAAAGTGCCAGTCAAAATGATAATTGTGATGGCAAAGTCTAAAATTTGAGAGCGTAATTGACATGTGCAATAGGGCTAACTAAATTAAATATAGCTGGTGAAATACTGAACTATCTTTTAGCTGTAAGAGAAGAGAGCCCTCATTTTTCAAAAGCTATTTCATCTCCTCTAAACATGAGAAAACAGTGATAAATAACTGAAACCCATGCTGAGTTTTTTATGGCAATCAATGTGTCTGTGGCAAGTGGCCCACACATGATCTTTCTTTAGACAAGATAAGAGAGTACTAATCAACAGCAATTATCTACTGGCAAAACCTAACAAAATTCTGCAAATATGTACAAAATAAACAGTCTGCTTGCCTAATAATTGGGCTCTGAAACAAGCTGACAATTTCTATGGATAATCACCTTATAACTAACCATTGCAAGTTCTGACTGCACATCTACAAGCTGTTGATTTTAGAGTCTGAAAATGAGTTCCTGACAGTTTTTATGATAATTGTGATAAAGTAAGAAAAACTTTTCTTATTTTTTTTTTAACTGGGAAAAGTGAACAACACCCACAATATTGGAAAACAGCACGAGATCAGTGGAAGTTACAAACAGGGTACAGAATGTTCAGTGTTTCTTGGTGCAGGGGAATAAGTTGTAAAGAGACAAGAACAAGGATAGAAAGTCCTGCATAGCACAGAAGAATGGTTATAGGTACAGTTAACTGTCCTTGTATTTCCTAACAGAAAACTGCTTCTGCAAATAAGGAAAGGAATTGGATAGGAAAGCACAAAGAATAATTGTTCACTGAATCCACATACCTGTATATTATTTAGGAGTGTGCGAAAAGCTCTGGGCAGAATGCATTACTCTGAGATAAAGCTTGAATTATAAAAAGAGAAAAAAAGGAAGAATGCATGGCTTAACATTTTTTTTCTGAAGACAAATAAGTCTCTGGATAGATTTTTATGAAATATTCCTTGGTTTCTTATAGGAGCAGCTAAAGAGTGAGTCACATATATTGATACCACAAGATATGTGTGTGGGAGGTAAGCCTGCCTCTCGTCTCACACTCTGCTTTAATATAAAGCATTATTCACCTGCAGCATATATAGTTTTTGTAGTCAGCATATACAGGTAAATTAACTGTGTGGCGGCATCCTCTCTGCACACTGGTAACACAAGTAAACATGAGAAAGCAGACCTGACTGCTAACATCCTTCTAGCTGTTGATGGGTCTTGCCTTTGCCATCAGACATATTACATCTTGCTGTTCTCCAGCCTTAGATTACTGTCAGTATTGGTACAACACTTTGTTCTGGAGCCAACAGCCACAGTAGCTGTGAGTTTATGCCAGTTATGAGCAATTAGCCAAATGGGTTATGAATTTAGGTACGTATATTAGACAGACTGTCTCTCCCTTTAGAAACCTGTGACACTCCTTCTCCCCCTGTGTGATGTGGAATTTGTGTGCTTGCTTCAAAGGACTAGTCCATGAAGTCCACTAAAAAAGACTGACCTGTCAAAGTACTGGCTGGGGCCCATTAAGATTGACAGGATTCTGTTTGTACCCATTAATGCCAATCTGCTATGTGACTGTGGGATTTCTCCAGATCTGAGTTTCCTCAGTTTTCTTTCCTCTTATTTCTAGAGTATGGAACTAAATATTATGGCCTTTATTATAATTCATCTTAGTCTACTTCCACTGGTGGCTTCTTTGATCTCCTCTGTGGCTTTCTAATGGCTGGATTTTGTCCTCTGTCCTCTGGCTCTCCCCTTCAGTGCTGTAGGGAGAGGCTGCCTCCCACCTCCCCGGCCTGTTGGCTGCTTCAGAGTCCTGCTTGTGTTCCTCTGAGGGGTCTCACTGAACTACCCTCCATGAGTTTCTCATCTCTTCAGCTTAACAGTGCAAGTACAGAGTGTTAAGACTATAATAGCCCAGCCTTTTGATGCTCAGCAAACATCCATGGAATGATGTCTGCACTGAGGCTGAACTGGCTGGGCTGTACATATCATATCAGATACATCATCCCCAATAATTTCTGTATCCTGCCCCTTCTTCTTCTTGTACTCTTCTTCAATTGCTTCATTTTGCAGACACAGTAGCAGCCCTTGACTGGAAAAGTGAGTGGACTCTCACCAGAAGTTATATTTTCTCCTGTGTCATACTAGGATTTCACAAAATTGGAAAGAACCCCATAGAACTTTTCTGTTGCTGATTACATGACTCCATGCACACCTTGCAATGGTCTGTATACACTCTTGGGCCATTCATTCCTGAACAGCTGTCGATTTCTGGAGCACCTCTGTGTGTTAAAATCAGGCTATAGTTCAACAAGCACTTAAAGCCAGCAGAGCTACTAAAAGAGATTGTATTGCCCCTTCTCATCTTGACTCACTCAGCCGTTTCTGCTTCCACATTATCTCCTTCCCTGTGTTGAATTCCAGCCCTAAGCCATCCAGCTGCATTCAGCTCTGCCTTTTGCTGGCTGTGATCAAGACAGTGGCATGGGTGACCACAGATTACCCCATGGTATCCTGAAGTAACCAGACAGAGCCAGATTTTGTGCCCTTTCTTCCAGCTGTCAGGTCTTTTATTCCCCATGTGCCCCAGGCTGTCTGTGTCTTGCTGTGGCACATGGTGTCACTTTTCCTTGTGCTGTAGGCATTTCTGGCATCCAGAGAGGGGCCTTACTTCTTTCCTTAAGGTGTTTTGAAAAGCACTTTATCTGAAAAATAAGAAAATAGGTTTTATTACTGTTCCAACAAAATAAGCCCTGGGGCTCACTAATGCAGAGATTCTTAAAAAAACCTGTGCTCTTTCTCCTTTCTGGAGGAAGATGATGCAGTTCACTGAGAAGAGAGAAATAAAATCACCAGCATCAGCTATGCAAAGCATGGGCAAGCACCTTGAAACTCCCTCCAAGCTCTGGCAGTGCACCCTTCTGATGGGGGTCTGTGTGCAGCTGAGGGTGGGGGAACGGGTGGACTGTTATCTGCATAACATCATTTCAATCCACCTGAAAGTACCAGACCCTAGACAATGAAGAAAACTTAGGGATTCAAGAGTTCACCCAACTTAGAGCACATTTATTCTGAAAGTTCACTTCTAGGAATATAACCTGAGTTTTCTGCCGAGGTCACATTGACTCTGAAGACACGGGACCTGTGCAGCATGTTTTCAGGTGGCTGCTGCTGCCCATCACTGTTCTTTAATTCAGTAGACAGTGGAAATGCCAGGGCTTCTCATCAGCCATATGTACATGACCCTTGGAAAGCAGCAGCATGATCTCTTCCACACCATTACTTTTTATTGCATTCATTGTTATATCTCTGTGAAACAGGGAGACAAAATACCCACAGAGCTATTTTCATTCTTTGACAGACTGAGTCTGTTGAGCCTTGTGTGTGTAACGTGAAGAACATCAGTCATTTAGAGCCAAACTGCAGTTGAAAAGGTCACAGCCACTGTGACAGAGTAAATGAAATGTTTAATTCAAATAGAATATCAGTTACAGTTGCAGTGGTGCTCAGAGTCACTTGTGTTTTCTTTTCTTTTCCCTAAAGCTCAGCAGAGTATGATTCAGCATTAACTGTAGGCACCCTTGTGTTACAGAGCCCTACCAGAAGGTACTTTGTTCTTATTTTAGAAGTTCTATAAACTGAATAGCAGGTTGTGTCTGCAGAACCCAGCTTCTTCTCCATGGATTGCACAGGAACAAAATTGGAAGAAAGTAAGATGTATTTGCATTTTTGGTATAAAGAGTAGCATCAGTCACAGAGGCAATTTTGAAATTTTTTTTCAGTGAAGACTAGGTTCTTTGGAAAACGTGAGTTTTTTAAAAAGGATATTTTTACCCAGGTTGTTTGTGGGGAATAAAACCATTTTGGCTGGAGTCAATCAACCCTGTCCTTCATCAGCTGGGCTCTGCTCAAGGCACTGGCTCCTGCCCCCCAGCGTGTACTCTGGGGTGGACTTGAGACTTACATGCACATGGGTGCTTTAGCTTCTCTCTTTATTGTAAGGATTTCACTCTATCACAGCAAAATTGAGCAGCAGCTACTCTATTTATGTATTCATGTGGTTGCCCACGGGAGTGGAGAATTTTGTCTTCTGTGTTGATGGGGAAACTCACCACTAAGACCTGTTCCAACTATGGCCACACCCTGCATTCAACTAAGTACTTAAAATTACCATAGACATTAGACCTAAGTGCTAAGGCTTCATCTCACTTCTCATCCCAGCAAAGCATATCACCCTGACAGGTTAAACACCAGCTAGCACCAACAGGATACGCTGTCATATTGAAAATGTATCAACTGCATCCAGCCTCAGCCTGACAGAGGAGCTTTGGGAAGGCTCAGCAGCGTTAGTGTTTTCTTGCCTTGCCAGAGCTTTTATTTGGAACTAGAAGAGTGTGAGTGTAACAGGGCGGCGTTCCCTGGGACCAGGCACAGTTCACTGCCCTGGCTGTGCTGTGGGCTTAGTGACTGCCCAAGCTGCCACATGTCTGTGGGTGATGCAGAGAGTCCACAGGTAAATGAAAATTATGCCCAAAGCTGGGTCGCCAAGGAAAAATGCCCAATAAAAAAATATGCCAATTTCATGTGTGAGTTGAGGGATGGTGAAGAAGAGATTGATGCTGCTGTCCCTGTGACCTTCAGTAGTGACTTACAGAGCATTAGAGCAGTGCTGGCTCATTTGAAACTGGCATGGCTCTCTTGGCTCTTGGTGGTGTGGGTAATGCCCACCTGCTTAAGTCACTTGCAGGTACTACAGCCTTTGCTCTAGCTCTTCACAGCCCAACACTTTGGTGAGCAGACACTTGCTGGCTCATGCTCACCAAGAGCTCAGGGAATGCAGACGTGCTGTTACTCATCTGAGCCACAGCATCTCCGTGAGCCCTGGATATGAGGCCATGACTTTCATCAAACTGCCCAACCCTGAAGTTTGCTGCCTAAATCTGTAATCAAGCATGTGAGTGCACAGCCTGTGTCCAGAGTCTGGTTAAAGAGAAGCATCCATGAAGAGGGCAGAGAGAAGGGCTCTGCTTCCTTGGGCTCCCTAATTTTTCTCAAATTGACTTTGCAGCTCACTATAAACCTCTGTGATTTTAACACTGGCTGCTTACCCAAGCTTCTCGTTTTTGACATGCTGAGGCTGTACATTTCCTGGAAATAAAATGACTGAGGGAAGCAGAGCTGCAGAAGGAATTTGAAGATTTAGTGATTCACACACAAAAAGAATCTTCTTCTTCCAGGCATGCCTGCCAAGTTCCAGTTTTCAGCCTCTGATGCCTTTACTATTAGATTAGGGCCACTGAAGCGGATCCAGAATTGGTGCTCCCAAGGACAACAGCAGTTGCTTTGCTGAATGGCAGGAGTCCTAATAGCAGCCTCAGCACTCACAGGAACAGCAAGATCTCTCTGTTGTCTCTCTGTGGATATCATCTTGTTTTAGACTAAAAATGTCACTGCTGTGGAGGGTTCCATATTTGGTGTTTCTCCCTGCTAATCTACTCATAAAATCACTTCCTTTGCTTTCCCTTCATGTTATGCTTATTTCACAACTTCCCAGTTATAACTAGAGGTTTTGTGACTGTTTTACAGGGTGCTTGTTGGCTTAAGTAAAGAGTTCTGGTGCAATTGTGAATGTTTACTGTGTTTCGTGTGAGACCTCTCAGAGCACAGAATCTGGGTAAAGAGAGGGCTCAGATAATGAACCTGCAGTTCGGGAGTGTGTAAGGAGTCAGAAAGACCTTGCAATTAAACAGCACAGGGAAATAATCTGAACAGAGCTGGAGAGCCCTTGGAGCAGGAGAGGCTGGTGGGAGCTGCCTGGAGCCTCTGCAATGCGGTGAGCTGCGGCTCTGCCCCTGAAAATCCCATCCCTGCAGCTCACAGGGAGCCTTCTGACATCAGCCCTTATTACTGCTCACCATGGTTGCCCCAGCCAAGATCAAACTTTATTTGGGTCACTTGTAATTCTAGCCCTTCTATTCCTTCTTGCTTTGACAGGGCTGAAGGAAGGCTGAAATAATTTCTTATGTGAAATACGACCTGTTGTCCATGGACTCCTGTATTTCTGTGGGTATCTACCAATCAGCAGCAACTGATCAGTGCAAACAGTTCTGAAAGTCTCTAAATGCTGTTTGGTTGCTGTTTCTCATTTTCCTGAGCATCTCTGTCTCTTCATACTGATGGAACACACTCATTGCAACAGTATCACTGCCCTGCAATGAAAAAGATGCTACTACAGCACACCTTTGTAATTAGGAAAACTTTTTTTTTTTTTGCCAGGCTCTTTTGCGTACCTGAAGCTGTGTGTTAGAGAGGAGGGTCCCTAGGACTTTTATCCATAAATATAAAGCAAGATAAATGGAAATATACATTTGTTTCTTCTTTGTGTGGTATATGCTTGAAAATACTAATAATTCTGCTGTTCTTACACAAGCAAAAAATGGACTGCCTGCAAATCACAGCTAGAAATAGAGTTGCAGGATGTGCACTAGGTCATGTTTTATGCTTACATGAAAAATATATTTGAGATAAAGTTCATTGCCTGCCATTCACCTTTTAGCTGCTGTTTCCCAGGAACGATACAGGTCCCTCCTGTCAATTCTGACCATCTCCAGCAGCATCACAGCCTTCAGCTCATGTTCCACGCTCTGTTATTTGTTTTTATTGTCATGATTTTTATGAAAAGCCCCAAATAGCAGTCAGATAAATACTGGATGCAGCATTGCTTGGACAACTGCTCACAGGCCTCGGACAAGCCAGGCTCTGCCACTTCCTACCTGGGTGGTCATAATTAGTTTTTATATGATTTTGGTATTACGTAGTTAGCTAAATGTTTTGAGTTATAGTGATATAAATGGGGGAAGAGCAGGAATCAGATAAATCACAGAATTATACAATGTTTTGGACTGAAAGGGACCTCTAAAAGCCTGCTGGTTCCAACGCTCCTGCAATGAGTAGGGACATCTTCAATTAGATCAGGTTGCTCAGAGCCCTGTCCAATCTGACCCTGAGTATTTCCAGAGATGAGGCTTCTACAGCCTATCTGGGCAACCTCTGACAGTGTTTTACCAACCTCATTGTACAAAATTTCTTCCTTATATTTAGTCTGAATCTCCCCTCTTTTAGGTTAACCATTATGTCTTCTCCTAACACAACAGGTCTTACTAAAAAGTTTGTCCCCATCTTTCTTATAAGCCTCTTTTAAGTATTAAAAATTGTGAGTTGTTGCTAAACTGTAGGTTATACATGAACAAATGCAAAGCTGTCTTTGCATCAAAGCTAAAGCAAGTGTTGAGTAAAGTACATTGAGTGACAGCAATGTAGAGATCAGAAGAAATCCATCTGTGGTGAATGTGTGCAATCAGTCTCTCCTCATGTAAATCTTTCCCAGGAAATTCTCTGACTCAGTAGAAGGCCAGAGCTCTCACATTGTGTGCTGCAAAAAAGGTACAAGGGCTGAACCCAGAGCTTTGAAACTGTGAATCTAATTTAATGACTTAGGGAAACTGAGTCCAGTAGATGGCATTTTTGCATCTCAAATAATAAATCCACAGTTCTTTATGGCAACGGCCTGTAAATGATGGCATTACATTAGTTCTGTTGTGCAAAATGCCAGTCTTTTGTAAATCTACATCATTTGCTTCCTTTGAGCAGGAACGTGTACCCAGGTAAAGCCCATCTTCAGGGTGACATTCAATGACTGTTCAGGAGCCTTCAGCCAAACATTCCCCCAAAATAGTTCTGGTTTTGCTTAAAAGAAAAACTGTTTGTACTTTCCTTAAGAAAATGATACATTTCAGAAATTGTGTTTTTCACTGATTGGTATTTACTTACCTTAATCTTTGTGATGAAATAGAAGTCAGTGGTAAATGTCTTACCTTTGAGCCCATTTATCTCCAGTGCCAATGACACTTCATCTGACAAGGGTAGGATTGACCATGTAACTTTTGGATGCCAGAATAAGGGCAGAACAGCACCACACTCTACACCAGGGACACTGATGGGCAAAGTATTGAAATTGAGTTCCAGTATGGAATTCACTTTGAGCCTTGATTTGTGTGGGCATTGCTCAGATACAAGAGAAGGACAAGGTATAAACCCTGAAATAGGCAATAGGGATGAAAACATCTGTATATACCAGATAAGAAAATTTATTCATTACTAGGCAGCTACTTTGCAGTAGATTATCAAGCTAGCATCTGTCATAGTAGAATGAGCTATCATACTAACAGGAACATGTCATAAATATTATTGCTTTGAGAATGTTGCCTACTTTTTTCAAATCCTTTCAATTTTGTCCCCAGTTTCTCTCCAATCATTGTCAATGGTAGATCTGGATGGAAAACAGTGGTTTTGTTGTTGTACTCTAGGAAAAAATAATTTCTTTATCATTATTCTCAATTCTAAACAAAAACTTAGAGCCACCATGGTGAAATTTCCAATTCAGTAAAAGTTCAGACTTTTGGTCAAAAACAACAAAAGCATTTCATGGTGATAATGTCATGTATTAGGAAAAAGTTTCTTGTCCTGGATTTAGGGTAAACCTAAATTTAAGTTTTGATTTTTAGAGCAGGTCTCAGATTATCAGCTGACTCGAGCTGAGTCAGACTAGCTGACACTGACTTCTACTGGCCAATGGTATTCCATACCATATTCTGATGTCATCTCAGTGTAAATACAGTGGAGGAGGAGGTGCTTGTCTCTTTGCTTCATGGCTACTGGACTGGGAAGGACGTGTGTGCTGTTCTGGGGAAAGAGGCCTCATTGCTGCTCACTGCTACTTTCACAGCTGGTTTTGGTTTGGGAAAATAAACATCTTATTGTTGGTTTTTTCACCTCTTGCTGGGTATCTTTTGGATGTTTTTATGGGCTGGGATGGTGGAATCTGTATTATTGGTTGAGCAATTTGGTGTGGAGTTATTGTTTCTTTTTACCTTTGTATATATGTGTTATATTATAGTTTTACCTTTTAATTTTCCCTCTTCTGTGTAAATATATAGACCTGTTTTAAGTTTTAGGGTTTTTTCCTTTCTTTCCCTTTTCCTGTGGTGGGGGAAAGGAGAGAAGCTGTGCTGCTTTGGTTGATACTTGGCACTTTGCCAAGGTTTTCCAAACCAAAACAAATACACAATATCTAATTTATTAAATAAAATCAGAACATAAATACAAAAAAGCATTTTGACACTGCCACAACAAGCCAGCTGGAATTTTTCCTCTGAAAAATGCAATCAAATTTTACTCTCAAATCTAATACAACTGCATTTTCCAATTGAAGAACTGATCCATCAGCTGGATTTAACTTACAAAGCCTGATTCTGCCAATGGGTATACTAAAATTGACAGCAATCTTACTGGCTTAGAGTCACAGAGCTTTGGTCAAACTCCTTCTCTAGTTTAAATTTGAAAAAACTAATCTCTGGGACAGGGCCCTGGCTGATGAAAGACAGTAACCAGCCTGACTTCTGTGAGCCCTGCAGGGGTAATGCCAGATTAGAGCCACCTATTTCCTCATGGTCCAGAGAACAGAGGTGTGCTGATCCACAAGAGCTGCATTGGTGTCCCACAGCAAACACCTTGCCGTAGTTTGTCACATGTAAACTACAGCAAGAAGATGGTGCAAATCAGATTTCTTCCATTACTTGTGGAAACCAGGAATGAAAATAAACTTGGCAAAGCATCTCTTTTCTTGGAGAACTCTTGCAGTGATCTTTTCTTTCTCCAAATCCAATATGGTTTAAATCCATTGCTTCCTTCATTGTATACTCTTTTCTGTGTGACATTTTTGACAAGCCAAAGTAATTCTTACAGTGATGATTTTCCCTTAAAATGGTACAAACTGGTTTTACACCTAGTCATACTTTCAGATCTAACACAGATTTCTCTTTTTTGTCACATTTTAGAGAAAGCATAGCACAAAAAAAAAAGAAAAAAAGCCTTTCCATTAATTCTACCACATTTTCTGCTCTCCATCTTCCCTCTCTGAAGTAGGATTGATCCTCCCCTGCCCAGTGTGCATAATGAGCTCAATGCTCTTGCATCTCTACTCAGGAAGTTCCTCCTGCAAAGACACGGCAGGTCAGTGTCCTTGTGTTGTTAATCCATTGAACTAACAACTGAAACCTGGGAGGATTTTTAGCCAATTATAAATCAGCAAGTTATTAATGATTAAAGTTACTCAAGCATGACTTTGTATTCCTCGCTTCAACCCCGCTCCCCTTTGAATAGTGTCATCATCAGAGAAAGAAAAACCTTGATATTGAAATGTTCTTGTACTCACAGACTTTGGCAGAAAGTTAGCAAAAAATCTAATGCTTACTGGCTCTCTGTTATGTAGAAGTTGAATTGTTTTTAGAGCAACTTGGTACTTGATAAATGAACTTCACCTGAGATGAATCCAGAGCCATGACTTGTTATTTTCCAGCATGCTGTTGCAAACAGAGAAAATGAAAATTGTATCCTCAGAGGTGGATAAGCACACCAAGGTCAAGGGTTTTACATTGCATTTCTCACCTAAAAAATATTATTGCTGTTCACTGAACTGCTCTAGACAGCTTCTTACAGCAGTCATATCAGCCTTGTCAGCAGGAGGTCATTCCCAGTGTGATGTGACCTGAGTGATGCTGTTCTAGCCCCTGAGCATGGTACACTGACCAGAACACACCATCAGAGCCCTGCGGCTCTGCTAATCTCCTCAGGCATTCCATGGGTTCTTCAGTTCTCACAAAGTTTGAGCAGCTTTGCAGGTGTTTTAACTGTCATTTAAGCACATGGTCTCATTTCATTGTGAATTAAATTTTAGGTTTTTCCAGCAGAAGGAAAGCAGTAATCATCTATGATTTTCCCACAGCTATTCCAGGCATGTAATAGCTGAAATGTGCTTCAAAGAAGAAGCCTTGGTCAAGGTGAGGAGTTACCTAAATTACAAAGTTATTCTGTGGACTCCCCAGGTAATCCAGGGAAAGAGCATCATGGATCAATTCAGAGCAGATGCCCAAACTGGACTAAATTTCGGATGTCCATCTTCTCATCCTTCCCTCCTACTGGCAGCCCAGTTTCCCAGTCTAACCCTGACTTGAGGTTCTTCCCATCAACATTTGCTTCTTGAGTGTAACTCAGTGTAGCCTTTACTCATCCCTGTTCATAACTCTCAGTAGGTGACAGGGCTTATGAGGCAATTTTTTTTATTTTTAGGGATCTGTGCTATTGTGAGTGAAAACATTGTGTAAATCAACCTAAAGACAGATAAAACATTACCAACCAGCACCCCAAATAAACATACCTCCTGTCATTGCTCAAGTGAGAGTGTGGGCATAAGTAGCACAGAGTTTCTCATTGCTTGTTTCTAGTTATTGCAAGGATTTACATGAAATCTTCCCACATCCTGAAGGGAGTCCTGGTGTTTAATTTGTATTGCAGAAATAAAAATCAACACCAACTGTAAGTATTTTATGCTGGATTTTACCTGTGGCACACCCAAGTCTGGCCAAGCCTAGTCAAACAAAGCAGAACTGCAGGGAAGCATCTGCCATTTCCTCCTTATTCTGATGTGACCCATAAGCAAATCTGATAAGTAACTTCTGCAAAATGTTGCTTGAAATACAACATTTTAATGAAATGCCATAGAAAGTGGGAGAAGTGATTCTTAATGCACAAATCTCTTTTGTTCTATTATGCATTGATGAGGGAATTTGCATGATCATTAGGGGATGACTGAAGTTTGGAATCTTTTTAATGAATATTACATTCCCATCTATTAAGGGGAGGAATGACAGTAAATTCTCCTTGTTGTAAATTTCTGCCATCTGTGTAACTTTTCCCTAGAGCTTTCCTAGGAATCAAGTCAAAGAAAGCATCTAAATAGTGCAAAGGAAAGAATTTTAGCAAAGTAAGACCTAACCAGGTTTCCCTGTAGCTGGTAGCTTTCTCTGTGGAAGTTTGCCTTTTCTTGTCTTTATTCTTCTTCTCCCCCTTTTTTGTTTTTCATTTTGCAAATTGACCTATGCTCCATAATGTTCAACTGACCTGTCTTCACACTCTTTGTATGAAGTTTATGAAATACCATCAACAAACCAACTTATTATATTCACTGAAACATATTTGACAGAAAAATTGGCATGGATAAGTAGATTAAAAATACATGAAGTTTTGCAATAGTTTTCTACTTCTTGGAATCTACAATTTTCCAGTATTTTCATAATTTAATTAAAGGAAGTTCAGATGTACTAATTTCCTAGTTTTCAAGAGTATGGACATGTATTCAACCAGAATTTCATGTTTATGAAAGAAACACAAGGGGTTTTTTCTTAACTGAACATATATTTTAAAAAGATAACAAGTCTTCATTAAAAGGAGCCTGAGTAACAAGTAGTTACTCATGTACTAAAACAGCTAGCATGACTAACTAGAACTGTTTAAAAATGTTTCCCTCCCTTTTCATTATTTTGAATCCTAAATCAGTGTAATTTTTTCTCAGAGTGCTTCTGAAAACAACTCCAAATACAGAAGGTGTTGCTCAAACTCACCATAATCAAATCTGATTAATTTACATATTCTGTTATACTTGTCTTTCCCTCTTTATTGAGAAAGTATATGTGTCATGAGACCTTTCTGAAACAAAACATAATGAGAAATGTAATCTTCATGTCAGCAGGGCAACATGCTAGTAAAAGCTGATCCACAAAGCCATCGAACCGAATATTTGTACTGAAAACAGATAGAAAACATCCCCATTTCCACAGAGAAAACTTTTTGTTTGAAAAGTCATTTATCTGGAAAACAAATGGAATTTCTCTGTTTGCAATTATTTCAGTTGGCAGTTTAATTAATTCTTCAATTTATTTCCAAACTTCGGCCTCCAGCCATTTGATATTGTTGTTAAGGAATGACCCACTATTTCTTTAGAAATCACGCTGTTATCTGATATCTTTCTCTTACAGACACTTTTTAACCACTGTGCAATATTCTTTGACTTTCAAAAGCCAAGTTCATCTCCCTTGGTTTCCTCTCTTGAGGTCACAAATCATTCCTAGTTTCCCTCTGAATTCTTTCTAACTTTCAGAATTCCTTATGGACGGTTTTTTTTGAAAGTTTTTAGAATCTTGCCTTTCCCTTTCAAACACCCTCATAACACTCTTTCTTCTAATGCCATTTGTGCAGGTTTAAGAAGACAGGAATACATCTGACTACTTACTTGAAGTGTCTCACCACCCCCTCATACACCAGAAGTAACTCTCCTCCTAAGGTCTGATGTCAAAACTGCACCCAGCCTGTCTGATCCTTGGGCCTCTGAAAATGTCTGAAGTTCCAAATCCTTGCTGTTGAAAGGACCAAAGCTAAGCAGGACAATGAAGCAGATTCACCAAGACCCCATTAATAGGTACAACAGAAGGTGGACAGTGTTCCTCAGACAACAAAAGAGCTCCACAGTGTGGGTGTGTGAAGCTCACGTCAGTCATACCATGGGCAAGAGACCTGTGAAGATCACCTGAAAATGTGCTGCACACTCCCACACAACATATTTCTCATCTCTTTAGCTACTTTCCATCTTCTAGAGGTGGAAGAGAAAGCAGTGAGCTTTGTGTGGCCTTGCTTTTCCTGTTTTATGGAGCAGCTGTGACTCCTACTGGAGATTTGCTACTTACCAAACCCAGCACACTTGCATAAAGGCACATATTGGTTCACCACTACGTTAAGGAGAAACATGCTTGCATGGGAGAAGAGAGGCCACTTCTTCTGGAAATTCATTCATACACTGAGACAGATGACTGCTGAGATACGGATTTCAATGTTCCTACCACAAAACCTCCTGGGGAGACCTGTCCTTCAGCTGTTCTTCCTGTACTAGGTGTGGGAGAACTGGTCACTGTGACCTCTTTGTTCAGGCTGTGGCTACTCTTGGGAAAGAAATGATGCAGTGAGTTAACTGAAGGAAGCAGTTGCTGTCTTTCTTTTGCTGAAGCCATCAGTGTGATTTCTGACTTGGGGCAGGACAACATTAACAGCCCAGGCCAGCAGAGAGCTTATTGACTGCAGCTTCTCAGCTCTGGTGGAGAAAAGATGGTGAGTTAAATCTATAACCACAACCAGGCTGAAACTTGGGTGCTGTTCTATTTGGGGACTTATCAAGATTTAAAACATAGCTCAGGAGAAGAAATCAGTGTAAAGACAAGAAGAAGATACTTTTAAAGCAGAAAGAATGGTTTGACAATTCAAAAAATTCAGTGTATTTCCTTGTCTGAGCCATGACCCAACAGAGGTTAACTACTGAATTGTACTGCCAAAATGTGTATTAGTTAAAGTAATTGTCTATCTTGCCACTTCCAGGAATCCAGGATATATTTTTCTATCAGCGGATTAAAAATAGCCCACCGATACGGTGGAGAGTTTTCCGCTTCCAGGAGCCAGGCTAGGAAAGCGACAAGCAGGGCTCCCTAGGATCAGGCCCCTTAGAAGCGAGGGTCGGCTCCTCCCGCCCCCGGCCCGGCGACCGTCCCGAACGGAACAACCCCACACTTGCCAGGAGTCCACGAGGAAAAGCCAAGTTTATTGCCGCGCGCTGGCTTTTGAGGAGAGCATGGGAATTCCCCAGATGTAGGCGGGGAAGAGGGGCGGAGACGGGGCGGAGTAACACAGTTCATTGGGTACATGCAAACGAAGGGAAGGAGGGAGGGGAGGAGCAGCAAAAGGACCAATGGGAGAATGAGATGGGCGGGGAAAGTCTACCGTAGGGCTTCAGGCACTTCGAGGCAAGCACAGCCCCCGCCCAGGCTCCAGCGGCGCCTCGTGGGCGGTCCTGCCGGCAACCGCCTCCATGGCCGGGTCGGGCCAGGACAGGGGGGATGCCACCCGGAGGGTTCTGTGGGAAGAGGGAACCCGGACAAGGAACTACCAAGGGAAAAACAACCAGGGCAGACACATTGGGGTGTATAATATTCAAACTGGGGAAACATCAATATAGGGTGTGAACATTAGAGTCCTTATAAATCTCTCGCAGAGCTTCCATATTCGGGGAGCCGGGTTCCTGGACTTCGGCATCCTCGTCTATCCATCTCTTGTAGTGTTTTTGCCACTGTATAAACCCTGGGTCTCCTCAGACATTTTTCTTCTATTTCCATGATAGTATTTTATGGAAACAATTAAAAATAGAATACTCAATTTAGGCTGAAGTGAAGTACCTGAATCTTATATAGCCACCAAAATCAATGAACTAATTTTCAGAGATGCTAATTATTTTGCAGTTCCTATGAGAAAAAAGAGCCTATGAGTGTTTGGAATTTGCATAGACAATTTCTATTTTTATTCGTCTTGCTCAGTAAACCTTTATTCACTAAGAATATGTGGGTTGTTAGCTGTTAATTATTATTCTAATGATATTCTGCTAAAGGTGGTCTGGAAACCTGTCTTCCCACTTATTGACTCATCTAGTTTGAAAAAAATTGTATTAAGGCTGTTTAAAATAACTGTGACATTGATATTTTATCTAATCCCCGTTTTAACAGAAGTAGTCAGTGTCCTCTCTTTGCATGAGCAGATGAAGCTGTATATTGCCACTCTAATTCTCCAGTTCTGTGATTGGATTTCTTTAGCCTCTTAAGCTTAACAGCAGTGCTTCCAACATGGAAAGATATAGTATCCATAAAGATCTGCCCCATAATCTGCTGCTACAGGACGAGTCCTTACCTCCCTCTGAGGAACATGTGATTCTTGTAGACTTCTTCGGTGATTAAAGGTAACTCAGATTCAAAAATCCTTTGTATGTAGTACAGGCATTCAGCTCAAGATTGAGACACCCAAATTAAGATCTCCAAATGTAAGGTCTTGATTCAGGTGCCTAAACGTAGGTGCCTAGTGCTTTTCAAGATGCCCTCATGAGTTTCTTGACATGGTCATTTGGCCTTCAGTTGCATGTCTAGAAGAGCACAGATCTCCTGCAGGTCATGGCTATATCTGCCAACTGTGTAGATTTCCTAGGTTATCTCAAATGGCACTGGACACCTATGTTTACTAGTTGAATAAAACCCTGCATAGTATTAGACTAAGGGACACAGAGAGAGTCAGTGGAGAGATTCAGCTCTCACCAGGTTGGCAGCTGGATCTCCCTAACCTCCACTTAGGGTACTGACTACAGCAGGGATTTAGGCACCAAGCTAATCTATGGACATTTACTTGCAAACAACTAATTTTAGGTGTCTTTATCCCAAACTGAGACCAACCCATGAAGTGTCTGTTATAACAAAGGATGAGTTCAGAAAAGGAAGGCAGAACATGTGAAAAGGAGGGAACTGCCTTTGTCAGTGACTCAACACAAAATACAAATACTGGCTTGTAAAAGCTCTCCTCCAAATGTTTCAGTGAATGACATGCCCAGAACAAAGGTGATTATGAAACGGCAACTTTCTCTTTTTACCTTCCACTGTCTATGGGTAAACAGTGCTTCTTCCATGGAAGATTTATATCAGTGAGCAGCTGTAGTCCAGATACAATGACAGTTTTTTCATAATTGTCCTGTTCTTTTATTAACAGAATTGGCTTAAGCACCAATCAATGCATTAAAAGTAATCTGAACTTTATTGTGCCCTTCTGTTTCAATTAGGAGTATCTACCATATGCTTGACAGAAACGGACAATATTGAATGGTAGAATTTTTGAAATGCTTCCAAAATTAACCTTCCAGTTTCTTACACTACTAAAAACAATTCTCTCCTGCTGCTCAATGCAATTTGCAGGAGGTGCTGTGAAGGAACAACCTTGAATTTTCTTATGACAATAACTCCCATCATGAAAAATCTCAAGGTGAGAGCCTCTCTTACAACCATGTTTCTGGATGACATTATAGTCAGAGATGTTTTTTATAGTCTCTGGTGGAGAAAATACACCAAATTTTACTGGCAGCATCTCTCTGACAGATGCCACTACTGTCCTTGTTTAAACCAGCATTAAAACATTAAGCATAGTTGGAAGAAAACCCTGTTGTGAGAATTTTCATTTAATGAAGTATAGAAATTTAAAAAAAATCACCAGAAATTAAAACCGAAACTGGAATTTGCTAAAATAAAAATATGGCATTAAAGGTGTGTTGTGTGGGCTGCTGAATTCCAAAAAGTAGTCCCAATAGGTGTAAAATGGAATAGTTTGCAAAACTGACAAAAGAATTGCTGTGTGTGCCAAAACCCCCGTTTCTTTCTTAACCACTCAGTGAGTTTTAATTTGTTTAATGTCTACTTTTAGCACTGTTCTTTAGAAGTGGAGGAAACTATTTAGAAGCAATTTTACAAGATGGTGCCATACCAATTACATGGAAGATCACTTCATATTTTTACCTAAGGATTACAGTCCTGAAAACAGAAAAACACTCTTGCTTTTAAGAGCAGAAAATTGTGCCCTATTTGAACTGTCATCTTTGCATTTATCAGGACTATTATCACAGGTTGTTCTGAAGTTCAGAACAAAACCCCTAAAAGTTCTCTGGCCCACATGGCCAACCAAGCATTAGTCTGAGTGCCTGGAACTCTTGCTTTACTTTTTGTATTCACTCTTTGTATGATAACCTAAGTGAGATTTTCTGTGGCGAAGGGCTGGGTCTTCCAGAAGTCTAATCATGGCTTTACAGTGCATAATCCTGCAATCAGGACCTCTCACGCAGCTAGTTGCACCAGCAGCAAGACTGTGGGCAAATAGTGAGAGGCTCTGGAAAGTTATGTAGAGCTGCTACTGAGTAACTTCTGTGAAAGGTAACAGCCTTCTAGAAATCCCAAGTCAGTGACCTGAATAGGAATGACTTTAGATATTCCAGACCCCATTCCTGCCTTATCTGATTGTTATGGGTTTAGCCAGGTGGGCCTAAACTTAGGTTTTAAAGTTCAGCTAGGCCTAGGATCGTCAGCTGATTTAAGCTGGGCTGAGCTAGCTAACAGCTGACTTCTTCCAGCCAATAGTATTTTATTCCATACCATACTACATCATCTCAAAGGGTGTAAAATCCAGTGTGTGGGAGTGGCTTGGTTAGTTCCATCATGGCTGCACTAAGAGGAAGACATCTAGCAGCTCCTCTACTATGCTAGGCCCTGCTTCTGTTGCCTCTGCTTGCATTTTGTTTGCATTCAGGGAAGTAGAAACATTTTTGTTGTTACTCTTTCTGTTTCTTGCTATGTGTCTCTCAGAGTACTTACAAATCTAGTGTAATAGACTTTGCTTTGTATTAATTGGGGTGTGGGAAGTTATTCCTTGTTATATATATGTAACTTGTGTAAGTGTGTGTTATATTGTAGTTTCCTCTTAATTTTCTCCTTTCTGTATAAATACATGTAGTTAGTTCCAGCATAAACCTGGTTTTGAGGGTTTTTCTTTCCTCTCCCTCTTCTTTTCCCCTTAGCTGGCTGGGGGGAGGAGGAACCCTCTTCACTCTGTCTTGGAGAGTTGGCGTTTTGCCAGCTCAACCCAAGACACTGATCTGATGGAGATCTGTAATGTTGATGGAGCTGTGGAGTACAACAGGAGCCATGTGTGGTCATGAAATTGCTTGTCTCGTTTGTAATGCTGTTACTAATATTGAATTCCAACATAACCATAAGCATAGAGTAGTGTGTATTACTTGTGTACCGTTACTTGTGTAACATGTTTGTAGCATGTTCAGTAGTCATCTGCTTACTCATTATGAACACAAACATGGATGGCCTGTCTAGTCATTCAGTAAAAAGTGCTTCAGTCTTTCTGTTGTAGCTTTACAGCACAGAAAAATGTCTGAAATATCAATTTTTGCTGTATAGTAAAAGTGTTGCCTGCACAAATCCAACTACCATCATTCTGAAATCTCCTGTATTAAAAATTTTCCATATTTTGCCATGTCTTGAGACAGCAATTCCCATTTTTATGATTCAGACATGTAAATATTGGAATTAAAAGCCTACCATGAACATGTATCTTGTTTGTGCTCTGACACTTTCTATTTTCATTTGCTATATATTTCACAGATTGTTGTTACTGATTTCAGTTTAGCTCAGATGCATGGGCACTTTTTACTGTCAGTACTGTTCAGTACTGTTCATTAGTCAGCTACGTACATTTTCAGATACTTCCATACCTTTACATTGTTGTCCTTAGTAATTCTAAATATTCTGACCTCTACCATCTCGAAAAATACTCAGTAAACCTGTACTGAAGTAAAATCAGGAAAACTACACCTGTCCCTAGCTCTCACCAAGAAATATTTGTCCTGGTACTGCATTAAAGAGCCATATATAAACACCTTTAAGACAAAGAGATGGAAAGCAGCTGCTTGCATCAATAAGTCATTAGCAGCAATTAGGACAGAACAGAATTGGCATCTAGCTATTTCAGATGATGATAGAAGAGAAATCTAATTGTAAAAACTATGAGAATGTAAAAGAGGTATTGGAAATCCATATCCAGGGAACTAATGCAGGCAGTGTGAGCACAAGCTGCAAAAGTCACTAAAATTTGACAAGCCTTTTTGAGCAACACAGTTCTGAAAGCAGAGAAAAGGCATATGAGGTGTGAAATAGTCTGTAAGTTAATAGCTGATAGACTGCCTGGTCTTTTCCCAAGTTCCTTTGCTAGGTCTAAATAGTCAGCAGCACAGTGAGAATAAACACAGCCAGTTTTCTCTTGCACAGGTATTACTGCACTGATGTCAAGTGAGTAGCATTTTTTAGTGAGAGCAAAATTTGGTCCACAATGAGAAAGCAAAGCACAGATGAAACACCCTTTGACAAAATATGGCAAAGAAGTGGATGGAGTGGTGTTGATACAGCTCACAAGTGCAAGCAGGTGGGAAGTGCAGGAGATGGGACAGGCACCCAGCATACTCCAGCACATGCAATTCAACTAACTCTACACTGTGTTTGGATACCTTCCTAGTAGGATTCATTTGCAGTAATGCAGGCTGATTTAGGTACCCAGCCACGAGTGTGTGGATCTCCTGCATCAAATGGCCCAAATCCTCCTTAATCTGGAATTTGGATGCTTAATCCTTAATTTGGTTGCTGTTCATGGGGTATTTATTGTGCCTTTGCTAGCTGTGGAAAACAACAAGGTTTTCCCTGCTATGTAAATATCAACACTAGTATTTTTACACTTAAAAATTGAGCAGTTTTGCATGTGCAGAAAATATGCTGTATATACATGGTGTCCAAAATACTCTGAAAATCCTCAGAAGTGACTGCTAATGAATACAGCTTAACAAGGCTAACATTTCTGTCTCTGTGTCTATTTAGTACTCAGCCCTTCTGCTGTCACTACTCCTAATGGGCTGAAAGGCAGATGCCTGTGTGGCTGGAGGCATATTATTACTTCAGGTGCTTTCGTGCAAGTCATTAAGGCTTTCTCTGCCCATCCTTATTGGATCTATCAGCCTGTACCAGCCACATATTGTGATGATAGCACTACACAAGACCTACTTACAGATCTTTTTATTTATAGCATCATGTGAGGCCTAAAGCACTGCCAATTCAATGTGAGGCTCTAACAATGGTGTAGCAAAAGAGGAATCTGCTTTGGCTCAAGCAGCCTGTGCTTGGAGGCCACTGAAATAGTTGAAATGAATATAGTCATTTCCAGTGGGCTTTGGAACTCTCTTCTGGTTGTGTCTGTGAAGTCCTGAGTGTGAATCAGAGTGGCAGTTGTGGGCTTTTTATGTTTAGGACTATAAACAGAATCCTTCATTCAGACGCTGTGATGCTGAAATCTGTAGAAATCCCCTAGGCTCATATAAAGAGGAGGGCTCTTTTGTAAAAAGGATGGGATTTTTTTCCCCTTAAAATACTACAAAACCATGTTATTTCCATTTATTTAAAAGCAGCTTTCTAGCTGCCAATGGATACTTACAGTGTTGGATTATCCACTTGAGTATTGCGACTTCCTGATTCCAAACTGATTTTTCTCCCAAATGGCTATTAGATTGCCTTTATCTCAAAATGTTTTCCAGAGAAGACCAGTGACATTATTTGACTTTTACAGATCGAGAAACTTAAATCCTCAGAACTTCATCCCCATGAGCTCTCTCTGGCCCTACTATATTTCAGTTCAAAAATTCTTGGCCATACAACCTTGTCTCACTGCATGTCCCAGTAGATGCATATGAAATGAGATCCTGAAGGAATTAGCTTTTCAGAAGAGCTGCCACTGATGTTTCTGGTGATGTGATATGACCAGCAGGTTGAGGGAGGTGATTTTCCTCTCTACTCTGCTTTTTCAAGACCCCACCTGGAATACCGTGTCCAGCTCTGTGGTCCCCAGCATAAGAAGGACATGAACCTGCTGGAGTGAATCCAGGGGAGGGCCAAGAAGATCATCAGAGGAATAGGGTACCTCTCCTCTGAAGATGGTCTGAGAGAGTTGAGGTTGTTTAGCCTGAAGAAGAGACGGCTCTGGGGTGACCTTATAGCACCTTCTAGTACCTAAAGGGGCCTATAGGACAGCTGGAGAGGGACTTTTGGCAAGGGCATATAGTGACAGAACAAGGAGGAATGGCTTCAAATTGAAAGAGGGCAGGTTTAGATTAGATACCAGGAAGAACTTCTGTACTGTGAGGATGGTGAGGCACTGGAAAAGGTTGTCCAAAGAAGCTGTGGATGCCCCATCCCTGGGCAGGGTTCAAGGCCAGGTTGGATGGGGTTTTGAGCAACCTGGTCTATTGGAAGGTGTTCTGCCTATGCCAGGGGGACTGGAACTAGATGATCTTTAAGGTTCCTTCCAAACCAAATGATTTTATGATTATATGATATCAGTTCTCACACTATTAATGCTTTTACACTGTGGTAGAGGAGACTTGTATTGTTGTTTGTAAATGAAAAATTAATTCCAGAAAAGTTATAGCCACTATTTACCTTGTTGTCTAACTAGGAAAAAAATTAAGTAATTAGTTTTGGCTTATTTTATGTAAAAGGAGAGCATTACTTGATCTTTGATTATACAAATTTTTCTCAATATGGATCTCTTTCATTCTTTCAGAGCTCCCACTCTTTGTCTAGCCAAGGTTTGGAGAATAGGTTGATCACAGACTCAAAAATCTATCATTACCTCATTGGAGTAGACAATTCTATATTTTCTTATATAATAGGCACATTTCTTCTCTTCCCCCTGCTCCCAACCTTGAAATATCTTTTATCTTATTTTTTCCCCATCCAAATCTCCAAAATGCAGTGTGGCCTTTTATTTTGAAACTACCAGTCATTATGTGAAACTTTCATATTCAGGTGATTAAATTCATTTAACTTAATTGCACACATAATGTTAAGCCAAGTAGCAAAGGTTTCTCAAGCCTGGTGGAGTTGCAAAGTGGAAGCTATAATGTTTTGGACTGAATTTTGTACCATCATTGTCCTCTCTCCACTAAATATGCAGGAAAAGTCATGGGGAAAGAACCTTCAAGTATGTAGTAAAAATATAGTTCTCCAGTCTGGGAAATCTGTGCAAGGATTAAATACAAATAGGGCTTTGTGCTTATTGCAGCAGACATCATTGTTGGCTCATGAAGTTTAGTTTGCATAGAGCAGATGAAAGGTCTTATCTACCAACCCTGAAAGAGTCATTTAAACTATAACATCTTTATTGCTTTCTGATGCAGGCAGTACATTATTAATTTGCTATCTCACCAGGCTTATGTGCTTCTAAATTTGTCCATCAAGTGAAGATTTTTAACAAAGAGCTTCAGTTTACAATGACAAGTAGTGAAAGCACAGAGAATGTGCTCTTTCGGGAAAGAGTAAAAGCACTGCCATGGGAATTAATGAGGTGATAATTGGCGCAGAGGATGCTCGGCTCACACAGGGCTCTACTCTGGAGCTTAGCGTGTACCTTTTGCTCTGTGAATGTGTATGAGGCAAAAGTCATGGAATTTCAGTCATAATGAGACCTAAGTTTGAAATTCAAGTTGTCCTACAGCTGCAAGTGTGGTGTAGCTGGTAATCAGGGGTGTGCCTGGGTGTGCAGCCAGCACACTTGACCCTGAATTCCTGCTTCTGTTGCTCCCAGACAGCCTCTGATGCATGAAACAAGGGGTGTGCCCAAGACAAGACACTGCCTCCTGAGCAGGGCAATGCCTGAGCTCCCAGCCCCCGCACAGCAGAGCTCTTGGGCAGCTGCTGCAGGAGCCCCCCGGAAGGAGTGTCAGATTGGCCTGGAGATTACTGTGGGCAGCTCCTGCTGTGCCTGGATGGACTGACAGGCAGTATTTAGGTGTTAGATGTGTTGGTTGAAATGGACAAGAACCTGGACATCCAAAGGACCCATCTGGGCAGTTTCTGCTGCAGAACTGACCAGATTGTGCATAGGTAAGATGCTTGTAAATAGTGGAAGCTGTGCAGATGCAGAATTGGGCATAAAACACAGTGTTTGGTACAGAGTCAAGATAGATATTTTCTGTGTAATTTAATACTATCAATAGAAACAAATCATGAATGTGCTGCAGTGGTCATGCAGGACCACTGCCCAGATGGATCATAACAAGTGAGCAGAGGTTTGGGGAGTCTCACCAGGTCCAGCTGAAGATGCTGTTGGAAGGACCCTCCAATAGAGACTCCCATCACCATCTGGACAGTAACCAACCATGCTGTTTGAGGAACTGGAGCATTACTCCATGGAAACAACCCCTCAAATCTATTTATTTTTAACAAATGGTCTGTCAGTGAATGTAATGCTCCTGGGGCACAGAGAGAATGTGCAGAGAGCAGCCCCCAACACACACAACACACAGAAAAGAGAAACATGATTTCACCTCCTTTGTCATAGAAAGCAACCAGAACCCATATCTTACTCCTGAAACTCCTGTTTTGGACTTCAGGTCTTGTGCTAATGTATATTTTATTGTTTTACTGAAAGTGGGATCTGTAATAAATATTTTCTACCATCTTATAGGTATCATGTGGCAATTAGACAGTCTCCTGACAGGGAGAATTGAATTGAATCTTAGCATGGATACTTAAGCATAGATTCTACATGTCTCAGGAGACTATCTTTGTAACTAAGTAAGACCTCTTGCAATCTCCTCTGCCATCTTGCTTGGGCCTCCTCTTGCTTACTAGTAAGAGTCTGCTTAAGAGCTAGGAACTCTTGGCTCCCCTTATAGGGTCCGGTTTGAAGGAACCATTCATATCTGTTTTAAACATTTCTCAAAACCTTCAGTGACAGAGGGTTTGTGCCCTTGTTTACTTGTTCCATTGTTTAGCTAGTCTTCTAACTAGACAGGTTCTTGCCCAGCTTTCTCTTTTGCTGCAAATTATTATAATCTACTGCTTGTGCTTCTTGTGCTCTGCACAACCTCTGCAACATCATCTTTCTTTTGCCTTTCTACCAGCCTGAAAAGCTAAGTCAAACCTATTGTATTTCAGTCATGCCCTACAGAAAAATACTTTCAAAGTGCCACTTTTCTTAACACCAAGCAGACGGTCTTTATCTCTTCAGATATGCAACATCTAAAGAAGAACATGGCACTCCTTGCTGGGCTTTACAAGTGCTGGTGAGAAGAGAATGGCTGTCCATTTTCAAGGATAGAAGCTGCCTTTCTGGCAACAGCACGACATAAGTTATGTTTAGATTACAATTCCCTACAATCATCTTTTCTGCTGTGCTGCTGCTGCTGCCAAATTATTTTTCCTTTTTTATTTTGTTCTACTTTTCAAGTGTAGCACTTTTTGCTCTTGTCTATGCCACGCTCTATCTTCCCAACTTCAGATAATTTCTCTAATGTATTGTTTTAAATTCTAACCCTCTCAAGTGCTTTCTGTCTTCCTTTGCTCATTATTTTCACATTTGAGGACGTCCATGCTTTTCTGTTATTCAGGTCATTAATGGGAATATCACACAGTACACCTAACTGTGTACGATACAGCCTGTGTGAGTTATTGAAAATTGAGTGCAATCTTACAGCAATTTGTGCATTCACCTTTATAGTGTTTGAATCCACTGAATTCATACTCATTTCATAAACTCCATTAAAAACATCAGAGCTATGCAGGCTAGGCAGTAAAAAATGAAGTGTGGTTGTGAACAACTGGATGGCCAAAGTACCCATTTAGTCAGATTTTCAGCAATAAAACATTAATAAAGCTTTTTCTAGAAATCTTACCAAGCCCTTGGCAAAACCTCAAGTTTCAGCAACAGAAGATCTATGGGGAAGTAGGACTGACCCCTTCATACTTTAGTTAGAACACTTTATGCCCAAAAAGCTATTACTATCACTGCTAAGGTTATATTCTGAACTCTCCAGATTGTCTTTTACTTTTCATTTCTTTTCATAAGATCTACTACAAATGAGCATCTCTGGACATCAGTGTAACAGAAAGAACTGTTATCCTTATACTGCGAATAGTTCAGGAAAATTTGGCTCTGGACATCAGTGTAACAGAAAGAACTGTTATCCATATACTGCGAATAGTTCAGGAAAATCTGGGACTCTGGCTACTGTTAGAGTTATTGCTGGCTCAGATTACTAAATTTTTTAACTCCTTGATAAGTCATTTGAAACATAAGCTTCCCAGACTGTTTCAGTTTATTACTCTTTTTAAGTGAGCAGATCTAAATTAGAATCTCCTCAGGTCAATAGCTCATTTTTATCACAGAACATTTGGACTGTACCATATAGATCAGATAAATCATCTTTCACTGCGCTCAAAAGTTTTAAACTACAAATCTGTGGTGTAAAACTACCAAAGATTGGGTGCTAGGAAAATGATGCATTACAACTGTTTCTACCTACCTATGGCTTTTCCTGAATAAGTGCTGTGTTTCAGAAGAGAAATTATTTTAATTGTGGATGTTTCCACAGACGGCATGACATATTTCTCTCTCTTAAAATAGGCTATTTACTTTTTACATTACAACCAGAGTCTCTTCATTGGGTGTCATAGGCACTGTTCAGATTATTTACATTATGAAAAATACTAAATAAGTTATTTGACAACATGTGCAATCCAGAGCTAAACGCAATAGGAGACTCAAAGTGGAAGTTAAAATCACAGCTGTGTTCTTGTCAGTGTACAAATCACAGGATCATGGAAAATTCATACTGGAAGGGACCTTAGAAGGTCTCTATCCCATCCTCCTACTACATCCAGCCTGAATTTCTCTTTTGCATTTTATGCTTATTGTCTCTCATCCTCCCACCAGGCACAGCCGTGAAGAGCCTGGTTCTATCTACTTGATGACACACCTGTGGGCAGTGGGGGTTGCTTTTGGGTACTCCCCAAACTGTCTCTTTTCCAGGATGAACCAGCCATTGCTCCCTCAGCTTATCTCAGCATCTCAGTGGCCCTCAACTGAACTCGTTCCTGTTGATTGATGCCATCCAAAGATGATTACTCCTTGGTTTTGACATGTCCTAGTTCAGCAGGAGGGACCAGCTAACCCTGTGTGGGGGTGATCAAAGCTGTGTATTCTACCCCCTCTGTTCATTCCCCAAGGTCAATGGGCCATTAGCAGCAGCTGCCCAGGGAGCCATTATCACCTTCACACCCAGCCTGAGGGGGGCGGAGCTGCTAATGGGCCATCAACAGTTCAATACCCCCCTGGCTCCCAGCGTTGATCACCCATTGTGTGAGTCCCTGCCCAGGGGGAGGGACTGGGTGCTCCCTGAGGGTACATAAGTGGTGGGTAAGAAGACCTCGGGAACTTCTCATCGCATCCAGAGCAGCAGCAGGACCTTGATAGGAGGAGATCACCGCTCTCACCCAGACCACAGCCCTCGTCTGCACCAACAGGTTTTTCATTTCCTTTTGCTCTGGACTTGGGGGAACCACAGGGGTCTCAGCACAAGGGCAAACAAACCCCCTTGGGTTTGTGCCCCAGGACACTGGGTTATACTGCTGGGGTTTTGTGAGTTGAAAGCAATTTCCCTTGTGTGTCAGTGTTGTTATTGTAATATTATTATTAAATTTTAGCTCTGACTTATAATCTCTCTCATGGTGAGTTAATTTCCCCTGCTGGTTCGCCTTTAAACCAGCACATGACACTGCTACAGTTCTTACATTAAGCCATTATGTGGTGTCTGCTGATCAAAAACTGCCACAGCAAAGGTCACTACAGGGACTTCAGAGGCAGATGACATGACAGGGAATAGAACCACTTGAAATTTTTTTCTGAAACAACTTTTTTTCCTTTGGAAATATAACCTTGCAACCAAAACAGATGGGGTTTTCACAGCAATTTTCATTTTTTTTTTCTTTTCTCTTTTGCTTCTTTCAGCAGAAGTTCTTGAAGGTGTGTGAGATATATTTCTCTTCATTTTGCCTAATTCGTATGTCAAATTAAATAAAGGATTTTTAATCTCAGTTTAAAGTACAATTATTTTTAAACAAATAAACCTCTTTTCAGGCCCTGTAGTGAAAGATCCTGTGAATTTCAGGGCAGACGGAAGCCTGATGTAGATGGGGACCATGCAGAATCACATGAGCAGGAACATGTTCTTGCCATCCAGCAGGATACTGGTATGGAACTGCAGCCACCAAATCCCAATAATTAATTTACTCTCAGTGCCTTGACCTGAGTCTTTCCAGGTGGCAAATGTGAAAGGCAAAGTTTCAGAATCACAAAGATACAGACCAACATTTCCCCATGTTCTTGGACACAGGTGTTTATGAAATGCCTGAAGCCTTTTTCCAGGACACCATCTGTTGCCCTAGTCAAAGCATGGTTCCAGAAAGGATTTATACTGCTGTTAGAAAACAAGGACAACTTCCAGAGTTTTTCACTGTATTATCATTGCTTCTGTTGGACTTGCAGCCATAAATTACAGCATCACCACAGCAATCACAGGGAGGCATCCACATCTGTGAGTCTGGACAGGGTTACCTGGAGGACTGAGAAACAGGATTGGAATTCAGAATACTTTTGAAAAATTGAGTAAATGATTAAAACAAAAAAAGGAGATGCAAGTCAATCAGACCAAGTGAAAGGTATTTATACACAGGTAGTGGTAACTGTCTACTCCAATATGCAATAGCCAAAGTGGGGTAAGCACCAGTATAACAGGAGATCTGGCTGGGGCTGAGGGCACTTAGTAAATCACAAGAACCAAAGTCAGTAACTTTATACTGTTTCCAGAGAAGTATCTATTGCCATGAGATACATAAGCAGGATTTTGTCTATGTGACACATAGTGGAAATCTTTCTCCTTTCAGCACTGGCATGGCCCCAGCTGGAGGCTGTGCCTGGCTGCTGCCACTCAGAAGTGATGCATCCGCTGGTGAGTGTTCAAAACAACAGCCTGAAGGAACTGAAGCTGTTTGCCAAAGGAAAAGAGCACAGAGGCATGGCTGTGGCTTCTAATATGTAAAAGGTAGCTGTAGAGAGGGAAGGAATTAATTCTCCATTATGAAATAATGGCTTAAATTACAGTGAGGTTTAAGTTAGGCATTTGGAAAAGCTTTCTAATAGCAAAAGTAATTAAGCACAGAAATACTCATGAGGAATATCCATCATTGGAGGCTTTTAGAGAAGACTATGTAAGCTCTACAGGAATGGGCAGCCCAGCCATGGGGCTGAAAAGGGGGAAGAGCTGTACTGATTTGGGTGCTAGCACGTGGAGAAGACTTACACTTTTCAAATGCAAATCTTACAGCTGTAACACAGAGTTGTCTTCATAGCACTAGCACACAGATGACATGGAGCAATTAATTTATTGATGTGTGCAAACCCCAATAGAAGGCATGTTTTTACAGATGGCACCTCAAAATGTTAGGAACACATGGAGCAGAGCATCAAAGCAAACCTCTGATTCAGACCTTGGTATGAGGTTAGCTCAGATGCTCTGTAGGAATTGGGGTCCAGCTGACACTGCAATGTACTAGTATAGATATGCAGGAAAAAACCTAGCAGGTGGGTGCAACCAACCTTTGTAATAATCAGCATGCTCTTACTTACATGCCTTCCTGACAGATTTTGCTTAGATCAAATTTTTATTGTTCTTAGAAAACCCCAGACAGTGGGGGGGGTGGAGGGGGTAGGGTGGAGGGACACTGGTGAAGAAGTTTTTTTGTAGTAGAAACACTAACTTGTATTTTATCAAATCAGCTCATATGTTTGTATCCTACAGATCTACAAAACGAAAATATTTTTAAAAAAGAAAACTAGATCCAAATTTATCAACAGGCTTTTAATATTAGAAAAAAATTCAAGAGCCAGATTCATATTAAATGCAAACTTATGTACCAGCTTGATGCTACCCCTGGTATCATCAGGTAGCTCAGGGGCTTGATTACAGTCATCATGACAATGCTATAATAAAAGATTATGAATAGCTTGTTGCTGACTTGGGAGCATTCTGGAAATCTCATATCATAAAACCAGCATTCAGTCTCTTTAACTTCATTATGTTAAAAAAGTTATAAAAACTCACTTCATAATTTTTACTGTGCTCCATACACAAGAGAGCCATTATTTAACTCTTCATTTAATTTCCAGATGCTTCATATGCACCATATAAAAGGTATCCAGAGAATCTGGGCAGGAAACAGACTTACAGTAGGCAGCTCAAAGGTATGCATGTGTGGAAAATACCATTAAAATTATAGTTTGTCTAGTGTGATTTGCTTCCCTAAACTAGAAGTGTTTCAACTATTTCCATAGGCTGAGCTTCAGGCTGCAAGGTCCATGTCCCTTCAGCCTGTCTGGGAGTCCAGGAGGGCACTGCCTGGGGATCACATATATGCTACACTTCTGAGATGCTGGATCCAAGATTCTCTGGAGTTTTCTGCCTTGAAACACACAGCGTGTCCCATTTGGATCTCTTACAACACAGATACATCACTACATGCCATAATGCAGTGCAAGAGTGGCAGTTTTTGAAGTCCCAGTTCTGGCCTTATGCTGGACCTTTCAGTTTTACTTTAGTGAAAAGAGAGAGAAAATATGTGGCTGCAAAGAAAATCTTACTCAGGTAGCAATTTCCAGGAGACAGAGCAATGTGGGCTGCTTTTCCCCAGGAGGTTTCAGGCATGCCATCCTTGTGCAATGACACAAGTGTGGCTCAGGAGCCTTCATCCTGTGGATGGGATGCACCCAGCCTGAGTGCATTGTGCATACTCAGAAACCAGAGAGGGAGCAAGCAAAAAAAAGCAGCTCACTTCTTCATAGTTTCATGGTTCTTGAACATTTGAATTGTGAGACCTGGTTTTCTTCCTTCCAGAATATTACACATTATTGCAAAGAATATTTTGGAAGTCATGCAGGAAAGAAAAAGGGCTTGAGCAATGGCCAGTGCCTGCATAGCCTAGGCAAGAAGGACGTCAGGACTGCTCCAACAACACTGCAATTTGACAGGCTTGAGAAATCCTGGGTACTGGGAAGCCTTTACACAGATTGTCCCTGCAAATGCTTTTACCAGGTTGCTCTGTCCTTTTCCTAATTCAAACTGCAATTATAGTGATGATAAAATGGAAAATAAAAATATATGCAGTAGCTGAGAAAAAGCAATTCGTTTTGCACTGGTGAGAAATAATGCAGAACTCCTTGTGTTTTTAGCAAACTGGTGCTCAATATATATTGTAATGTATTTTCATGACCCAAATATACTTAGGAAGAGCATGACAACAAAATATACATTGGAAGTGTAATAAAGGAACTAATGCAGTAAAGTTACTATATTTTATTAGTAGAAGAAAACAATTAAAATGGTATCCAGGTAGTAACTTAGGAGCCAAATGTCATAGCTGTCTCTTTTGCTGCCAAAATATGTGTACTCTCTTTCTAACAGTCTCTTTCCCCAAGGAAAAATAAATGTATCTAAGAAATACTTGTTAGCAATGCAATTACCAGCCTGATTCCCCAACCAGCTGCAGACATCATAAAAACAAAACCAAGCAGAAGCCCTTTGCAATTGCAATGGAAAAGAGACAGAAAACCACTAAGTGCTCAGAGGAAGATAATATATTTTTATAACAAAAGCTGACACACTCTTTGACAATAACATTTGAGATGGCATAAGCATTTGTTTTTTCAACTGCACTCTCTTAAGCTACAGCCTAGAATGAAAAATTTCTTCTAAGGGTAGACTGTGCTACTCCTGAACAGGACTTTTGGGACACTCAGACACCAAAGTAGCTTGCCAGACTCTCAGAAAAGCAAAGCTACTTTGTATCAAAATAACATTTCTTGGCACTACTTACTTCTGAAGGTCTGGTCCCTCCAAGGAACTTAATGAGATCTGGGTTATTTGTATGATGTGGATTCAACCATGAGAGCTGAGACACTGGGAATCTAATTCAGAACACTTCTGAAATGCTGGCCCTAAGAAAATGAGATCAAAACAAAAGTTTGAATAAACAAGATAAAAAGGACAAAAAAAGCTAAACCTTATATTTTTCTTTTTTTCTGCTGCCATACAGAAAAACCTGTTTTCATATCACAGCTTGCAGAAAGAAAACCTTCAAGAGGCCTGGCACAGGCCATAGGAAGTTCATAGCTGTACAAGGCTCATGTCTGTGATGTCCTTCAGGATTCCCACTCTGGGGTCTAGATTCATCCATGTCTCCCCCTGCATTTAGCACTGCACTCCCTGCCCAGCCTGGGCACCCTGGGCTCTCTCACTATCCATAGCAAGGTTTTGAGCTCCTCCAGAGACTTCTCTCTAGGTAGAGGCTGTCTCATACCTTTGGCTTCTCCAGGAGAAACTCTGCGGTTGGACACTTCCCTGTGTGGGAAGTAGATGTCTGATATTCTGGACCTGAAGCTTCAGACTCTGTAGAAGGATTCCCACTTGATTTGGTAGCAGCATAGACTTGTATTGTTGGAGGCAGAGGTGTACACCACAAAATAGTATTGTGCTGTGTTTCTGCTAGAT
Source organism: Pithys albifrons albifrons (assembly GCF_047495875.1). NCBI lineage: Eukaryota > Metazoa > Chordata > Aves > Passeriformes > Thamnophilidae > Pithys > Pithys albifrons. The sequence goes on along the minus strand of NC_092461.1, from coordinate 42,771,897 downwards.
CCTCGCTCCCAATGCAAACTTGAATTTCTTTGACAAGAAGCTGAAAAGTCTTTTTCTCCCAAATGACTTTGTGCAATTTAAAATCTCATCTAAAACATTGCAGATGACTTCTACCCCTCAGTCAGTTACTATCAAAAGTCTCCATTCTTTTGAAATACTGTCAGCAAACCCAAGATAAATATATTGAAGTTTAAAATTTTAGTATTTTAAAATATTTAACATTAACATCTTTTTAATGATTTTTATATTGGATCTAAATCAGGGTAGATATTTTCCTTTTGACACTCGCTTATAAATGGTTACTGAATTGATAGGTTCACAAGAAGAAGAAAGTGGTTTTCCTTTCAACTTGTCTTGCCTCCAGCCTTGGATCCAAAAATGACAGATGGTTGGAAGGCACTGGAGCTTCACTGGGTGAAAAAGCATATTCTCACTCTAAATATAAAAACTGTAATAACCAAGCCCCAGAAATCACAAATGCCTGGATCCCTGGGTTGCAGGCAATGCAGTACAGAGTTACTAGTGCTGATGTCAGAGAAAGGTAGAGAGGAACTTTGCAGATGATCTCTAAGATGTCTCTTGGCTCATAAAAATGATCGACTTCACTGGCATTTTCAATTAATAGATGCACTGACTTTTCCTCTGTACATTTAAGCTGTCAGTATCTACTCCCATAATGACAGGATAAGAGGAGTTGGCTTTTTTCTTTTTCTTATTTAAAGTGTGGCTGATTGAAGTTGAAATGGGATCAAGGATATGCTTTTTTTACTAATGGAGATTTTGGATAATAATGACGAGAAGCTTTCATTTGCAAAAGCCAGTGTGATGCCTCACATGTCCTTATCGGATGTGAATCTTGAGAAATGTCCTTGACTAGGGTCATTAGAACTGGTATGATTGGATATGTGACATTTTTAATGTAGACTCAGAAACAAACGGCCTAAGATAAATTTATTGAGATGGTCTGAATAATTTTTCTGAAACAGAAATTCCACAGACAGCTGCTGTCTCTCTCTTAATGAGTTTCAGAGTCTGTATAAAGAGGAAACCCAAGTCTTTGTGGAAAGCTCTGAAAAGATTTCTTTCTATCTTGCCTCACAACCTGTCTCCCGAGAAGCACAACCATCAGCACTGACAATAATAAACACAAAATGCAAGTCTAGATTAAATGCTGTGAATGATCTATGGCTTTGTTTTGCTGGTATGCACCTGAGGCTCAAGACTCTTTTGCAAAATGATGGGAACATCTATCTCACTAAGAAAAGTTACATGCTTATAGTGATTAGAAACAGAAACTGGCTTTATCTGTAATCTTCTGAGGTGGATTTTAAATTTTCCTTATGTTGAGGGTGCTTGGACCTGATACTTTGGCTTAGCACCTTAGAAAGGCTGAGATCCACTGTAAATCAGGTCTCAGGCCAGGTTTGTTTTTTCAGGCATCCCCAGACTGCAACAGGATGTTGTTGTTTGGTAATTTCTAAAGAAAAATGAGTTGAGAAGCTCACAGAGACACTGCAATAACACTGACATTTATGGGAAGGAGAGCCAGCAGAAGCCCTTGTTGGGCATGAATTATAAACCTATGTCAGGTTCCAGAGTCCACAGCTGGAAAGCCATATTCTTTTTCTCCCTTATTCCCTCTTGGCAGCAGAATAAAATTGCTACTTAATGGCCTTTCTGGGGTGGTAAGTAGTGTGGTACTTCTGTTTTGTAAGATTCCTGCAAATGGCCTGGGTCCATACTGTTCATCTTTGGATGTGATTTTTTTTCAAACCAGCCTTGCCAGCCACCCACATTGTCAGGTCCAGTAAGTGGGAGCAACTTTAAAATACATTAAAGACCAACTTTTAATGGTCAGAAGGAGATTGGTGTTCCAGACATGAGTCATAGAATTGATCTCTTCCACCGATTGGCCTGATAAGGGTGCACAGGTGTGTATAAGCCCCTGGAAAAAAGCTCCCAAGGAAAGAGCATTAGAGAGGCAAAGGTGACAGCACATTGTGGAAAAAACCCCATGCGTTTCTGCTGTGGCTGTTCATAAAATCACCTGAGATACAGTCAGCTCCTTGGCTCACAGGTTCTGGGGGAACATTTGCACAGTTGACATGCATGAGGCAATGTGGGGATATCTGATGGCATAAATCCATTTTTTCATGTAGAATGCAACCCCACCTCCATGAATTTCAGACAGAGTGTGTGCTCTGCTAGCTGGGGGCAGGGAGTTCCCAGCTCATCATATCCATATTAGATTACCCTACCCATGTGAAAAGACTGCCAAATTTAGGTGCAGCCCCCAGTATTTTCTCACTGCCTAGTGCTAATCTCTCCTGCAAAGGCAGTGCACAGGTAGGGATCTCAATCATGGTTTGTTTCCACCAAAAATATGGTAAAAGACAGAAAGTGTCCGTGCAAAACTTCCCATTAGTGCTGAAGTGAATGTCTGAGGTCAGGCTGTGAGAGAGGTGAGGCTGGAGGTCTTCCCTCCTCCAGGGATTGTTGCTGTTGATAGAACTAACAAACTGAATAAAGCAGAAATAACAACCTGCAGTCCTTCCTGCTGAAATAAAGATTTCAAGAGCCTGTGTTGCAAATGGAAATAATAAGCAGTCTCTTCTCTTTTGAACCATTAGGAGCAAATATGACAGGGATAGAGATCAGTCTTTAGAGCAATTGCTCAGATTAAAAGGCTTGTGCAAACCTGAAGTGCAGGAGGTTTACTTTCCTCCCAAGCCAAGGAAGCAGAAAGGCAAACAGAGGTTTGACTGTTTCCAGGCAAATCAGGCTGTTTTAATCACCTTCCTTCTCCTTTCCAGGGCATCCATGCAAGCCCCTGTGTGCACTTTGATGTGTGCACACTGTGCTTGACCCCCAGCCCAGGACTGGGAGTGCACGCACCCACCGAGTGACCAAAGAGCATATCCAGCGTCAAACATGGAGGAGAAAAAAAGAAAAACAGGGAGGAAGGCCCAAATCATCCAATCTGCAATGCTCAGCAAGTTACTGGTTGGCATGGTAGTGACGCCACCAGCACTAGGAAAGCAGCTTTCTCTTGCAGTGGGTTTACTGAGAAGATTATTAAAACATTTTCATTTAAAAATATTTGATAGAGACTTCTGCATATGTCAAGAGGATACTTCTGCCCATATCTGCTTCCAACAGAGAAAAGAGAGATTGGGGGGGGTGGGGTGGGAAGAAACCTAAGCAAAACTCCATTGACTTTCCTCATGGCTACCAAAAAGGATCTTGAAAGAGCTTGTCTTGTGAGTGAGAAGGACACCAAGAAGTACTCCTTGGCCCTGGACAGGTAACACAACTCTGTTTCCTTCACTGCCACTGCTGTGTCTGAAAAATATGAGATCACTGATCTGCCGATGGGGTGCCGGAGTCAAAGCCCAGAGAGCTTCATAGTGCAGACAGGGAATATCTTTTACTACTTTCAAAATGTTTTGCTTGATTTTTTTCCTTCCTAAACTTTCTTATTAAATGTTTGAAGCATTTGCTAGACAGCAGTCTGACGTCTCTGTGTATGTGATGGATTGAACCAATCTACTGCTGAAGCAAGTGTCTCCTGCTATGTATTTTATAAGCTTAGTAGATTTATTGTAGGATGCAAAACCTCATGGATTATGCTGCAAATTTAGGCTGAATTATAATCATGCTATTGACACCATATTTGATTCAAGGCTCCTTCATGCTTGAATGTCTAAATTATCCATTTGGTTGGAAAGAAAGGTGATGCTTTATTCCTGTGGATAGTCTATTGGACTTAGAGCCAATGTACCTCTCATGTGCCAGAGGTTCTTGTGAGTAAATGCTTGTTCAAGTGAGGAAAGATCCTCTGAAAACATAAGATATGCTGTAGCTTGTGTTAAAAAACAAAACAAAACAAGACAAAACAAAAAAAAGACGTATAAATGCCTATCAGAAAATAGTTTTGCAGTTTAACTTATTTTCATTCTTCCTTTTGACTCAGACCAGTAAGTATTTTTAAAAGAAAATAGCTGCTCAGTTACAGCTTAGCACGTCTTGACATTTCCATTATCTCATTGGTTTTCAGGTTATTTATTGCTTGGCTCTCTTAAAATGTGTGGGACAGAAACTTGGCGTAAACACTGTCAGTTCAAATGGAAATCTACCCATGTTCTTATACTGGGGTCAGTGCCATCATATTTTAGTCTGTTGAGTGTCTGGGTTATTATTTAAATATTATTACGTGGCTCCATAAATATATATGGCACTGTCCAAAATGACTTCTGTGTAATATTTATGTTTCAGAAAGATCCCATATGATCCTGCAGTTCATTTTAGTTACTGAAGACTCTCAGGTTTTTTGAAAGTTTGCAATTTTGTGCACACAGCTTCGGTACTTGAGATCCTTTGGCCCCTCACCACCTCTGGACACAAAGGACAACTCTGGACAACCCCTGTACATGGTTTCCTGAGACAGGGACAGTTGTTAGGCTACCTTGTGAGGAAGTCCTTAGTTTCCCTGAGTCACTGATAACAGGGAATATTCCTGGTAAGAGTAGGAATAGGATGCACGCAGGGGCCAAGAATGCCTGGCAGCTGATCCTTCCATCTGTGAGCTGACTCACCTTCTGGAGGAGTCAATTTGTTACTGATGATTATGTCTTAGTTTAAGATTGAAGTTTGTTGGGGTGAATCTCTGGCAGCAATTGCAACTGTTGGGCTGATGGCTGCAGCTGCATCCAACACCTCTGAGCTGGAGGGCTGGTCTCAGCAGGGTTCTCCAGTCCTGAAGAGCCTGAGTGATGGAGGTGGTAACACCTCTCCAAAACAAGGAGGCCTTGTTGTCCAGCCATGTGGCTTTTGTGCTGCACCTCCGTTTGGCTTTTTCTCCCAGATGAAACTTAATTAACTGCACAATCTAATTACTCTGTCCAGTCCCAGAAATAACCAGAAATGGGACTGAGAGACAGTGACTTCCTTTTGTTGGGAAGAGCTGGAAGCTCAGGGGAAGCCCATGTCCAGCTCCCCATTGCAACCCAGTGGTCCAGGATGCCAGCCCAGCAGCTTGGGGTGCCAGCCCAGTGACCTAGAGTGCCAGCTTGCAGGCTGGAGCCAAGCCATCAGGGGATGCAGTCCACTGGGCTCGGGCTTACACAGACCAGCTGCCTGCACAGCTTCAGGTGTCTTAAGCTGATCAGTAGCAATAAGCCTTTGGTATAAATTACCACATTTTTCCATTCCCTTAGTGTAGGCTTAATGAACAGCTCTAATGCTTTCAACAGAATTTATTTTGCACACAGATTGCCTATTTCTTTGCCATCCCCCAGCCTCTTTCTTTTTGATAAATGCCATCATTAGTACACAGGAAAGAAGGGTTTGTCTTGACCATGTGAGTAGGAAGCCTGAAAGCAGACCCTTTTCCCTTCACTCAGGGTTGTTCAGGAGGCTGATTGGCACATGCCAGGTGTGTCTGTAGTCACTAGCAGGTTTGGATGCATTGAGGTTTCCCATGCTAAACCTGAAAGGTTTACAAAGGGCTGGGCTTCAAGTAAGCCCTCTGAAAATCAGATCAATTGTGGGCTTGTAGGGTAATTCACATTGGAAAGAATCTCAAGGAGGTCTCTGGTCCAGCCTTCTGCTCAAAGCAGGGTCTGCCAAGACACTGAACAAGATTGCTCAGGGCCGCATATGGTCTAGTCCTGAAAAAATCTCTCAGAATGGAGATCGCACAACCTCTCTAGGCAGTCTGCTCTAGTACTGAATTAATCTCACTGTTCTGATATTTTTTTTCCTCATATTCAATCTGAACTTGTTTCAGTTTATGACCAATTACCTCATCCTTCCTCCATGCACAGTAATAAAGGTCCATCTTCTCAATAGCCTCCTCAAAAATATGGGCAGGCTGCAGCTTGGAGATCATGGAGCCACCTTTTTTCTAGACTGGACAAGTCCAGTCCCTGCAGAAGTGGTCCAGCCACCAGCCTCAAGGAAGGGTATGAACCATAATGGTGACAGGCTCTGAAGCTGAGCACTCAGAACCTCCTGCTTCATGCAAGAAGTGTTGTCTGTAAGTCATTCAAAGACACAATCATATAATTTCTCTTTGAATTTGGTCAGAACTAGGTGTCTAAGATAGTTTTCTATAGTATTTTCACAATCAGTGCTGGTGGTAAGAGAGGATAAGTTCTTCCAATGATTAATCATTTATTATGCTGGATTTTATTTGTTACCACCTATCTAATGATCTACATAACAAATTATCACAGTCTAGGTAATGGCTCAACCAAATTCCAGAAATTTCCAGGAATGAAGACAGGCCAGATGATTTTATTTCTTGCTGGCAACAGATCACTGTAATATTGACCAGAAATATTCAATAACACACTTCACAGGTCTGTGACTTTGTATCTGATTGTGCCAGCTATACTGTGAACTAGATTTTGGCTTGATCCAGCATGGTTTTACAAATTGCCGATTATGCTCTTTATGTGACAGTGTAGTGGAATTTTGAATACCATCACACAAGTGAAGGTTTTTTGTTTTCTTTGGGTTTTTTTTGTTTTGTTTTTATTTTGTCTTTGAGACAAGAGAGAAACATAAGGGAGGAGGGATAATGCCAAAAGCAAAAAAGATGTGTAAAAATCTTAGGACTTGTCTTCATGAAAAAGTTTTTAACACAGGGCATTAACATGACCTGTAGATATTCTTACAGGGCATTAGTGTGACCTGTAGATATTCCTGTATATTAGTCTTAGGTTCATACTTGAGTCCTGCCTGCCAGGCTCATACCAGTAGGCAAAAGTTTGAAGCAAGCCTGGGAGATAATTTCTTCAAGTGAAGAGTGATTTTGTATGGCAAGTACATGAGGAATATTTTCTTCTTTTTCTGCCTTCCTGCAGGCAATATGAAAACTCTTATGAGATCAAAGAGCCCTCATCAAATAAAGGCTTTCCACCGCTCCTTATGCTTTACAGAAGTCAATGCTCAGGAAAACTGTAGTTGTGACTTCTGAAGTGTTTTAACTGAAGACCCTGTGGTTATGTCTCCTTTGTACTGGCTCACCAGCTGGTCCCACTAGCATGCAGTATTTTGGCAGACTCAGCAAAACCTATCCCACTGCCTTTGCCCTCCTGTGAGGTGACTTTAGGACCCTGCAGAAAGGACTGTGCCTGCCCAGTACTGGCCATACGCCATCTCCATTATGCCCACTTCAATTATGGCCACTTCATCTCAGAAAGAAAATTAGAACCAAGATAGTAAGTAGTATGAAACAGAAATTAAATAGCTAGGCCATCAGCTCAGAAAATTGATGGTTCAGAGGTATAACAATGATACATAAAATTATGAATGATGTCATGAAGGTAAACAGGGAATAGTCATTCATTATTTCTAACAGTACAAGAACTAATTAAAATAGCAGGCAGACAGCTTCAGAGTAACAAAGGATGCAATATTTTTACACAAATCATAATTAAACTATGGAACTCAACACTTTCAAGTCAGCTGGGATTGTGGAATAAAGATCTGTAAAGGGCTGTTAGGAGCTCTGGTTCAGCCATCTCTCAGCCTCCACATTTGTACAACTAGAGAGCAGCACCTCTCTGGACATGTTCATTTTTGGTACTTTGTCCTTATGTTTGGATACTTGGCTATTTGCACCTTTGGTCTGTCTCCAGGCAGCTATTGCTATACTGTTTTGCAGAAGGAAATTTATTGACAATACATTTCTGTGTACAGGGCCAGGCCCTCAAAATGAGACTAAATAAAATAACCAAGGCATGAATTCCCATTTACTAGACATCTAAATGCATGCAAATATGTAAATACTTGTCTTTATTTTGTGTCCACAATAAGGAAAATGAAAAACTGGACAACCAGGCTATTAACAGCGTCTTAAGTGCCTTGGAAATATTCAAGATTGAAGTCAGAATTCTGCCAGAATAAGGGAAGTGACTATGGCTTTGATAAATTTTTCTCTGAAGGCAGTTTCATTATCCTTTCCGGCACCAGAAAATTACTATTTTCCCTTGTGAAGGAGATGATCTCCTGTGGGAAGTGCAGTGATTCCACATTTTGCTCTTTTGACTGGGGAACTCATAATGGTCTAGGAGGATGGCAATTATTCCCATCAGCCTGCAGATCAAGACACCCAGCAGATCAAGTGAAAACAAACAAAAGGAAGTTGTAATAAAAAGCTATTGCTAATGATTTGTGTGGAATCTGCAATATGTATTAATATTTTCTACATTCCCCCTTCTGGGCATGACTCAGTAGGAGTCTTTCTGTGATATTCCCCTGTCTATCTTTTTTAACAAAGAAAAGAGAATTTCAAATGAAGAAAAGATTATTTTTTAATCTGTGACTCTGTAATGTGCAGGTTCAGAGATCTGATACTCAAAGGCTACATCTTGCTCTAACACACTCTAAAGGGGTTTCTGGTTTAACAGAGCTGATCTTTGCACCTTAAGCTTTTGATTCACTCTTTTATAAAATTGCCTCTTAGATTCTTTTAATTAGTGACAGACTGCTTTTGGAAGAGAAAAATAATATGCAGAAGCTGGCAGGAGTTTCCTCAACTCATTGGGCCAGATGCTGTTCTGTGAGTTCAAAGGGAGCAGTGAATGTTCACCACCTCTGGCAACTGGGGCACTTTTATTTAGGTGCCCTTTAGACAGAAAAAGTGACATTTGTAGGTTTATGCTCTCTCTGTTTGCTTTTGCATCTGTCCAACAATACCTGTGGATAGTGCTTTCCTGCCTCTCCATGATGCCCTAAGGTTTTGTTAGCTGACAGAGAGACCTGAAGATTAAAAAAAACCCAAACAAACAAACAAAAAAGGGGGGGGGGGGGGGGGGAGAGGGTCACAGAGTGACCTATTTTGTTAACAGCAAGGCAAGGATTTGGTGGCTCAGAAACATGCAGCAGTATTTTTGGCATCCCTGCCCTGACAGGCTGTTGAGCTGATTGTGACTCATGTCATTAAGGTGATTTTAACATTCTATGCCAGCTGATGAAAATTGAGGTAAGGGGAAATTAATTTTACATGCAAACTATAGAAAAGATCTATAGAGAGATCATGATAAAGAAAATCTTGCCTGCCCTGATCTCCAGGGGAGAGTGAGAGAACGACAGCATTTTATTCAGCCATCTGGAAAGAATTAATTTGTGGTACCTTCTGTGTCTAATTCATCAGGAAAATACTGTACAAAAGTGACACAGTGCACATGAGGACCCTGATGAATGTAAAACTAAAAGACTGGAGAAGGACTGGCTAGTGGGGAACCCAGCTGCCAGATGGACAGCCTGCTCCCCAGACAACCCAGCTCCAATTTATTCATTGTCGTGAAGAAAATAAAGAAAAACGCTGACAAAAGGACTAAGAAAACTCACTGTCTCCAAGCATCAGGCATTAAACCTGACCAGCTGATTTTTCACACAGGCTCCTATCATAGAGAGAGAACCAGTTGCCTCCTCTGAGCAAACAGAGACCACATGTTAACCAGGCTGGGAAAACAGGCTGACTCAGGGGAACAATGCATCCTTGGAACACCTCAATAATATTTACAAAACCAAATCCACACTGATTATCTACAGTTACAGTGCTTGGCAGCCAAGGTTGGTCAGCTTTTCTCCTTCTGCCAGTACCTCTGTGGTACTGATGAACACAAAAGGCCGCAGCATCCACAGCCCTGCAGGTGTCTTTGCCTCTTGCCCTCTGGTGTGGGGCATCTGGCAGGACTTCAGACATGCTAAGCAGCTGCAGCCTGCTCATGCTGCCCAAAAAACACAGCTAGAAAAAGCTTGTAATTTCAGTACAGTTTTTTCCTTGACATTGACTACTGCAGGTTGGCAGCCACCATTGATTTATTTCCAGTGAGATTTTAGGCATCTTGACACTTCCATAAACAATGCAGAAACACTATAGAAAGTCACCAGGATCCATATTACTTCCTGGAGCACAGGTTTTCTTCATTCAACTGAAGAAACAGTTCTTCTAGGTCCCAAAGGAAACTCTGAAGTTAGAATGGGGGAAAAGTGGCTGTTATTATTGGGGAAGCTAAGCCCAGGCCCACATCCTGGCCCCGGGCTATTTTCAGACTTGAAATAAAGCAGTGGGGTTTGCTGTGTTCCTGGGTCAGCCCAGACCTCAAACTGCTGCAATATGTGATTATGGGGATGTTACATACATGCATCTCAGCAAAATTCACCTTCTGATGCCACAGTCTCAATACACATTTACCACATCAGGAGTAGCTCTTGCAACTAATGTTTTATCTGGAGAGACGTAATGGGTTTCAGTTGAGCCTCCTGGGACAGTGTGAGCCTTTGGGCTCTTCTCAGTTGAGAGATAAGGAGAAGGGAAGATCCTTGCTCATCAAACCACCTTGACTGGGGCAGTCTCTGTGTTGCTCTAGTGAAAGCACCAGATGTCATGGTCATCCAAGAGCTTCCACATCTGCAATGCAGTGTGCTTGGCTCTGGATCTCTGTACCCTCACCCCATATTTCCTGTGCAGGAATCTTGACAGGGACAACACTGAGGTTTTCTGACAGCAGACTTGGCTGGGAAATGACCTTGTGATGGAGAAATGCTCAAAGAGCCACTTCTGCCGAACTTCTTGCCTTTCCATGAAATCAGTGACACAAAGGGGTTAGCATACTATGAAGAATTGATTTACTTGATTTTTTAAAATAACTTTGAAATTTTTGGAATAATATTTTCTATGCTCAGGTTCTGCTGGAATATTGATAGTTTTGGTACCTATCTGGAAATTTGAGATGAAAAAGTTCTGTGTGCAAAGAAAGGAAAGAAATATCTTTAGTCATTTATATTTGAGAAAAAGAAGTTTGATGTTTTGGGGTTTTTTAATAGTCTTTCTGAGAAAGTTGTTGGGAATAAAATCCTGATTTTTTCAGTCAAATGCCTCCATGCTGTGGTGAATTTGGTAACTATTTGCATGAGATATGACCTTTTGAAAATCATTTGGTGTACATGAAATACACAGGCTAAGAAAGCCACCCTGAGCTTCATAAACTGCTAAATAATGTAGGAGAACCCAAATGCTGGGAAATATAGCCACAGAAATAATTTTTGTGCAGCTCCCTCCTACAGAGCCCAGTTTGTGGGAAAAAAGCCTCTTCTGTGACCTGCTCTGGTGTTCCCAATGCTGCTTCTATTCTTTGAAAGTATTAATTACATAGTTTCTGGTTTGTAGGGCTAGATGCCCAAATAACCAGGGTTCTTCTTTTTTAACCTTCTGTTTCTTTCTATCCTGAAGGATGAGCTCACTTCAGAAGAATTTAAATGAAGAGAGGCAGCAGCAGGAAGCAGAAGTTACTGAAGCTAATCCAGCATATCACTGTCATGGCTACTCACAAGCCTATGAGAACAGAAAGAGGGAGCAGCATCAGGCCAAGAGGAAGCTCTGTGTAGCATCAGTAATTTGCATCTTCTTCATGATTGCTGAGATAACAGGGGAGTATTGTGTTCAAAGAGATCTCAGTCTGGTACAGCCACATTTATGCCTTCTGTACATTCTCTGCCTACAGGGGCCCATGGTACACAGAGGTGAACCCACTCAGGACTACGTAACTCTCCTTTGTCACCATTCACTAAAAGAATCATGGTGGGGGAGGTGCAGGTGTAAGTGAAATTATCAAAATATTTTCATATATTCATTCAATCATTGCGTCCAGGCAGGAATACAAAGATCTGTTAATAGTCTGAACTGTTCTTCCAGGTCTTTAACCTTGGCTAAAACTGACTACCGTGTCTTAGCATCATGCCACAAAAGGTTTCTAATAAATTGGGTTATATTTTTTAAAAAAGATTAAAAGATTTTACATATTTATTCTGGCCAATGAGACCTCAGCACTTATGAAGGTTGCTAGCAGAAGGACCTGATAACAAATGCAAGAGTCTCCACAAAATCCAGGGAAATCCAGGGCCAGATTCACCATCTGTTTTTCTACAGTTAAGTCAATGTATTTATGCTGGGCACATTTATCTTTTAAATTGGCCTGCTGGTGTGTCTCTGGATCAATGGAAGATTATTCCCCTACCTAATTAGCTTTCATTTCTGGACCCATCCTATAATATCCAATATAAGTATTTGGCTCGCTCATAGAGCATTAGCTTTCATTTTGTCCCACTGATCTACTCTCTCCATGGATTCTGCGACGTTTATTTCTGCCTGATAGTTCCTGGCTCGTTAATTTGCCCTTCTCCACAGTGAGGTGAGGTAAGGGAAGGCACAAGGATTCCTACAGACTTTTGCCATGTGTGTCCCAGGCGAGGTAACAAATATCAGCCAGGAAATCCTCTGAAACCCATATTTTCCCAGTTTTTTTTTCATGGGCATTTGTGGACCCCCATGAAAATGAAAGAGGAAGGCTTTGTCTTCCCCACAGGTGAGAAGTAAAGACACTGAAAGAGTTACTGCATTTCTGCCTTCTCCCCTGGCTGCCAAACCCAGCAGGGACTTCTCCAACTCCTCCCTCCCAGGCACTCCATCTGTATGAAGCCCCAGTGTTTGTAGGTCACGTGCATTTCCCCCATGAAAACTCATGCATATTGCTAATCCTCATGCAGTAATTTCCAGTGCCAGAAGTAATGCATGATTAACAAAACCATATAATCAGCAGGCTTAAGTTTGGTGAATGCAGCAATGCTAGAGGATAATTGGAAGGACAGATGATGTGTTAACTAAATGTTTCATGTTGCTTAATGAATCATACAGCTTTTTTGCAGTGACAGCTTAAGTAACAGGCTTGAAGACCATTTTGCTTCAGACCATTAAACTCTGACAAACCAGTTATTAACTGCAGTTACAGACAGCACTCTATGGAGATTTTTGTAATTATGAACCATACATTAAATTTTTTTAATAATTAGGCAAGATTTCCTCTTCCTGATGATTGACCATTGAGTGACTGACAGTTGTTACTACTTGTGGTATACAAAGCTGTAAACATCCATTGTAGGGAATAGTAAGCCATAAAGTCCAGTTGTTGGGAGTATTGATACAAAGCAGTAAAACCTATAACTATTACACAGGCTTTACTCTTGAAAGTAAAGAATATGTTCCCCTTCCTTCTACTCTAAGGGCAAATGGCTTCTCTGGGCGTTGTCATGCTAAACAGAAGAAACAAAGCTGCATCACTCTCAGAGAAGTTGAAAAGTTGTTCTTTGTTGAATGCTTAGGTCTTTCCATGATATTTGTGCTGGCCATTATTGCTCTCCCAAAAGGGGCTCTATTCACTGAGCCTGATATGCCAACTGTCTTTGAAAGACAATTATCTTCCATTCTTCTAAGGCAGACCCATCACAGTATCCATGGATTTGGAGATACTGGTCAAACCAATAATACCCTATGTAGAGCCCTGATGTGAAAGTACTTTCCAGGCATTTTTAGGGGTTAAGGACCAAATGTGGATTTCAAACTACTTAATTTCCATTTGGGCACTAGAAAGAGACAAACACTGCTTGTATCCTCATGTCAGAACACAATATAAAGACGTAAACAAGTTGCTAAGATAAGCAGATTGAATTCTCAGAAACTCACCCAAGGCATTAGTTATGCCCACAATACATAAAATAATAATCTGCAAACATTTTTCAAAGACAGAAGGCTAGAAGCAAGGTTTTGCAATGCTGTCCCACAGAACATGGAAATACAGTATCTAAAATGCAATAGTGTTTTGCCCACAGCTTCTGCTCTACCTATTTGTTTGCTGAAAGGGAGCTGCTGCCTTGGTTGTTATCATCTGTGCACTGTCAGACAACCCTTCTCCCCTCTGCTATGCACAACTGCCTCCCACTTGAGATACAACTACCCTGCTCCCATGAAAGCCTGAAAGCTGTGTCATGACAGAAAAGAATATGTGCCTATATACCTGTGCATGTCCTGGGAAATACCTATTCTGTTGAATGTTTCATTTTACTGCAAGGAATGAGATGCCCCCAAATTCTGCAGCCATGCTCGCTCCCTTCTGGGAAGTAACTTTCAAGCAGTTGTAAATGGGACATATAGGGAGGCAACAGAATAATTATATATGCCTTATATGTGCAAAATACTTCTCCTGTGGTGACAAAACATACAGAGTTTGGTATTCAAATCTAAAATCCGCATACAGGAGGAAATTAAATAGACAGTGCATCCTGCTGGAATAAAGACATTGCATCTATTAGGAAACAAGAAATATGTCTATATGTCCCTTTGGCAGTGGTATCCTGCCAAATATTTGAATGAATGTTTTCCAGGATTCATTGGTTCTCATATGGACGGTGGTCAGGAGAAATGGGTGAGCTGAAATTAATTAAATGAGTGAAGAATGGAAATGTATTGCCAAATGCAGAAACTAGGTGGTTTGCCTCTATTAGTTCACATTTCCATTTTTCTATGTTTGCACTCTGATGAAAAGAAGTGTCTTGCCTGTCATTCTTGTCTTCTCTTGTAACCATCAGAAGTGGGGTTTGTTTAGAGCAAACTTTTAGTTTATTTGGATTTGCCTTTAGCCCTGAGACATGGTTAGAAGAATTTGGCTAAGCAATGATATTTGGCTTACTGGGTAAAAGAAATGTGGATTACAATAACCTAAAATGGTTTGAGCTTGGTTTTTTTCCTTCAGAGCTCACATAAAATCCAACTGCCCCAAAGTAAAATGATATTCAGCCACATTTTTTGAGCTTTAGCAGGAAAATTAAATCATGTATTACAGATGCAAAATGACAGATTAGTCCTGAGAACAGAATATTTTTCTCCATGCCCTCACTCAAATGGTTGATTGTTTATCACAGCACTTCTACCAGGGCCTTTCCATGTATTTCTGTTTTAGTGTTGCCTGTGACAAATAAACGTCATGCATCGAGCCATCCAAACCTCAGGAAGAATATGCATATTTTCCTATAACAGGAAATGAATCCCATAAGCTACATCTCTGAGGTTTTGTGCATGCATAAAAATATCAGTGTTCTATGAAAAGATAGGGAGAGGATACTGGAAATGTGATTCTTAATAGGGCTTTTCATGAAGAAATCTGATACTAAAATAGTCACAGTAAAACAGTCCAATAGTAATATAACCGCAGAATTAATGCATCACAACTCTTATTGTTCTTGAGTCTCTCACACATAAAGAAATTTGGCTTGTGTATGTTTTTTAATTCATACCTTTTACTGCATGTGTGTGTGTGTGGCTCAGCTTCGCGAACGAAGATTTGGGAAGGGCTGTCCCCATGTGGGTGTGCCCTTCCAGCCTGCGCAGTGTATTTTACTGCATGAATGAGGTACAAAATGAAACAGTCTTTGAAGGGGTTTGAGTCTTGTCTATGATGACTGAAAACTGAGTGTTTCCTTTTATTCACAGCAAAGTAGGTCTTGAATTTGATCTAGTTGACTCAAACTTCTGACCAGAGCCATGATACCGACATGTGTTTCACACAGGTGGGCAGATTGCCGGGAGCCTGGCAGTGATCACCGATGCAGCACACATCCTGGTGGATCTCACAAGTTTCCTGATCAGCCTCTTCTCATTGTGGCTTGCCTCCAAACCTCCTACCAAACAGCTAACTTTTGGGTGGCACCGCGCAGGTAGCAAATATCTCACAATGTGAACTTGTGGAATGGGAAAGGGAAGTTACCATATCCAGGGGCTGGAAAACATGCTGATGTCTAACACTGGTCTGCAGGCATTTAAGACAGTGCACTAATGCCCTCAAAGCCTCCAGGACACAAGGCAAATAGAGTAAGACAGTGAACTTCAAAGAAGTAAAGAGTGTCATCATCTCTTATCTATAGGTGTGTATTTCAGTTAATTATTTACTACAGTTTTGGGCTGGTGCCATCTTTGGCTGAGATAACAGCAACTTCCTTCAGTGATCAAGTGTGAGGAGGACTGAGCCCTGAATCTGTAATGAAACACAAGTTTCTATAAAAGCAGCAATACACCTAAAAAATGACGGTTTACTCCATTTATAAAGCAAAAGATTAAATTAGTTTTAGAAATCAACAATGTTACTTTTGTAGAAAACTGAGATCCTTTAACATTTGCCCTTTTCTAGATCTTCTCTCTGCAAGTCCCTTTATCACTGCTGGTTATCAGATGCAAACACAGGAAGGTTTCTAAAGTTCTCTGTCCTTAATCAAAATCAATATTTTTACTGATGACATCTAGTACCAAAAGCCTGACAATCAACCACAAGTGTTTTGACAAAAGACAAGACAGCAGTGAAACATTAACCATGACAAAATTTTCTCAGACTATGAGTCTGTTCAGGATTTGGACACCTAAATATCAATGTCTACCTGTGTATGAGCACATGTAAGAACAGGGTTCAAGCCTCTGATACATTCAGCAGAAATCTAGACTCCATTCAGCTGCCTAAACACAGAAGTCTAGTGCTATAGGGGGAGCCCCTTATACCGAGCTGGGCTGTGGACTGATGGTCAGAAGAGCTCAAGCACAGCAGTCATCAGAAGGCTTGATCAGAAGGCTCACATCTTAGAGAGTCAATGTATCTCAAATGACTCCAGTCACCTGTGCACTTGAACCAAGGACTCAGATGATAAATTCTTCAAGGATATTCAATATAAAGATCCAGAAGCAGCTTCTGACTAAGGCTGTCTGTAGCCCAAGGTTGTTTGTAGCTGCAGAAAGTATTAGGGAAGACATATCCCATGCTCATCATGTCTTATGTAGCTCTCGAAGTATATTCTATCAACTCTGTTGGAAACAGTCCCCTGGCTGAGAGGGAGGTGCAGTATGACTCAAGCATGGCTGGCATTATGTAGGCAACACACAGCTGAATTTTGCAGCCTTAGAAAACTACTATTTGCCATCAGTTGATCCATCATTACTTTTTGTGTTTATGCTCTCTTAGCCTGGAGAAAAAATAGTGAGAGATTTCTCTCTTGCTGCTGTAGGCGCGTTCAGCTACCTCATGTAACTTCATCCTCAGTCTGAAGTAGACTATTTTTTTGCCATTGCAATGCAGAAATTCAAAATCAATCCTTTATTGTCTTTTTATCTGCAAAGAGAGCCCTGCATCAAATGGTAGGGGCTATTTAATTGCATTCCATTATATTTATCCTGTTTCTTGCTTATTTTCCCAGCAATATTTCTGGTTTAATATGCAAGTGGGTACCTTAATAGAATAGCTGAGGGTAGTCAGGTGGCAAAGTCATTCTTCACTGACTACTACCAAGGTCTTGCAGGTGCAGCACTCCATGTCACTGCAGGCTATTTCTCCACCTCTTCTCTCAAACTGGTAGATATTGTCAAGAAAAGACTGTGTGACAGGGCCCAGGTTTAGCAAAAGCCATCTGAATGCCTCTTGCCCTTCAAACCAGAACCAGTGCAGCTACTTTCAGCAACACAAATAGAAGCACAACATTGAGTAAGGTTGATACTGTGAGCCAAACCTACTTTCAGGTATAAAAACTCTCTTGTCACCTCAATTTCCCTCTGCTGTGATTCAGAGATTCCCACACAATCCTACACTGTTATTTGCTGTGCTCTATTAATGCTAGTAGTTCTGAAGAAATGCAACTGAGAACATTTTGAGTGAAGGATTTAGTGCTGCTGAACTGGTCTGTAAACTCAGCTAAACTTTTGCTAAGATATTACATTGAAAATTAATATGTATTTTCACCTATGTAGGTAAAAATGAACTCCAACATATTCTGTTGTGGAGGATATGCACACATCCACACAGACATGAGTATAGGTGTTCACAAAAGCTTTTGCCTGCTTTCATGCCCATGATAGCACAGACATCAACACCTTTAGTTGGGCCATGTTTGTAGAGTTTCAACCTATAACTTGCAGAAAAAATTGTATACTTTATGTGAGCTTCTATCTACTTTTAAGCAAAATTAGATTTCCCTGTCAGTGCACTTTCATTTGTTATTTGCCAGCTTTAGAAAAAGTGGTTATTTGCTAAGCATTTGGAACGTGGACTGCTGCAAAAGGGGTGACCCTCATAAAAATATATTCAAAATCATAAGCTGTTTTCATGAATTGTCAGTGGAGGTCTGTGAAAATGCTTTCTGGCTATCTACTGCCTTTCACCTTACTGTGGTCTGTCCTTTTTCTTGGTATTGTCTCAGTTGTTCTCATTTACCCATTCAAATTACATGGCAATTACTAGTACCACATCCTATTAAAAGCATACTGTATGTTCATATGCACTTCCCTGGACCTCTCCTATGGCAGTGCAATAAAAGGTGGCCTTGGGGACTGGATTTATTTGAGCCCAATTCAGAGCCAGTAGAGACAAAATTAAATTTTGCTGCCCCAGGGAAAAAATAACTTCTTTTGTTCTTATCACAGCTGGTGGCACAAAGATGATTTTGTGGCATTGGCAGGATGAGTTTCAGGATAAGTTTTGCTGCCAGGACCTTGTTGGGAGATGTCAGTGCCTTTCTGAAGTGTAAAGCAATGAGAAGTGTGCAGAAAGGGGGGGGGGGCTAGTGGAAGAGGATTATGTCTGCCAGTGGATTTGGGTGAGTTGTGCCTCTCCCTCCTGCAGCCTCTGCTTCTGTGACCAAAGGGCTGGTCTTTGGGGTGTTTATACCACATTGCCAGGCAACTACACAAGATTTGCTCTTTTGTGCCTCCTTCCAATTATAGCTCTTTTTGCTCCTACCAGAACTCCCCAAATGATCTTTTTCATCTCTCCAATTTCTTCTAATGTTGCATGCACTCAATACTTGAAAGGAGACAGGAGCAAGTAGAACAGGGCTAGGCCACCACACGTGTAAGACCTCCCTGGGAAGCTAATGGATTTGCTATGGCCAGAAATGATTTTGGCCCATTCTTTGTGTGCATCATCTGCCAACATACAAGAAGCAGATCTCCTTGCTATAAAGCTCTCAAGCCTGGAACCATTACCATTAACCTCTTAAAATTTCTTGCATTTGTGTTCTGACTGTTGAAATTAGATTGTCTTAATTCCTAGAAATTCTGGGAGCTTTGGTGTCTATGATAATTGTTTGGATGGTGACTGGTGTGTTGACATATTTGGCCAGCATGAGGCTGCTACACCCTGATTACGACATTGATACCACAGTGATGCTCATTACCTCTGCTTGTGCCGTGCTTGCCAACATCCTGTAAGTTATTCTGTTTTCCTCTCCATGGAATATTTGAACTTTGAACCTGCTTCTGTAATTCAATAAAAAACTATAGAGAGATATTGGCCTCAAAAACATTAAATGTTTATGAATTTCATGAGGATGTGGAAAGGAGTCAAGAAGATAGATCTTACTTCTCATTGAAAGTTGCAGTAGTTAGCTGCCACACTGGAAAGGCAAATTATAAATGCACAAATTCCAGGAAACGATTAATCTCCATCTCACTTTTTATTAGATGTCAGAATATTCAACAAGAAAATGAGGGCTTATAATTACCCTGCTCACAGACTTCCTTGTTTGTATTCGAACCGCTGAAACATGTTGGAATTATCTGCTTAGCCACTCTGCATTTCTACTTAATGTGTCAGATTGTACTGTTCAGCATTCAGAAGTGAGAGGGGTGATGGTATGTGTGACACCACTGCTTTCAGAGGTGCATTATATCTGCTGGTATTTGCGGCTTTACGTCTCTTGCAGCCTAAGCCTGATTCTGCACCAGACGGGCCACGGGCACAGCCACGGGGCACAAGACAGGGAACACGTGTCAGCCTCTCAGGAACAACCAGCTCTGAGCAATGCCAGCCTGCGGGCAGCCTTGGCGCATGCCCTCGGAGACCTATTCCAGAGTATTAGTGTGCTAATTAGCGCACTTATCATCTTCTTTAAGGTTAGTTTTATTAGTTCACTTGCCTTCCTTGCAATCAAGGATAAGAGTTCCTTACCTCACATTGTGACACTAGGTACTAGGTAAATATTTCCTCTGTCTAAATGATGCATATTGCAATTTAGTCAAAGAAAATAATACTTATTCTTGGGAACTGAAGGGATTGTTGAGAGTGTAACACTTACTTCTTGGTGTTCCAAGTGGATGGTTTGGTGTCTCTCCCTTACTTCGTCTGTGGCACCTTCATTCCCTGTGCTGAGGCTCCCTGACTGGTGAAGGAGGCCAGCATTCATTCTTTACTAGATGAATGGAATATATTATTCTTTTATTTAGATAATTAAAAATTACAATAGCCAACAATAATGAAATTAACAAAGTGATGTGTTCATATTTTTCTAGCCAGAATACAAAATAGCTGACCCGATCTGCACATTTGTGTTTTCCATCTTTGTTTTGGCAACTACCATCACCATTTTAAGGGATATTTTGATTGTGCTAATGGAAGGTAGGACCTGATTCCAGAATCAATACAGTTCTATTTTGGGTTTCCTTTTTTTAAATCTCCTTCTCCATAATGCTTATATGTGCTGAAAATATTATAATAACGCACTTCTGCATCAGTTTCCAATATTCTCATGATTCTGATTATCCTTTACACCTACTTACAACTTTAATCAAAACTGTGTTCTATCATTATTCTAGGTTTATACATATGCCAGTTTTTGTAAAAATCAATGCATTGGTGTTTTGCTAGTGAGCTCTGAGTTGCTTTTGTCTGTCACATCTTTAGCATTGCTTTTTTTTGGCATATGAGA
Organism: Pithys albifrons albifrons; assembly: GCF_047495875.1. Lineage (NCBI taxonomy): Eukaryota > Metazoa > Chordata > Aves > Passeriformes > Thamnophilidae > Pithys > Pithys albifrons. The sequence continues at coordinate 42,751,314 of NC_092461.1, read as the reverse complement.
TGCCGACACACGTTGTTCATTGTGTATTTCCTTTACCTGTGTGAAATGTTCCTGTTAAACAGGCTGAGTGCAAAAGGCAGAAGTTTAAAAGGTTTTTAGTTACCCCAGGCTGAAAAAGCAAGCTTTTGAACATTTCCAGGCACGTTCAAGTGTTCAGCACATCAGCAGCAAGAAGAACTAGGTTTAGCAACACTTAATCCTCTCAGCTATGGGTCTGAACATTCGATTTGCAAGGCCAGATGACTTGAGCATTCACAGAGGCATGGTTGTGCCTTCCTCATACTGAATAATATAATGCAACCTCTTTCTCAGCTATGAAGACAGAAGGATTAAAGGGAAAAGTAGCTCTAACAGTGCAGGTTTTGAATGGATACTCAGTTTGACTGTTTGCATGGCTATTTACTCCTCTCTTTCATTTGGCACTTACTTCCATTTCAAGAAATAAAATTTCCAATATTGTTTTACAGTAAAGCTTCATTCTAGGGTTGGTTCGCTTTCAGTGATTGTGAGATACAGATACATCCATGTAGAAGTGTACCTGGACAAGAGTGCAGCAACTGGCTGCATTTTGGGTGACAAAAAAATCAGAAAATCTTTTCATTACTGAAAAAAAACCTCTGATGCTCAAAAGTCTCTCAGAGCAGTGACTCCCAGTTTCCATAAGCAGTGCTGACATGCCAAAATCATGCATGTTTCCCCCATGCAGGAAGCCCCTTTACGCTGTCCTCCTGGGGAGGACTCGGAGGCCAGTCTCCTGTCTCCTAAATAGCATTCCACCCAGAATTTTGAATGTTGGAGTTAGTGTTGGAGGTGGCTCATCCCACACATTCAGTCTGTCCCAGGCTGTCAGCCCCAGAGCCCCTGTGACTGACTGTGTCATGCAGGCACTAACTGTCCATGGCTTTCTCTAAAAGAGCATGAACATGTCAGCATCATAAGTCAGTACTTCTTATAGCACACTATTCTTTTAATAAATAGATAGGACAGAGTATACAACACTGAGGTCATTAACAATTGCAAGTAAGTATCAGTTATGGTATGAAAGACAAAATCAACCAATACTGTGCTCATCATTATTATACTTCATAACTGGTGGAATTAAAAATGTTTTTCAGCTTACTGATCCAAGTGGATCATGAGGAGCATCCTAGCTTATAGCTGATCATGTGTATTTGCAAATTCCCAGGTCTCACTACAGGAATGACTACTTAGTCAAATTTGGATTTAGATTAAACTTTGAATTTCATGTTGCAACTCATCCTGTCACAATTGTCCTCACTCTGAATGAGGGTCATCATGGTAAGAAGGCTTGTCTAGGAAAACCATCACTGGCTACTCCTACTCAATAACTAGATGTGGGTTCTAATATACTTTAAGATTCCTGAGTCAAATAACTTTAATCTTTACATTTGTCTTCCCTTCTCTGCTAAATAGATGCTTCTCTATTGTAAATATTGAGAACAAAATGACCCAGAGGTGCTCAAGTGATGCCGTAAAATCTGCACTCACAAAAGATGTTGCAGAAATAGGACAGGTTCTGGCTAAATGGCTCACCCTATGTAAACTGAACCTTCAAGGTATCTCCTAAAACATGGACAAGTATAAAATAAGGGGTAGGACTAAATAGCACAGTGAATTCTGAAATAGATGGGCTTTCCAAAGCATTGAATATTTTTATAGGAATTATATATCTAAGTGAGTAAATGTTCATAGTACATTTTCCTTTATTTATCATCATTCCTATCCCTTAAAAATATTCTTTTCCCATCAATTTCTCCTTTTCAGGAACATCAAAAGGATTTACTTATGATGAAGCAAAAGCAAGAATTTTAGCAGTTGAGAAAGTGGAGTCTGTTCACAACCTTCATCTTTGGTCTCTGACAATGAATCAAACTGTTCTCGCTGCTCATGTTGCCACAGGTCAGTAAATTTCTGTAAGCAGAGAGTAAGTATTCTGCTGCTGTCTAGTAAAGATCAGTCTTTCCTGATTCAGACAAAACTGACTGTATATCTGTTGCTTGTTAAAAAATTGTCATAATTTTGTTGGAAAAAAAAACCCAACAACAATAACAAGAAAAGCTCTCAAATCCTCCTTCCAGAAATCTTGCAAAAACAACAGGGACTTCTACTTAGCCCAAAACTTGAGAACTGCAGAGATTGTGAAGCAAGGCAGTAAACTAAAAGATACTTTAAATAAATTAGAAGTCTTAGGCTCAGACTGGATTTTTCTCACAATATCAAATTGATTTTGGAGTGGATTTGTCGAACTTGAAAACTGTTGATCCCTATAAGAAAAACTTACAGGTAAATCTGTATTGCCAATGTACCTCCAGCTGTAAAACAATTTTTAAACATAGTTTGGAATGTAGAGGTAAATCTATGGCAATAGTTAATATTTTCAAATATTTTTAAAATTGTATTTCTGATGCCAGATGATAAATTCTCCAGTACCCAGATAATTTTCCTCATTTATCTCTTTGTTTTGTACATATTAAGGTCTATCTAAGAAAAAAAAATCCATCTAGGTTTGGACAAGGACAAGTTCAGAGATTAAGTCCTCCATGGGATCCCCACTTCCCAAAAACAGAGGGCCTATGAGCCACCCAAATCACTTGGCACTGCTGCTACTCCGTGACTGGATGAACTAATTTTATTAAGCATTTCTGCTTTCCTCCAGTCTTCTGCCAAACTGAATTTCTATGGTGATTACTCTTAGCTTAGCTCTTGCCAAAAATTTCATATTCCAACTACATTTGAATGAACAAACTTTTGCTGACATGGAAGTTCCTGAAAGAAGGATAAAAAGGACAAGAAACACTTCTCAAACAAACTTCTTGTTAAAAGGTTCTGTCAGCAAACACTTACTCTTCTTTAAAGTATTATTAAAATGTATGTGTTTTGATTATTTTCTGCTTGCTATCTATAGCAGACACAACGGACAGCCAGAAGATTTTGAGAGATATTACCCAAGCCCTCTTTGAGCACTACAGCTTCCACTCTATCACCATTCAGATTGAATCAGGAGATGATCAGAAACAAGACTGTACCTTCTGTCAAGAGCCCAGGGATTAAAGAGAGCCGTGCTTTGTTCCAAATAACAGTCACCCCTCTTACAGGTCAATGGAGACTATATGTGCTGGTTGTATGTATCTGACTAACAACAAATGGTAATTAACTGACATAACAAGCCCTGCCACTGCAATCAGTGCTTGATCCTTTCATTGTTGGCATCATCTACCATGTAGGAACATGCACTGGATCCATCCATCAGCCTGATTGTCTGTCCATCAGCAGTTTCTTTCAATTACAAGAGAAATATCTAAATTATTCTTGACTAGAGCAGCAGACTGGCACTAAAGCAACATTTAAGAGTGCCTGGTTGTAATTACAGTAACAAAAAACTAATTGACCTTCAAATTACCAACAGACCAATTATCACAAAGTGTAATGAAAGCTAAGTTAGGTGTTAGCAAAGTTCAACACTTACTCAGGATGAAAGAGAAAATTTAAATTACCACAAGGGATGAAGGGATTTGGGAAAGAAAGTGATGGTGGCATGTGCTTTCCCTGCCTTTTGGCAGACACTCCTCTTCCTGCATATTAAGGGAAGTATCAGATGTGTCCCATACTCTGCAGCAAGGATCGCAAGGGAATTCACTCCATTCACATTTGGCAAATAGCTCTTTGCATTTTAGGTAGCCCTGTTTATCTTTCATCTAGTCAGGCAAACTTTTCTGCCAGACATGAGTAGTATTATCTATTCCATTGCATCATGACAGGCTATGATAGAAGATTTGAGGTGGATTTTTGCATGTCCATGTCACAATGTATCACTGAGTCATAACAATAAAACAGACCAGGTGCTACTAAAAAATTTAAAAAAAATTAGGGCAGAGGAAGAATGGGGCCCATTGTGAACATCCTGTCATGGTTCATAGTATGGCCTGTGGGGTGTTACCCAGTAACACTACATCCCTGGAGTTATATCAGATAATTACAACAAACCTTTGGCATATCACACAGCCATTCACTCTCCTTCAGGTACCTAATTTCCAGATTTCCTAACAGGATGTGTGTTGTGGTTTAGAAAGGGCATTCCCTAATTTACTGTTCCTTCCAAAACACTCTAAACCTTGAACTGCTCACCTACTCCCCCATCTCCCTTCCCCCTCCTCTGCAGTGGGATAGAGAGGGGAATTGGAGGCACAAATGTAAAGATTATGGATTGAGGTATGAGCAATTTACTGGAAACAGCAATGAAATAAGAACATGAACAGTAGCAGCAACAACATTAATGGCAGAGTGTAAAAAGGTGAACGATTCCCATGCAAGTGCTCACCACTACACCATGTGGAAACCCTGTCAATACCCCACTGTGCCACCACACTACTCAACCTGGAAGAGACTCCTTTCTCTGTTCCTGGAAAATGATGTGAGGTGGTATAGAATAACTCCTGTGTCTTAGCCATGCTCCCTCCTGACTACTATAAAAATTAACCCTGTCTTGGCCAGAACCAGGACAATGTGTTAAATCTTCCTCTTTTACATACCTGGCAGTGGTTACAGCAGAACTGGGAACAAAGACTCAGGTCTTACTGCAGTGCCTCTATTTTTTATCAAGCAACTGAATTAAACTCTCATCTGTTAGCAAAAGTAAAGGTTGCACTTCAAAATGCATGCTCCAGTGCTTCAAAAAACAACTTCAATTCTGCTCCTGGCCTTAATAGTGCAGGGGTTTTTTTCCAACAAGAACTAGGCATAATGTTTTCCCACTCCACCATCCTCTTTCCAACAGCTGTAGGGCTCACTTTACTAATAGGTTTGTTAGAATAAAATAAATTATGTGATACCAAGTGGTACTGAGATTCTAGACTGACAGATGGAAGGACCATTGTGTTATTAAGGTATAAAAAGGCCTTGCTTTTTAGTGAATTCAGTTTTATTTATAATAGGTTCACATTAGTTTTCTACTTTATCATCCAAAGGAGAATAGAATTTATTATTGGGGCTTTTGGCTACAGGTAATACATAACTATATGATGATGTATCGATGTATTAAGCTGGCATTTGTTACCTGGGTGGGGGAACAAGAAATTATTCTGCTTTGTGGAAGATCTTAGTCAGGTAAACCTCCCACTGAAATCAGACGAGATATTAACACAAAACACCTGCTAAGAATTTCATGAGTATCTCATTATTTACTGGCTTGAAAGAACTGAGACCACAGCAGTTGTATTCAGTACAAGGATAAAGACAATTCTTGACCTTCACAGCTGAAACTCCAGAAGATAAGACAGAGAGAAATCAAAGCACAGTAAGAAATTCTAAATGGAGAAGTTAATTTGTATTTTGGCCAGTTTCTCTTCTGGTATAATTTAGCATAGTTACCTCCTACCAAAGGCAACTGAGATGTGCTTGTTAGGTAACCTGAATATTCTTTTCATTAGTTAGGGAGGACAAGTTAATAGTGTGGTCTTCATATGAAAAAACTGTCTTTCCAAATGTTTGGAATAAAATGAGAACACAGACCGGAATATAATGGTGACTTCTGCAGAACAGTTTTATAGTCAAGGACAACGTAAAATATAATGAGTGGGTGACAGAAATGTCCTTATAGGACACAGATTCAGTTCTGAGGTTTTTAGGTCAGAGCAGAGAAAAAGACCAGAATTTTAAGAGCAGTAGTGGATCTTGGCAAAAATTTAAAAAGAAAAGTGATATGGTCCACCAAGAAAGTTATGCTGAGTAGTGGAGCTCTGAAAAAGCTGGATGGAAGCAACACAGGAGTGGCTGGAAAAATTAAAAAAAGAAGCAGCCGGCACCAGGACTGCTGAGCTTATCATGCAAATAAGTTGAAAGGATGAGAAAGTGTTTCATTATGTTTTGGGAAAAGGAGCAGTGAAATACAGAGGTAGGAGTAAAGAAGGAGTTAATCCAAAATAATGATCCTTAATGAAAGAATGTGGGGGAAAAGTTGTGAAGAACATTTAAGAAAGAGGTGAGGCAGCATCCACAGTAATGTAACCTGGGTATGTGAGTAGTAAGTCAGGGCAGAAATGGGGAGGCAGAGGAGAGGTCTGGGATTGTTAGCAGCAGAGGATGTATTTCAAGCTAAAGAATTTAACTGCATATCTTTAGCAAAATCTAGAGACCTGAGGGAATTTCACCTAAGCATAATAGATTGAAGATGAATTTACAGCAAATATTTACCTGTAGTTATGAGTATTGCTATAAGGAGCTGAATCTTTAATGTTCCTACTATGTATACGAATGTAAAATGGATGTTTGTTCTTCATTCCTGTCTAGTCTGATCCTCTTGGTACAAGATAACAAGGTTGTTTTCAGAATACTGTCTGATGACTGTGAAGGATTTCTGCAGAAATGCTACTGTGATATAGAGGCTGAGTAGTCCAAAGACAATTTCTAGAATTGTCTGCTTTTATTAACTTTACATTCCTTTGATTGTCTGAAGAATTAACTACAAGAAAACTGACCAAAAATTGTTGTCTCTAAATAATTCTTGATCTACTGTGAAATAGAAAAGTGTTTGTCAGGTTTTCAATGCCTGAATGTTTTTTGATGGAGTTCAATTCATATGGGCAAGTACATGGCTTTACTGGCTAGCTCATACTGAAATTTTATGAATGTAAGCATATTCATTTTCTTCTAAATATTAGTCATTTTGCAGATTGTAAATTATATATTTCTCCTGTCCCCTTAAAAGCATTATCTCTTTCACTTTCCAGAAGGATAAGGAGTTTGTAGAAACTCAAGACTTTTTGGAGTAGAAATCATGAAATGGGCAAATGCAAAATTTTCCCCATTCAAAACTGAAAAAGGATGTAAGTGCCAATAGTGTGCTGAGATGACCATCAAATAATGGCAGAACTATTTAATATTATTCAAACTGGGAACAGTTAAGGCACAAATCTGTCATTAACACCAATGGAATAGTCTCTTACTGTAACTAAAGTCATAGCCATAATTCTGTATTCTCCTGTCTGAGATGTAACTATGAGAATTGCATATGAAATCAAGGATTATATTGCTGTGAGAAATCACAGCAGTAATTCATCATCTCCAAAGAAAGTGAACAGATATCCCTGACCATGGAAGCAAATAGTGGCCTAAGCAACAAGGACTGCATAAGTCTGCAATATGATTCTTTCCAATGCCAAGATGTTATATCAGTTTTGGCTCTGAGGACTTTTTCCTCTGTTGTAAAAGCTAGTATGCCCCAACACACCTTCCCCACTGCCTTCCCTCCAGCCATAGCAGATGTGCTCTCCTTCTTTTTTTATCTTCTTTTACTATTGTTCCCTTCTTTGTTCTTCCATTTTTCACCATTTGTGTTTTTTCATCAATGCTCTATTACCTGCCTATTCAAATTTCAATGCCAGCACATGCTTGCATATCCTTACATATCCTTTCTGCTTATAGCCCTTCCCATTCCTCTTTAACCCATGTGGCTAGATAAAAGCTCTTCAGAAAGAAACTGCTTTTTGTTCCATATCTGTTGAAAATATGGCATAATGAGCCATCTTTTTTCATTACCAGGGCTTAATAAAAACCAAGAATAGCAGCCATTCCAGCCATAACATATTGGCCCAGCACTCCTATATACTTACTTTGTACTAAAGTTATTTAGAACTTCCATCACCAAAAAATTACCTGAACTATCTCCAGTTTATGGTACTCTTTCATGTTCTCAAGCTTACTGATAATCTTTCAGCGAAGAAAAATAAAATCCTTTCTCACCTGATTACACAGAGTTTAAGAAAGAAAGGAATTAGAGATATCCAGTTGCTTAACTGCTTCCTTTGACTTCTCTCTACTTGGACTTTATGTCAGACAGTCAGTGTCTAGTGAGAGCACTGCAGCAAAGGAAGCTTTGGATAGCAGCCCGGTGAGAACAGTGTCTGGAACAGGAGCACAACAGAGGGCTTTTTATATGGTTACTGGTGCACATTCAGAATTTTCCATCCCAGGTGTTATGTTGATGAGAGACATGTCTGCTTTTCACTACAGTCTCAGGGTTTGACTTCTGATCTTTGCAAAAAGGATGAAAAGAAATGACTGAACAGAAGCTATAAGGTTTGTATTGTGAAACATTCTGGGTGGCAGCAGAGACATTTTACCCCATGGTTTGCACTCTAACAGCAGGACTCTGAAGTTTGCCTTCCAAACTGCACTGCCACATGCTGCCTCTCCTTACCACACACCATAGAAGCTGGCATGGCATGCAATGAAAGGCGTCCAGCTGGGACACGTGCCGTATGACTCCTTGCATGGTAAAGCTACAAGCTTCTTGGCTGTGGGGACTCCTCCTAAATTGCAAGGGCAGCACTATCATCCAGGCTTTGGTGAAGCACTGACTTCTTTTTTCCTACTGTGTAGTTATATTCTGTACTAATATTCTTCTTGGAGGCTGAAGCTGACTGGAACAGTTTATGCACCTTCTGTCTAAATGAGAAAGAGCATGAATTCATTAATCATGGCACAACCTGCTAATCCACAAAGAGGCACAAGGCACTCTGGGCTAGCTCTTGGTCTAGGCAGCAATTCTGATGTCAAAATGCTTGGAACTGGTGTGCTTCCCAGCAGCAACATGAAACCTGGATCTCTAATTTTTGGCTGCTGCCCTGCTTTCTCATTTGCTGACAGGCAAGCACTATCAGTGCTTTGAAGGACATGCTGTGCTTTGAAGGGTGTGGTGCCCTTTGAAGGATGCGGTGCACTTTGAAGGATGTGGTGCACTTTGAAGGAGCAGCAGAAACCACTGATGAGTTTATGAGGATGTTGCATCCAGCCCTCCCATGCCATAGAGACAGTTTTTGCAAAAGCAGATCCTTCGTAGGATAGAAGAAAAAATTATAAGGTCATAAATGGGAAGTCCCATGGGCTGCGATGTTATCACAGTGCCAACCATCTGGGAAGTGGCTGGGAATGAGTGGCAGAGCTGTACTCTGCCTGCAAAGGGGTACATTCCCCCTCAATATGCATGAGCAGCACCAACAATTCCACAGGAGTGCTGACAGAAGACTGTGAATGTGAAATGAAATTTAACAACTCCCTCTACCCTTTAAACTACACTTACAGAATTAAATGCAGGATCAGGGATCATAAAAAATTGCTCTCTTAAAAAGAATAGTTTTTACTTTCTCTGAGTATTTTGTTCACTGTGAGTGATTTTAAGAATTGATCAGGCACACTCATTTCTACAGTGTATTATCAAAAAACGACTGGTCATCCTTTAGTCCCCTGCTGAGTTTCAATTGCAAAGATATGACTGAAAGCTGGTATTAACTGTGACATAGAGACTTAAGAACCGTATAGGCTTCAATTTTGCATAAAAGACATGAGTCAATAAGGCTTTTCAATAGTAGTTTAATGTCATTAATTTGTATTCTCTGAGCACATAGAGTTTGTAGCAGACACAGCTCAGGTTTTTGGGAACAAAGAAAGCCCCAGTCCCCAGAAGGCTCTGCTCTACCAGAGCTGGACAGACAAGGGACAGGAGAGGGAACACAATGAGGAAAATCAGAGATACAAATCAGACATCTGTGGTGGAGGCTGTTACACAAACCAGCTTTCTTTGAGCTTGCTTTAATGCCCTGCCCAGGAACAGACACAAAACCATGTATCTGTCAGCTCTTACCTGTATGGACCAGGTTGCATTAGACAGCTACTTTAATACTATGGGAAAGAAGAAAGTCAGAGATGACTCATCAACAACAACAACAACAAAAATGATACCAAGTAAGACACAAGGAGAAAAAAAAATTCACAACCCCCCCAAAAAACAACAAAACAAAATCTTCTTTTCAAGGTGCTACTAAAAGTGTGTGTTAGAATATCATTTACTTTGTAGTAACATATCCACTTAAGGAGGCTGACTTTGAGGACAACCAAAGGTGTACATTTTTGCCTTGGGAGAGACTGCAGACTTATGGAAGAAGAGATTTGTTCTCCATGAGCTCTGTGTTACATCCCCTGCATAATGTTCAAGCAAGGGAATGAACCTGTATAGTGACAACACAGTCAAGGAGACAGGCAGCAGTGAACATAGTACTTCTCTTCCTACCAAAAAAATATAAAAAACATGCTATATTTATCATGGATATGTCCTATGCTTTCTCTACCAAGAAAGCATTGAAGACCCAGCCAGACACATCACTGAGAGCCTGGGCTGCAAGCATGAGTCACATTTTTTACTAGAAAAATTAAGTTTTCTTTTTATGATCCACTAAATGGTGAGAGGAGACACCCTGTCATGGAACAATAAATTCAAGCTTTAATCCTAAGGCTGGAAAAAAAGATTTTATCTTTCCTTGTGTAATTCTTCAGGCAACTTTTAAATTTCCCCAGAGTATTCTGAGCCTCAGCTAACACAGTGTTATTCCGTACACTAGTTGCCTGTAGAATACTGTATTTTGTTTCAGTTTTTCACTTCTGTAATTCAAATTCTTCCATAACAAAGAAATGCCGATTAATCAGGCCTGGGTTATTGTAGTGGAGGTAATGTTCTACCTTGGTGTAAAATCATACATGAAAAAAAACCCACACACAAAAAGCAAATATTGCCACCATTTTAGGGCAGGCACATGGAGTAACTTAGTCCTGGTGTTCCAAGCACTGTCTGTGCAAGCCTTAACACACAGACAGATCTCACTTCTATAGCATCATTGCATTCCTGAACAGCTCATCTCTAGCTGGTCATTAGTGGAGGGTGCTCGGAGTGTCTTAAGGATGAACTTCAAAACCCCGGGGACATTTTATTTCCCTGTTGATAGGTTATCTATTTGGGAAGTCGCAAGGCTGAGACAGCTTTCATTCTTCCTTGTCATCTGCTTCTTTTGTGGTGACCCAACTTGGACACCATTTGTACATCAGGCATGGGAACAAGATATTGGTGTCTTGGAAAGCCACTCCCAGGACTTGGTAAGGATTTACTCTCAAGCGGGTGTCAGTTACAGCAAACCCCAGGGATCAAATGCATCCTGCATAGGCACTGCACCACACCTCGTTTACAGCTTTCCCTTCTCCAAAACACTGACCTGGGTTAAGTGAGCAATGAAACACCGAAGAAAACATTAAAAACAAAATCCAAAAAACAACAGTGGAATTATTAACTACTAAAAATCAGCAAAGCACTAGGAAGCTTCTTTGATTATTTTTCAATGTATGTTACAAAACATTATTGAGAGGAAAGAATATAATCAATACTGAGTAGCAATATAGCTAGCTGTGCAGCAATTTAATGTTAGAAATGGATTAAGGTGACAAGAAAAGTCAATGCAGTCTTAAATTAAAGGTGAGGAAAGTCAATGAAAAGTCAAAGCTGGTTAGAACTCCATCAAGTTCTGGAGGCTAAAGCTCTAGTAAGTACAAAGTGCCTCAGTAACCTTACCTTATCACTGGAGCTCTATTTTTTATGTGTTCGTTCAAAAGAGTAACTGGGTATGTGTTTGTTCTCAGTTTGAACCATTAAACCATTTGAATTCATTGGGCTATTTCAAAGAGGATTTTAAAACGGGAGAAGTCTGTGGTTTTATCTTCTTTGTTTAGGGAATAAAAGGGTGGAATTTTCCCTGTGTATTTTATTTTACTTTAGCGAAGTCTTTTCCCCTGAATGAATCTACAAACCAAACTCACTGGAGAATAAACAGGATTATAACGTTACTAGTACCAGAGGAGGAAGCTTTGGTTAAATAAGGGATATTTTTTACTTGCAATTTTAGCTTAAACCGTGCTTTGCTTTGTTATATCAAAACAAATGATAAGGGAAAAAATTTGCTGCCTTCCAGCAACCCCTCTACCTTTAATTCTATGGGGTTTAAAGACCCTCTGATAAACTGAGAAAGCCCAACCTAATATTGCTCTTATTTCTTAAACAAAACAAAACAAAAGTCTGTGTTTTCTGTGTTTCTGAATTATGTCACGCTACTGAGAAACAAGGGTGTTCAACCACTCTGGTGTGCTGTTGAAAGGCTCTTCTCATAAGTCCTTGAATCCTCATACTCTTACTGGAACATCAGGCTGACCAGAAGAAACAGAAAATGTGTTATTTACATGATAACACCTTGAATAGCTGTTGAGATTTCAACATTTCTTAAGCTTTGACCAGTTCATAGCAGGAACTAGCTCTGAGGTTTGTCAGTAATGTGGAGAAAACATACTGATAAGTTCTCTGTTTGCTCAAAATGATGTCTTTGTAGCTTCATTTTTGATGATGCTGAAGCTTTATGTTACATGTTGTTGTTCAGTCAGATGCGACCAGCAAAATAGGTTTTGCCTGTCTTGCAATTGCCAGTACCTGAGATGTCAGGCAGAACTTTCTCTTGCTTTTAGCATCTCCAGGTGTGTAACAGCACTTGAAAGAACTTTCATCTCTTGCACCCACTGATGCCTGAGGACAGGCTGTTGTCTGAGTGCAGGCTTTGCTCCCTTGATGTTTACACCCACTCCAATTGGTACAAGAGCTGTAGGAGTCACCGATTATTTGTACCCTACTGAAAAAGAAACTGTGTTTAACAAAGCTGCTTTACTTAGGGACAATCTGTAGCACAAAGCTGTGTGAATCTGCCCTCAACCCAGGACCAATAGGTGATATTTCAAAACACAGTGCTTTGTGACATGTAGTAACAGTAAATCCACACAGAAGTATGCATCCTGTCTTTCTTTCTCTCTCTACAGATGATCAAACTTTCTGATAAGAAGGGGAGTTTGAAATCTCTGCAATCACAAAATACAGATAATGAGACAAAGCAGTTAGCATATGGGGAGAAATTTTAGGGCTGCCAGTGTTCAAGTCCAATTTATAAACAATTCATTGCACCACAAGAGCAGAAGATAAAAAGAATTATGGCAGTTCAGCAGTAGTCCTGTCAACTTTGCTGATTCCTCTGACTGGTGTTCTTGAAAGTGCAAAGATTTTTGGTTGAAAGGGCTTTATTCCAACAGCCAATGAGCACAATGCAATCTAGTTCCCAAGAAACTTGGAGATTTGCAGAGAGACTTCAAGACTCAGTTTTCTTGCTAGATGCTTTTCCATCATTCAGATGATAATTAAAAAGAGCACACAGAGGAAAGGCAATGGGCCACTGTCACATCATAAGCGCAGATTTATTTACTCATTTTTCTTGTAGTGGAGTATGTAAAGGAGGTTTGAAGTTCATGTCAGTGGTCATGCTGCTCTCTAACAGAGGAATGCATACTGCTATTTAGAGGTAAATACCTGCAGAAAGTCACTTAAGTAGCAATAGCCAGCAGACTGGATTCATTGATTCTGGTTATATGAAAGGGTCTATTTAAAATGACTATCCAAATCTACTTCTTTTTACGGTGAAATCAAATCCAGACTTTCCTCTAAGTTTAGTCAGTACATCATCAGACTTGTGGGGAATTTGGGCTTCGGAGACCACCCCAGCTTATTTGTTTCTACAACTGAAAACACCATGAAATATGGTGACATTTGGGTGGGAAGTGTATTTCCCCCAGTCATACATGCCCCATTCACAACTGACCCTAAAGGCCTCTTGATGCTCAGGACACCTGCGGTCTGGGGATGGTTATGGGTAATAAATCTCATTGTAGATATATGACATTAGGCCTGTCCTTCCTGACTTGTGTTTCCTGAATGCTCCAAAGACAGACAGAGGAGACAGGGTCCTGAGTGGATTTTAAGTGATCTTCAGACTCACTGCTACTGCACAGTCTGTTGCACCAGTCTATGTTTTTTACCATGTCCAGATTACACACCAGAGCTTGGGATAGTTTGTGTCTGTGGCAGTGGTATCACTGACACCAAGCTAGGATATTAGTGAGGGGGTTTGTCTTGCTCTCTCTAGCCTTCCAAAAAGTGCACAGGAAGTCTTCTTGTGAGGGCATCCAGAAGATTTGGCTTTGAGAAAAGTAAATAGTGCTAGGAAGGCTGATTCCTGAAGCATTTAGCAATTCTAGTTGCTTAAGGGAAGAAATAGAATCTAGAGAGGAAGGACATACCATTTTTAATGTGATGTTGCTGCACCAAACACAGGTTTGCGGAGATTTTAAAGTTCATGGGTTTTTGAAGAGTCATACCTATACTTCTGCTAATATAGTTCACATTTAACATTGCCTTCATAATCAAACTAGAACTGAATGACTTTTCAGTCCACAAATCCATCACATACACACACTGCTCTAATCTTACTCGCACACCAAGGGAATTTGTTTCTCTAGCTAAATCCCTAACACAACATTACACAGATAACTTGACAGCTTATGTAACTAGCACAATTTGGGCTAGTGAATGTGTATGGGTAGTGTGCAGAAAAGGAATAAAATAAGAAGTAGCTTTATATCGGAGGCAAAAGAGTGCTGTGAATTCTGATGTATAAATATTTCCTTGAGTTGCAAGCATGCCAGTGTGGAATGAGATGAAACACTGAGATTAACCTGAATAACAGAATAGTGTTTAGTTCTTAAAGCAAAATTCAAGTGAAATGCTCTCAGGCCTTATCTATTCCCATTTACCTCACTTGACATATTTCCATCAGACTTCAGAAGTAGGCTTGGTCTTGGCAGAGTTTTTATATTTTTTTAAATTTTATTACAGTTTCACTAAATGGCCTTAATCACTCTCTGCTCCTCCTAGGGGTCTGAACCAGCAGCTGCAGCTCAACTATGCAGCATTGTACACGATGTCCAAAACCCCATATCCTTCCACCAGAATAAAACCCCTTAAGGGGCATAGCACAGCTAAATAAACAAAAGCTTTATGCTCCAAATACTGAATTTAGCTATCCCCAGTGGTGCTGCCATTCAGCCCCTTCCTTCTGCCTGAATGTGGTCTGGGTATTGCTCAGGACTATGAAGGCGCAAGCAGGTTATGATGGTACCCACTGCAGCAGAAGCTAGGAGCAAGGCTTACTTTCCACTCTGCTGATACTTCAGAAAGCCTTTATCTCAAACTGTGGAAAGTACAAGCCTTTGAATCAATCAGTGAAATCATCTTATTGATGTGACTCATAAATTTGCAGAATAATCTCAGTTGGAGGGGACTTGAGGAGGTCACCTAGTCCAACATATGGCCCAATGCAGTCCTAATTAGAGTTATGCTGCTCAACTCTGGTTGAGTTTTAGATCTCTCCAAGGACAGATATTCCACACCTCTTGAGGCAACCTTATTGCAATATTTGATCACTAAACATTTTCTTTATATCAAAGAGGAATTTCCTAAATTTTATATTGCATCTGTTGCCCTCTGATCCTGTAGAGAAGAGTTTGTCTTCTCTGCACCCTCCCATTAGGTAGTTTCAGATAGCAGAAAGATCTCCCTGAGCTATGTCTTCTTCAGGCTGAAAAAATCCAGCCCTCCGTCTCTTTTCCTTGTCACATGTTTGAGCCGCTGACCACGTTGGTGGCCTGTCCACTGACTTGCTGCAATCTGTAAATGTGTTTCTGGTACTGGGGAGTCTGAAATTATAATCACAAATGAGACTTTGACCAAAGGAACCAGTCATGAAAGAATAATGAAATCTCAGCAAAAATGTTGGGATCCCATATCAGAACTTTCTTTAACTCTTATATCAGGACATGCCTATCCTAGCACTAAGATCTCAACAGGTTGAGTATTTGTAAGTCTGGAGTACACACTTTAAGAAGCACCAATCTTACCTATGAATTCTCATTGGAAGCTGAAATTAGGGCCTTAATATAAAGTTTAGTATAAAGATGAATGTAACCCACATTAATTCATGGAAGTTGTTTCTCTAATCCTCTTATGCACATCAGTCCTTCTCCCTCGGGACAAAATACACATGAAGTGTCTCATCTTTATTCTTCCAAGATTAACTGAAGCAAACTCTTCACAGATGGGGGCAGAGTCTTTTCCAGTCACAAATTGCTGAAAGAACTAGAGGGAGCCTGATGTCGCATGGATGCTGTGTTTGTTTTGAAAGGCAAAGCCTGATTTTGAAGGGTACTTGTTCAGAAGATGCTGTTTTGACTTTTTTCACTAAAACCGTTAGAAATTTTCATCAACATGTAGCTTACATGCAAGTAGCAAGGTCACTGTTTCCACCCATGTTACAGTTTCAGAATTGTAGAATCAATTTCAAAAGACCTTTAGGATCCTTGGATCCAACTGTTAACCCAGCACTGCCAAGTCCACCACTAAACCATGTCCCTAAATGCTACAACTATGTCTTTTAAGTATCTCCAGGGATGGTGACTCAACCACTGGGCAGCCTGTTCCAATGATTGATGACCCTTTCCACGAAGAAATTTCTCATAATATACAATCTCACCCTCACCTGGTGCAACTTGAGGCCATTTCCTCTTGCCCTATCACTTGTTACCTGGGAGAAGAGACCGAGTCTCACTTGGCTACAGCCTCCTTTCAGGGAGTTGTAGGCAGTGGGAAGGCCCTCTCTGAGCCTCCTTTACTTCAGGCTAAAGGTCCCCAGCTCCCTCACCTGCTCCTCATAATGTTTGGGCTCCAGACCCTTCCCCAGCTCTGTTGCCCTTCTCTGAACATAGTCCAGGCCCTCAGTGTCTTGTAGTGAGGGGCTCAGTACTGAGCACAGGATTCAAGGTGCAGCCTCACCGGTGTCAAGTACTGGGAGACTCACTGCCCTGGTCCTGCTGGCCATACAGTTTCTAATACAAGCCAGGATGCCATTGGCCTTCTTGCCCACATGGGCACACACTGGCTCGTGTTCAGCTGCTGCTGACCAGCACCCCCAGGTCTTTTTCTGCCAGGCAACTTTTCAGCCACTCTGCCCCAAGTCTGGAGCATTGCATGGAGTTGTTGTGACCCAAGTGCAGGACCTGGTGCACTTGCCCTTTTTGAAGCTCATAAAATTGGCCTTGCCCCATCAATCCAGCCTATCCAGATCCCTTTGTAGACTCTTTCCACCCTCTGCTGGTCAACACTCCCACCAAACTCGGTGTTGGCTGCAAATCTGCTGGGGCAGAGGCATTTGATCCCCTCATCCAGATCATTGATAAAGATATTGAACAGAACTGTCCCAGATACTGAGCCTTGGGGAACACCACTGGTGACCAGCCACCAGCTGGATGTAACTCCGTTCACCACCACTCTCTGGGCCCAGTCAGCCAGCCAGTTTTTTAGCCAGGAAACTGTTCACCTGTCCAAGCCATTCTCCAGGAGAATACGGTGGGAAATGGTGTCAAAGTGGTGTTAGACAACATCCACAGCCTTTCCCCATCCACAGGGTGACACACCTTGTCATAGAAGGAGATCAGGTTGGGCAAACAGGACCTGCCATTCCTGAATCCATGCTGGATGGGCCTGATCCCCTGGTTGTCCTGCACGTGATGTGTGATGGCATTCAAGATAATCAGATTTATGACCTCCCCCAGCACTGAGGTCAAGCTGCCTGTAATTCCTCAGATCCTCCTTCTGGTCCTTCTTGTAGATGGGTGTCACATTTGCTAACTTCCAGTCAGCTGTGATCTTCACAGTTATCCAGAACTGATAATAAATGATGGAGAGTGGCTTGGTGACTTCTTCCACCAGTTCTCTCAGTGCCCTTGGGTGAATCCCATCCAGCCCCACGGGCTTGTGCATATCCAAGTAGTGTAGCAGGTCACTGGCCATTTCATCTTGGATTATGGAGGCTTCATTTCACTCTGTCTTCCAGTTCAGGGGGTGGGTACCTGGAGAACAACTGGTCTTACTGTAAAAGACAGAAGCGAAGAAAACATTAAATAACTCAACCTTTTCTCGTTCTTTGTTACTGTGTTTCCCCCCACACCCAATAAACGATGGAGACTCTCCTTAGCCCTCCTTTTATTGCCTTTGAAACACAAAAGGATGTAGGGGTTGCATCTCTGAGAGTTTTGGCACAGGCTGAAGCTGAACAAACATCTAGTTCACCCTCAATAAACTGTGCTTATTAGTTTATACTTGGTTTTCACAAACTTTTCTTTTACACTGCCTTCTGTAAATCTGAACAGTTTGAAAAAGCACTTTGTCCCCCTCAATGTAAAAATCCCTCTCTGTAGAGATAGACTTCTCTTTAATTTTAAGGGTACTTCTAAAGGCTTCCCCTGAGCCACTCCAGACCACAGAATTGCCTCAGGACAGCTCAAAGCTCTCTGTTTTCCTTTATGAATCAAACAAAATGACATTTTGATTCTAATTAAAAAGCTTAAGCTGCCAGTAACAAACAATTACCAATCATAGTTCCTGTTTCAGGATGAAATATGCTTGAACTGTGCCCATTTCTTGCCTAGTATATCTTTTTTTATCTCTATTTTCATTTTAAGATAGTTTGTTTCTCCAGTAGAAAAGATGGTTTCATCTGAGATAATGCAGACAGAACTGGTTCCAATTTTTCTTTTTTTATATAGTTTGCCAGCTATATTCAGTAATTCCAGTGCTGCTCTCTGCACTGATCCCATGCCTATTGGGAATTTTCTGTGTACTTGTATTCAAAGGCAGGCTGATGGATTCAGTATGACTTTTGCTGGTTTGCGTTTTGGCTTTTTTTGCTGGCATCAAGAGAAAGGCAACTTCCTGTCAGTTCAGAGTGCACAGATTTTAATAGCTAGCACCTCAGGTAGCATGAGGGCTGGCTCAGTGGGTAACCAGAGTGGTTTGGCATTTGTGATGGAGAGAAGACAGCAATTACTTTGTTAACAGGATCAGAGCAACATGTTTCCTGCTGTTTTCATTGCTTTCTGGGATTTTAAATGCAGAACATTTACCAAAATATCACTGCATCTAACTATCACTGATGCAATGCCATATGACAAATCTAGGGGCTTGCTGGATCTTGTTTCTTAGGCTTGTATGTACGGCCAGACTTCACAAATGAAGATTTGGGAAGGGCTCTCCCCACGTGGGTGTTCCCTTCCAGGCCGCGCAGTGGATGTTTTAGGTGAGGCACAGCATGTGCAGAACTGGCCCCACCATTTAAGTCCTGAGGTCCATCTGCCATGGCCGAGTGAGCTTGGACAGTGACAGTGAAGTCCTCGGGACTGGGTCAGCCCCCAGTACTAACCGGGGCTGACCCTGCTGAGCATCCGAGATCTGACAGGATGGGATGTCAGGGAGGCATTGAACTGCCAGGGGACGGTCCCCACTGAGACTTGAACTCAGGACCTTGGGATTCAGAGTCTGGAGTGCTCTCCTTTACACCACAGGACCGCTGAGTCTTGTAACATTGCAGTTATCATGTAGTGGGTGTTTGTGACCCTGGTGCCATGGAGAAATTTTGCTGATTTTACTCAAATGTCTTTTGGAACGTGTCCATTGGGGAAGGAAAAGAGAAGCAACCTGTAGCAGCCATTTAGGAAGTATGCAGAAAGAAAAGGGGAGAAGGGCACAGGTACGACCTTCCTAGGTCTCTTCCATGCCCTGTGGTGTAGTGACACTTAAAAACTTCTGTTTCAGATGCATAAGTTCATGAAGAGGACTTTTTATAAAGGGGAGACAGATGAGCCCACAACAGCTGTGAATGGCAAGGAACCTCGCCACAGTACTGAATGCATCCTAGTGATTACATACAGCACACCACAGTTATACAAAGGCTTTTTGATAATCTTTTCAACAGCAACATTTTGGGCTTCTGGAGTGTTCTGAAATGATGATTCAGTCTTCATTGTTAACAAAACATAACTGCATTATATGTTTGATAACTACCTTGGCTAACTGCTGTGCAGGAAAGCAGATACTCATGCCCTCTGGGATGCTGTAATCCAGGCTGAACTATGTAAATCATTACCAACTTATAATTCACAATGAAGAAAAAACAAACTCTTTATCCAGGGTCTTCTTTTCCTTCTAACTGTGCTTTGTTACACTGATGAAATTAAGTCCTACTGGTGGCTATGTGGCAATGCTGGGTAGACAGAAAGACTTTGGCTTCTGAAATAAATTAGAATCTGATTTAATGTTTGGGAAAGAAGAGACTCCACACCAAAGGCAGGGTGAACAAAAGTCTTCAAGTCTGTCAGAGAACAGATCGAACATCTCGGGAGCAGTCTCAGGCCAATCACCATCTCTGACTGTGTCTAAAAATTAAAAGAGCAAGAAATAAACTTTGAAATAAACTGTGGGCAAGATACAATTTGTACAACACCATCTTAGCTCAGGGCAGTGGTAGACACTGAACTGAATAACAGTGTGAGTGCCACATGAACACTGACATATTCATTCTCATTTTTAAGAAGTTATTATCCCTACTTTAGCATACAGAGAAGTGAGAGGCAGGGAATAAGCATTTTGACCAAGGTCACAGTTAAAATCTATAGCATGGATAGGAACTAAATCCTGATCTATTGAATTGAGTTCTGCATTTGAACTGCAAAAGAACCCTTTTTATGGATAGGTAGTTAGAGGACTTAGCAATGTGAAAATAGTTTAATAATCCCAGCAAACATGCCACAAATCCATAGCTGTTGTATATAAATACCTCTCAGATACCACTGCACATCCAAATCTGTCCTCCATTCGTTTTGCTGGCTCAGCAAAGTGTCACATAAAATTAGACTGAGAAGTTAACACATTAAGCATTTATTGATCTCAATAAGTTACAGTCAAATATGTCAAGTGTCTTAATGAAGAGAAATAAAAGGTCATCTACAATGCTCATATAGTAACTGTGATATGATACAAAATACTGGTTATTTCTTAGAACAGAATAAGTAATAAAGTCTTTAACTCTTACAATACCAAATAAAAAGGGTCAAGTTAGAAGATTAACCTATTTGTCTGATCTACTTATAAGACATTCCAAATAACTAGTATGTGCCTTGTTATCACTATAAAATTCCTTGACTAAAGCCACTTACTTGTAATAGAAGTTATTTCAGCTCTAATCTAGCAATATCAAACTGACAGTGGTCACTGCTTTGTCCTTTCCATGGCCAGGGTGTCAAACAGGACATCAAATTTGCTTTATAAACTGAAGTGGCTATTCACTTTTGCTTTTCAGGAAGTCTTCCCTTCTCTCCCTGCACACATTAGCAGAGCTGTACTCTACTTTTCTCGAGGTGATAGCAAAATATCAATAAATTTAAGACCGTCATTTCACTGATGATACTTAGCAAGAAACAGGAGAAAAGCACCAATAACAATGATCTCTGCCTTACAAGTCCCACTCTTTGGCATCTGCATTTGGATGAACATCTACTGAAAATAAAAGTTTTTGCCAGATGCTTTGTATGACTGAGAGCAAGAAGCATCCCTTGTTAGAGACAAAGGCAATTCCAATTAGTCCTTAGATGTCCTTGCTTTTACCTAGCAAAAACTTTGGAGCTAGGGGTGATGTGGTACTTACCGACTTGCAAAGCCTTGAAGAGAGAAAGCCTAGGGGTAAGGTAGGACAATTCCTCTTCAGCCCCTGAGCTTTAATGAGAAAGCAGATTAATTTTTCTTTTATAAGGGCTCATTTTAGTTCAGAGGAAGGCATGTTCTAAAGGTATCCTGACAACATTCAGTTTTATATTTCTACCTCAGAAAACTTAATGAATGTGTTTGAGTACCTTAGCAAACCTCTTGGTGAGGAACTGGATGAGAATAAGATAACACAAGGGTAACTGAGAATTTTGGGAAGCATAAAAAGGATGTGAAAAAAACTAAATTGTTTTACACTGTCATAGTTGCAGTCAATCATTTTCTTAGTACTGAGAATTCAGTTTTTGATCCTCAGAGCCACAGGTTTTAGTGAATATTAGGGACCTGGTTCTCTTTTGGAAAGTCATTGCCTCCTGACAAGTCCAAAATGGATTCTTGCTTGCAGGCCCTCACCACATGCCACAAAGTTTCCCTAAGAAGGGCATCTATGGAGCATTAGTAGTGAAGCTTTCCCTTGGCAATGCTTGTCTTGCCTGTTTGTTAACATTTGACATAATACCATCAAACTCGGTGGCTCTTTTTGACTGGATGCCCCAGGCAAACCCTTCCAGATTTCCATTTCCCTCAGCCTTACAAAGAGCAGGTGAGTGATGAGCACTTTGTCATTCCTACTGACAGTGGAGGTGTCAGAACAAATAAAAGATATCTTCACAGCAACCATGTCATTTAAACTTTAATAAACCTTCTGTCTTAGTCCTGCTCTTTGACTGACCCCATCCACAGCAGCCGGGCAGAGGGAAGCTCAGTCGGTGTTGGTGTTGACACAGCACATAACTGACCTTGATGCCTCACCAGGCTCTGCCATACAGGGCTACTGTTCAGTGAAACTCCTGCTACAGCACATCATCAGGACTCTATAAGAGCCACAGTCACCCTGAGAAGCATCCAAAAAGAAGTAAGCAAAGAAACGGAAAAATAAGAGATTAATAGATGAATGTGAAGTGAGTGGAACTACCTTTTTTCACATCAGCACACCTCTGCATTTCAGCAAAACTGGTCTAGGCTCAGACCACCACCACTGGAAATAGATCTTGGCTCATATCTGGCAAGTTATGGGGACAGAAAACTTTATCACTCTGTCAGGTCAGTCTTCTGCCCCAGATGCCAGGAAATGTCTTCAATATTGGATAACTAGATACCAAATTAAGTCTAAAGTCCTAAGTCTATGTTAGCGTTTATGTTAAACAAAATGTCTTCCTCTGTAAGATATCTTTCGTAGACACAGAGAAACTTTCAGTTTGCAAAAATTCCTCAGCAAAAGACACCTGGCAAGAAAAACTTGCTGATAAAGGAGACTGTTCTTCAAACTACTCTAAAAATCCTGTGACCAGTAGAAAAGAAGTGCAGCCATCTGGGAAGAGGCAGAGAGCCATAAGGAAAGGAGAACATGAATCTGACAGAAACCTTGCCTGCTCCCCGTCCTATTTGCTTTGAAATTGCACTTTTTCTTATTTCTGCAAAGCCAAAGTCAGATGACTGCTACTTTTTACCATACCTGGTGCTGACAACTGTCAGCATTTCATGAATTCTTTTAATAGTTTATGGTTTATCTCTGGAAATTTACTTCTGGAGATAGGTGACAGTGCCAGTCTCACCCCCTTTTGTTAAAAGTAACCTAGTTCCAACCCTAATGGTCATCAGAAAATCTGAGAATGTAACACAAATGCCTCCTTACTACAGGCTCAGGAATCAGGTAGTAAATATAATAAATCTAGTCTTTCATTCAGTCCTGTGACTTTCAAGCCAGTCTCAATATCTGTAGCTTGAATATGACCTTGGAGATAGGCAATAATAGAATCTCCTCATCTTCTTTGACAAAAGGCATTGCCCTTCTGTCCCTTAGGTTCTTCTGAGGGCAATTTGTCTTCCAAGTTGGCAGCGTATCCTTGGCCCATGGGGCATTTAATGCAAAAATGATATTAAACAGAAGCAGGCAATTGCATAGAAGATATCCATTTTCCTTCTTCTGAACTGCTTTTTTTTCTCTCTTCTTGGAGTTTCCTTCTGGCAGTCCCACAGCTCTGCTTATACACAAAGGCAGACCAGGATGACTGACTGGTCTGCTGTGGTGGAGGAGGTTGTCCTCATCTCATTACTTCTCTCCCTGCTCCCACCCTTTGGACCTGTGCAGATCTCTCTTCCAGGGCTGTGTAACAGTTTCCTTTTGGCAGAGTGTTTTGCTTACTTCCAAAAAAAAGCATCTAAACTAGTTTGGGATTCTTTCTCATTAAAAAAATTGATGATTTAGCCAATATTGGACACACCAGCTTAAAATTAGGGCTGCAGAGACTGCCATTTCTGTTTACTGCAAACTGACCTCCATGAGTGTGGATTTTTTTTTTCAGTTTCTTATGTTTGAATGACATATTTACCAAAATTGGAATTTACTTGTCCAAGTAATGGCTGAATTAATCATACACTTTCCGAGAGGAACTGATAAATTCCTGACATGCACAGACACCATGGGCACAGACAGACCATTTATTGGCAGGTCAGGAATTGATTGTCTTCAGGAAATGAGCTTGATCATTTTTCCAGTAATGAAGTGCAGTTTTCCCTTTATTTTCTGGTGCACTTTCTGCTGTGGAGATATTAAATGTCATTTTGCTGTTTGATTGTTGCTTCAAATTGTATTTATTAGCACTTTGTATAATTGAGCATCTTTCAACATTTGGATTGAATCTCCTTACCAAAATACTTTTTCTCCAATTTTGGAGACTTCTTCATCTTTATGCTGTGTCAAATACTGTCTTCAAGATTGTACAGAGCTGCTTATTAGTTTAACACTTTCTGTTACTTGAGCAACTTGGCCTTTCCATTTGCAGGTGTACCTGGAAAACTATAAAGTGAGCAGATATTTGCTCTACTGGTGATGATGTTGTTAATTAACTGTCACTATAAGGAGAGTAACTATCTTTTGATTTCTTATAATTTTTGGTAATGGAAAGTAGAAAGTAAAGCCTCATCCCAATAAGTTTTATTTTTATCATCTCTGAGCAGATGTTCAAGCTTCCTCACTTTTCACACGCATTAGCTGACTCCTCTGAAGTAAGAAAAATGATAAATCTTGTTGTTGACTGCATAAGGAAAACCTCTGCTACAGTAGGAAATATGCAAATTCTTTGTGGCAACATCATTCCCTAACATCAAAACAGGAACATTTTGTTGCCTAAGCTGTCTTGGACTACATCAATGAGAAATACAACAAATCCACAACAAGGGAAGATGACCTTGAAACAGATCTTTTGCAAGGTCCAATGTTCTAAGAAGTTTTATTCCCATGCTATAGGACTGACTAATCAGGCAGTCTAATAATATAAGGCTCTGACTACAAAAATAAGGCTCCAAGGTAAGATTTTCGAAAGCAAAAATATGCATTAGGGAGTAGGAAAAAAGAACAGATTTTATACCAAAATGTAACTAAAAAATTCTCTGTTGTTTGTTTCTGTTTCTTGGGGTTTTTTTGTTTATATTTAAACAAAAGAATGTAATGAGAGACATAAGTGTATTAATTGACTGTGATTGATTAAAATGGGAACCCTCTGAGTCTGCTTGAATGTCCCAATCTGTACAGACATGATAGAGAGCCAATGTTCATAGTGTTCCTTCACTGTGGAATTGTCATCAACTGAGGGACACACAGCCACTTCCAAAGATAAACCATGCCAGGGTACACAGCATGGTTACCTCCATGTCAGGTCCCCTCATGCCTTGAGTCTGACTTGCTTTATCCTGCTTGATGTATATGACTCACTTGTTTTATAGAGATGTATGTGTTTCTGTAGGGGTTACTCCTATGGGAAAAGATGAAAGCAAACATACTGTTTAAACATGCCATTTAAAACTGCTTTGATGCAAACTAAGGAAAATTGAGGAGAACTGGCATTCATGGCACCATTTTACTGGTATTTGCTGAGAAATCAGACCTAATACAGACAACAGGATGCATTCCTGCTAACTGTGGTCAACCAGAGCAAATAAAATCATGTTCACTTCTTCCTAAAGGTATTGTTTGGTAAAAGATTGAGTCACAGCAGCAACATGAGCATAGGAGAAAAATCAAAATGAGCAAAAAGACAAATAAAAATGGACAATAATAAAATAAAAAAGTAACCCAGGCAAGATCAGAGGTTTTGTCATCTGCATGTTTATCACCACCAAGGAATAGCCTGTCCCCTCGGCACCTGAGCTGCTGGAAATCCCTGCTGCAGTGGGAAGGTTATTCCACACGCAGGATGTCAAACTGACAGTGTGGTCCTGATGGAGGGGCTCTGGCAATCATCAAAGCAACGGTGATGGATGGACTGTTGACTACAAATGACAGCAAGAAAATAACAAGGATACGGCCGGAAGCAGCAATTGAGGTTTATAATGACAGAAGCTGCAGAAGTAAAGATGCCTCATTCCCATATATCATGAATAAACAGGAATGAGGCTGCTTCCATGAGACATGTTAATTTTGAGTGCTCATGCAGTGTCTTAAACCTACGCATATGAACTTTGTGTAAATACATGCCAGCATAAATCAGCTGAACTTTGGATTTCTGGATTAAAGGTTTTGAGTGTGGATTTCATTTCCTGACAAAAAAACAGGCTTTGAGGGAAAGCAGATGTTTTCCATGAACATTTCTTTTGCACTAGAAAGCTATTTAAAAAAAAAAAAAAAAAAGGAAAGAGAGACATCAGAAAGAATCATCTCAAGATTCTTACAAAATTAGATCAGGGGAAAAGATTATCTTAGAGATGAATTTTTTGTAGTGCACTAGGAACAGCTTGATGAAAACATACACATTTGCATAGAGGAGATAAGATTTCCAACTATTACATATGTATTAATACTTATAATACTTGAATGAGAGCACCTCTGGAGGTATTGTATCTGCATTATAACTCTGGATCTTTATTAGAACTTTTGTGCAATATTTTCAGAACTTTGAGTGAAGAGGAAGGTGAAGCCAGACAAATTTTCCTTACACCAGCACATTATATTTTTTCTCCACTGCACTGCAGTATAACAACTGCTTTGGTTGGCAGAATGACATTTCATTACCTAGACATATGGAAATTGATTTAAAAATGGCTAAAGAATTAAAGTATCCAATTAACAGCAATAGTTGAACAGTATTTCCTATTAACTGAAATTCTTTTCTAAGTAGTGTAAGTATGAACTGCACATAAATCCATGAAGACCACCTGCCTAGACTTGTCATATGGAAGTGTTTCTGCCCTATTCTTTTTGATGACCAACTCAGGATTTAGAGTTTTGGTTCTATGACTTTTTTTTTTCATGCTGCAACATTTCTGCTGTAACTTCAGAAGCAGCACAGGTCTCTTACAACCAGATTGCAGGAATTTCCATTTTTCTGTGTACAGCTGTGAGCAGGAGGACTCCATCTCAGAGAACTCTTTTAAAGGGAACTGTCAGACCAGCATTTCAGGTATTTTGAAGGGCAGGAAAGATGAAATTACTTTCCTAGCTAAATGTATCTAGTGGGCTGGGAAAAGTAAGGTAATGTTGAAAAAGGAATAGGTCTTTTTTAGGAATAGGAAGACAGGGATTGAATAAATTTATGAACAGCAGAACAATAATTTTCTGCACATCTGCCATGAATTTGCATAATGCTGTCTTAACTACTGTTCAAATCAAAGCCAGTTCAAGTAAACAGAAAAGTCCCTGATTGAACTAATTACAAATTTCAGAGATGAGAAAGGCTAAACAGCAAGTATCAGCAGGTTAACTTTGCAAGCATATTGTAGCATACACCATAGTGTGGTGAAAAATATTCTATTCATGCACAGTTGTGTTACCATAATTGCCAAAATGGTTCAGCATCAGTTTAGTTATTAAGGCACTAATGAACTTTTAAATGCATGCTGAGTCCCAATGATGTTATAGATTTACTTGCAGGTTAAGGAGTGAAAACCTTTCGTATGTTTGCTTTTCCCAGAGTAGAAATGTTAGGATTTCAAGGACAAATTGATATAATTTGACTGTATCTAAAACTAAGTCATGTAGTCTAAGCTAACCACTTCAGTGCCCCACTGAATCAATGGAAACAGACAGAACTTCCAGAGGTATTTCATAACCAAATGAAACTCTAAGAAGAGGGAGACGCAAACGGACCATCTAGTCCTCTACTGTGTCTCCAGAAGAGGTCAGAATAAGGTGCCAAGTGCAAAGTACAAGAACAGCTCCCCACAACACTCCCTGCTGCTGCAGCCAGTGGGCTGTGGGATCCTGAGGCAGGAGCAGCATCTCATTGCTCTCCTCTGATGACAGCAGTGCAAGAGACAGGACATGGCTCAGCCTCCTCCAGTGTTTCTCTCTCACCACTGGCCATGGGATGACTACAGCTGCCTAAAAACCTCATTTGTAAATGATGCAAGCAGTTGTGATGATGTTTGCCCATGTCTGGCAGCTCCTCACCAGGCAGTGCACACACTGCTGAGAAGCTGCTTTTCCAAAATCAGGGTAGTCACTCAGTCTGCTAAGGCCACTCAGCCTCCCCATGAGCCCTTCCACTGCACGACCTGCAGGGTGGCTGCCATACCCACCATCCATCCTGCAGCCAAAGCAAGAAACCATTCCGAAAGGCCATTCATTCCTGAGCTCAGCACAGCAGGCACTTGAGCTGGTGAATGCCCAGCTAGCACAAGAAGCTGTTGAGCAAAGCTCTGCTGCAGCTGTAGATGTGCTCCGCAGTATGTGATTACTGAGTTGGCATATTATTTCGAAAACCCTGATCAAAAATATGTATCTTTTATTTTACCAAGAGTAGAGTGTTATTTTTCTCTTGTACCTCTTGTACCAATGAATCTTGGTCTACAGAAACAACATATATCATGTTGTATATCTATATGTGTGCAAAAAAATCTTACCAGTAGTCTGGGAATCAATAGGAAGGTGCTGGATTCTACTATGTTTATCCAGACACCTGAGTCTTCTTGTGGGATATCAGCCTTCCATTCACAGATAGCTGTTGTGAACTGACTTAACATATGACTTTGTAATTCATTCTGCTTTATTCTGACAGGAAGCTAAAGTCTTTTAGCAAATCATTCAGAGTAAATAACAAGCAGACCAGTTGTTTTGTTATTATAGATAAAAATAGCCCTCCTTCAAATTGCAGTTATTTTTAAAGGTATCTCCTAATATGGCTGTCTGCTGTATGAATCATGACTTGATGCTGGTATCCTGGCAACTGCATTAGTTACTTTATATCTGGCAGCTCACACTGCTTGAAGAGACTGAGCAGATCTTCTCTATATTCAGTCTCATGTTCTAGTGCTATTCTAATTGCCACACATGTGGAGCCTACTGCTCCTGTCACTGAACGTAGCAATTGCAAGGACTTTATACATTCCTTGTTGCTGATGTTCTGAGTTTTGGAAGAAAACTACCATGAAACAAGGATTTATTCTGTTAAGAAACACATCCAACTGCTCGAGGTACTGGGAGATCAGGATGAGCAAGTACAGTAATGTTCCAAATTTGTGATTTAGGAGAAGTGGAAGTTTAAAAAGAGCAAATGAGCAAAAATAAGAAAAAAGAAACTGAACAGCTTTTTGTTCCCCAGTCCCAGGCAAAGCATTGTGTCTGTCTCCAAATCACTCTCAAACCACTTTTCAGGCTATCACTGGGAGAAAGAATTATTTGTCAAATACAGATCTGAAAAATCTTAGATCCACTTGCTTCTCTGCTAAATAATGGAGGCAGCAGAAAGAAGATTAGCTGCCTGCAGCTAAGATTCAGGTTGGAAGGGAAAGAAGCATCAAAAAAAAAAAAATTAAGAAAAGTGAAAAGTTTCAGGAAAGATGAAAGGTTAAACCTCCTATTAACTATCATGTGCAAATGGTAGTTCTGCAATTAGCATTTAATCAAATCTGAGGAAGGGATTCAAATGTGTTCGGTTGATGAGCTTCTCTACTAATTAGCTTATTCTATCTATGAAATAGAAATACTTTCTTATTAAAATCGAAGTATCTACTAACAATGGATCTGATCTAACGTTGGAAAATGTAATTATTACCTAAATAATAACTACATAATCTCCTGAAAGAATATTAGAAGGAAGATTAAATAGTGTTATATCCACTCCGGAGATAATATGATTAAAGCAGACACCGAGAAGAAAAAACCAGAAAAACTAACTAGACACAATACATCTGGACAGAGTGTAGTGAACGTCTTCCCCCTTCTCTGACACTAAATACTGAGATAAGTTGTGTTTTTTCCAAAGAAATGAGCCCACACTGGCTATGTCTATACTACTAAATTAAACTGTGCCAAAGGTCCTGGGAATGAGAATTCATTTTTTTATAGTGGTAAACTCTTGAAACAAATCTCTGGCATGATTTTGCCCAAAGCCAATTACCTCCCTCCTAAATATTTCCCAGGCAAAGTTCAGAAGTTGGCATGGTCAAACAGCCAGTCCCATGGGCAGTGTGCACATGGCTAACCTGCTTTGAGACTGATGGGTGCAGGTGATGGCAGAGCAGTTGGCCTCAGCAGTGCAGAATATTTCTGGACATATTAAAGTTACCTGTATGGCCACAAACTCCTCAGGGAAACATAACATTCTCTATAAATAACACAAACTGTAAATTTGGTTGATAGCATCCAATACATTTAGGATCTTCTCACTACCTGAAGAAGCTGCAAACAGACACATGAGTGTGACAGAAAGGACCAAACTGCAATGGATCCCAGTTAAAAATCTTGTTGAAAGTGGATGTCTGATTTTTTTTTCTAAATGCCTTCCTTTGTCATGCTGCTGGCTTACAGGGATTATTGCATTTGCAGCCCAGAAACTGCTGTCAAAGAGCTAGTGGCTTTTTTTCCTATCCAGAATTCTTGCTAGCTTTTGAGTCAGACAGTAAGGATGGTGTTTTTCTGTTGCCAAATACAATCCATTCTAAGTCTAGACATGAATTTATTTTGTGACATGGAGAAAATTTATTAATTTTCCCTTTATCTCTGCTTCTGGAAATGTATCGCTCCTTAAATTAAAGTGTCTAAAATTTGCTAGTGTCATTTGATTTATTCCATGGGGAAGAGAAGGGGCACCCAGATACATTTTTAGATCTGACCACCACTGAAAGTGTTCAGTGAATTAAAAAAATGGTGCAGAACATGTAAAGAAAAGTAATAGGAATGTTGTGACTGGTGTGAATGGGGAATGAATAGAAATGTCTGACCATGGTTTAAAGACACCTAGAGATCAGCAGCTCATAACAATCCTAGCATGTAGCAAAGTGCAACTTCACACCTCATCCAACTGGGGAAGGACAGTGAGTAAATCCTGGCAACTCAGAGGTGGGTTAGGGTGGAGAAACAAAGGACCATCATGCCCAGAGGAATACAGAAAGGCACATACAGAACTCAGCAGGCCGTTCCCAAAAAAGGAGATAAGATGAGGACTCAATAGATGGTGACCTGTGCTCCACTAGGAACCCTGAACAGATCACCTGAATTCAGGCATCTTTGATCCTGGACAGACCACTGGTGTATGTAAATCCAGGTGTTTGTCTGTGGAACTGTGAGAGCACATGGGTTAAATCATCATTGTTTTAAAGTCAATAACCTCCCAGTCCCATTGTCGGAGGCAGCAAGAGCAGGCCATGATCCAGAGATGAGCTGGGTGCTCAGGGTGACTACCTACTGGCAGGAAAAGATGCAAGCAGCCATGCTATGGACAGTGGAATACATATATTTTCTTATACATGCATTATGACAAGGCTCAGAGGAGATCTTATTGCTCCTGAAGTAAGTTACATGAATAGGGACATGAAGATGACTGAGGAGATGAAGCACTTCTTCAAAGTCAGGCTGAGAGAGCTGGGGTTGTTCAGCCTGGAGAAAAGAAGTCTTCAGGGAGACCTCATTGTAGCCTTGCAGTAGCTCCAGGGAGCTTACGAAAAGGAGGGAGAGTGACTTCTTAAATGGGCAGATGGTGTCAGAGCAAGGTGCAACAGTTTTAAACTGAAAGAGGACAGGTTTAGATTACCTACCAGGAAGGAATTTGCTGTGAGGGTGGTGAAGCACTGGAATAGGTTGTACAGAGTTGTAGGTGCCCCATCCCTGGAGTGTGTCCCCTCTGTGGGGGACAAAGTGATAGCTTTGTTCCTCTGTCACTGTTACTTGTGATGGAGCCCTGCTTTCCTGGAGATGGCTGAACACCTGCCTGCCCCTGAGAAGCAGTGAATAAACTCCTTGTTTTGATTTACCTATTGAGACAAAGACAATTGTCTCAACTCATGAGTTTTCTCATCTTTACCCTTCTGATTCTCTGCCCCATCCCACTGTGAGAGGAGCTAGTAAGTGGTTGCATAAAACTTAGTCTCTGTCTGGGCTTAAACCATGACAGTCAGACAAAGACCATCAGTTCTAAAATGAAAACTTACTATTAGCAATGCCAACAACAACAAAAAAACCCCCATAAAATAAATGACGAAAATTAAAGAGCAAGATGTTAGTACAGAAAAAAATACAAAAGTAAAATACATCTTATATTTGTTCAATTCTGTTACTTGTTTTAGAACTCCCTATTTCCAAATCAACAAATGTAGAAAGCAAATCCAGCAATATACATGGAAATGATTAGAAAAAATCTTAATCAGAAGTGTAATAAAAAAATGGACAGGGAACTGTAGGCTTTAGAAGTGAGTCAAGAAAAAACATACATTGAAGTGTGTGAACATATGCTTACATACATTAACAGGCTGAGTGTGGGTGATGAGTATGCCTGTTGTAAACATGCACAAATAAACAATATGCAAAGCAAAATAGTTTAAATCAGTCCAAGACATCCTAGCAAACAAAACTGTGGACTATTGTAAAATGCTTCAGTACAGGAATAACTCATTAAAAATCCTATCCATATAGATGGAGAGGGAAAGGAAAAAAGTATTATTGGAAAGAAATACTGGCGGTAATATACAAGGTTTTGTCAAATATTAACACAGCACTTGACAGATGCAGAGCTGTTAATATTAAAGCATAGTATTGAAATTACTAGCATTTGTCCTTCTGATTTATTTTAGAAAAATAACTTTTTCTTCTTTTTCCTTTCCCTATAATTCATTTACAAATCAGATATCACATCTGTCATTCTCTTGTCCAAATTATTTGTACCATTCTTATTTAAAATTAGTGATTTGGGTTAGGGTCATAACTAGAACTACTCCTCCCTAAGATTTCAATGAGGTGGCACGACAATTCATTCTGACTGTGAGCTCAGTAGAGTTCATTTCCATTTATTACTCATTTTAAGTGAACTAATCTAAATTAAAATCTCCTTGAATCAATACCTCATTTTTATCATAGAGCATTCTGACTATATCACACAAATCATTCAACTGCTTCATTATCCAGCAAAGCTAAGATGGTTTTGTGGTGAAGATGGTCTTTTTTCCACCAAATGGCCTTATACACAAATGCCACATCCCCAAGCTGTCTGTTTCTCACAACATTAGCTCTTTGTATGCTCATCAGCCAGAATATTCTTACCATTTATCTTTTCATCCTTACAGGATCATTCAAGTAAAATAGCAGCACAAGACTAACAAGATGCAGAAATTTGGCATTGAAAATAATTCATTTTTCACCTTTTCAACATCCAATTTCAGTTAGCAAAATGAATAAGCAGGTTGTGTTGTTTGTAACCAGCATCATTATATTCATGTTATGACTGATTCTAATGCTTTTGTGTGGGGAACAACTGAAAGAAAATTCTGAACAGATTTTGTTCTAGTATTGCATATTTATGTGAAGGAAATGACAGTTCGAAAGCAAGGTGTGTTTGTTCTTCTGACAAAGGCCATGAAAACTTTTAGGAGACTTTTAGGAGTCAGTTGTGTCTTGTTCTTTTCATTATTATGTTCTTCTTGTATTACATAGTCTACAGTCAATTCATAAAATACAATAAAAAATCCTGCTTTATACAGTCACAAATGGGCATGGCTGCATAAAATAGGTGCTGCAGATACTTTATGTCTAGAATCCCAAATATCATCACATATTTTTTCCAGGGTTTTTTTTTCCTTTTTATTTCTTAGCCTTATCAACTTTGCTTATGATTTTTCAAGTGCAAGAAATATGAAAAAATATTTTTAAATGCCCTCATCCAGCAAAACGCTTTAGAATGTACTTACCTTTCAACATAAGAATGACTCCCTTGAAGTCCTTTGGACTTATATGCTAAACTATCTTACTGGTTTGTGTGTCGGTGCTATGGAGAATAGAATGCTCTGTTCACCAGCAGCATTCTTAAGCACATGCTTAGTCTAAGCATAGGGTAGTTCTACTCTAATCCCTGAAAAAACAAGCATATATTTGGAGAGGCCAGAGGAACCAGTGACTGTAGGAATCTGAAATCCAGTTTACAGCAAAAAGAGCTAGAAATCTTAAATAGCAAGCCTTAGTCAACAAGGCTGAGAGAAATTCCATCACCAAGAACAGAGAAGGCTTGGTAATGCTCAAATTGAAGATAAGCTGTCTCCTGCCTTAACATAAGAAAAGAGTCTAGAATGAATGTTATCAGATTGTGTTGTAATCCTCTGCTGTCTTCCCTCCATAAATTCCTGAAATTGCCATAACCCTTCCTACTTATTAGCATGTGTCTCCCTGAAACCTTAAAAAGTGGTCAAGTGTTCAATAAAGTATTCCAGTTTTGTTCCCCATACTGGGATTGTGTATTTTTTTGACCTTCACAAGTGACTGATGCTGCAGCTACACTACTGCAGTGAAACCTTCTTCCTGTGCCTGGGAATTGCCCTAGTGAGAACTTGATGCCCTGAGGAAAAGCCAGCCACATCCTCCCACCCACCTCATACATCCCAGGAGGTGTTTTCTGGCTGATTAGAGGGCAGGAGACCCAGCTTACATCTGAAGGTAAACCTGTTCACAGCACTGAGTGCTTGTCATGTCGCTGTCAGGCAATTTGCAGGTGTTAGAACCAAAAAGAGACTGTGACACTTGGCATTAGAGGCATGAGATTACAGGGGGATTCAGAGGAAGTGGCTCCCAAATGCAGGATGAGGCGCTCACCGTGTACAAGAATACTAAAGGTCTCATGCTTAGTCCTGGGTCAGTGTTCCTTGCAGAGTCACCGCCACATGGTTGTGCTTGTGCCTTTAGATCTGAGAAAACAGTGCACTGCAAATAGGTGTGTGATTATGTGGTCACATTTTTAAAAAATTACTTCAAAATAAACCAAAATAAGTCATCTAAAGACTTACTTATGTACCATTCATGTCCATGAAAGTGTCTTCACTCAGAAAAGCTATTGCACTATTTATCCCTTAAAGTACCATATACAAAGTCTACTCTTTTAGATCAATTATTTCGGGTTTGAGTTCTTCTTTTTAAGTAGAGGAATGGACTGTAAAGCTAAATTGTGCCATGGTGGTGGAGTGTATGCAAGTCTTTAACTATATTCTGTGGTTCACTGGTTCTCTTTCTTTCTCAAGACCACATGGGTATGCTATAAAAGAGAGACTACTCACAGCTTCATGGAGCTTGTTTTGAAAAATAAAATCAGACTCTTGAACTGACAGGTTTTATAAGAACAAATCTGGATCTTCCAACACCTTCCAGTTTACAACTGTTTCTCCATACTGTCAGCCTTGTCTACCTCCTCTAGCAGAGAAAGTCTACTGGAGCCCAAAATAGAACCATTCCCACAAGGTTTCTAAACTGCAGTTCCTCTGTGTAATTGCCGTTGCCCCTAACAACTCTTAAAGATTTGACAAGTGACAACACATAGCCACCAATCAAGCTATATTTAAAATTTGAGAGGACAAGACTCATGAAGTATATGATAAACACCCTGTTTTGGTCCATGGCTTTAAATCACAAGCAAGATCTGGTAGGTCTGTTCCATCTGCAGCTGCTGTAATGCTATAACTAGGGGATTAAAATAAGGTGAAATTAGCACATTTCTGACACAGACCATTTTTGACAGAGACTAGAATGAAGCACACTGTGCACGTCACTCTGCTTGTTTCTGCCTTGGCATTAAACTCAAACCATCGAATTACTTCAGACATAATACCATTAATATAGGAATAATGAACAACTTTATATGAAGAGATGCCATAGCTATTCTGATAGTTATGCTAGTTTTCTCAACATCTGCTTGAAATTCCTAATACTGAAATTCCTACTTCCTGAATGTTTCAGTAAAATCACACAAAAATAAAAAATATGATATGAAAAGTTCTGGAGAGATAAGGAAAGGTGAAGAGATACCACTACACTGTTCATTAAAAAGTATATTTGACATGCTGAGAGTAAGTGCAGGTGGCTGGATGACCATCAGACCTTTAGTAGATAAATCTATTTGAAATTGGCTTTGCTGAAGAATAGGAAATTGTCACCAAGAATAGAATCCATGGGCATATAGGTATGTATTTTATACTATAATATAAAAATGCTGGTTTAGGCAGACATCAGATCCAGGCTCTTATTGAGAACTTGCTCTTCCGAGAAAGAAGCCTGACCTACATTTCTTTCCATATAAATAAGGTTGCATAAAATAGAATTAAACCTGTTGAGAAACATAGCAGAAGTGTAATCTTTCCAAACAAATAAAACTTTGTTGCAGCATTATGACTAAATCCTCTGAACAACAGATGATGGAATGGGCTGCAGTTTCTTTCTGTGACATGACACACACATTTACCTTTTTTCATAAGTCCTTCTCAAAACCTCTTGGATGATCTGATACAAAGAAGTAATGTATACCAAAGCAATGTATTAAGGAAAGCTCCTCTCCTGCATAGGATATCAGCAAATAGGCTGGGAAGGATCTTGATTAAGTTCAGAGGACAGCTTTCAAAGAAATGACACTGTAGGTTACTGGAAAGATAAGTTTAAAAGTGTTTCTGTTCCTGTTTCTTTCAATGAAGTCCCTCTTTGGAAACAGAAAAGTTTGAAGATCTCTGTATCTCTGTGGAAAACACCTTCACTCTCCAAAATGTAGTATCAAAAGCTGTCACCCAGTGGGAAGAAAAGTGCTTTACAAAGTAAGAAACTGTTTCTCCCTCATCTGGCCTGAGGTAAAAAGAAATGTCAATACACATGTAACTGCTAGCTGAACCTTGAAAGGCTGGGAGCTCTGGTTTGGCAGCAGAATTACTCTAGTTCAAGGAGGCAAAGATGTTTTGGTCTTATTGCTTTAGGCAGACCTATTTATCAACGTTAGTGATAGTATCACACAGAGAAACTGGGCAGCCATTCAAGAATCAGAAAGGCATTAACCGTATCATCTTGTGTAAAACAGTGACTTCAGAGGAGCAGCAGGTAGGAATCCGTTGTCCTCCCCTAAATCTTCTGAGATCCATCTTGTTCCCAACTGGCCACTAAATATGCCTCTTTACCAGCTCTGTTTATGAAAAGTATTCAGAGGAAACAACAGGTATGACTATTAAAACTCTGTTTTTATTCTACAGATGTTAGAGCAAAGTTCTGAAATAAAACAGTTGATATTTCTGCCTCATCTGGGAACAAAATCAGAGAGCAACACAAAATCTGTGACTTCAGCTACACTGAGGATGGAGCAAGGTCATCATATGCATGCAAGAATGAGGGATAAAGCTAAATCTTGAATTGTATTCTGGATGCTGAAGTTCAAAAGTGTTCCCATGAAAGGTTTCAGCTCTCTTGCTAAATATGAAAAGGATTAAGCATGTAAACACTCAAAAATTTCAGGCAAGCCTAAAACTGGGAATACCCTTTGAAAATTTGAAATTTACACCGCCTGGATCAGGGTAGTACCAGAAAGCCAAGTTATCTGCCAGTTCCTCCATTCCTCCCAGGGACCCCAGACCTTTCCAGGGACTCAAACCTGTGCCACCTCTTCTGCCAAGGCTAGCCCACCCAGGCCAGCAGATTTTTCCTATGCAGGACAAAGCCACACTGACAGTTCAGATATCTGGTTTGTTGTTCTTCCTTCTAGCCAAAATATGTAAACCCAGCTTTAGTGGATTTAAGTCCCAGATCAAGAACCAACAAACAGCCTGAAATTTTATCTTACACTAAATGTTTTCTGTCACTGCTGTCACCATTGTTAATGCATATTACAGTAATATTTTAATATGCTTGTAGGCAAGGCATATATTTTAACTGGATGAATCCTGTCAGTAGTCTAAAGTTTTATACTCTTTTCTCTCATCATTCAATACACATCAAAAATCAGCATCCCAAGTAATTGAAGCCAACTTGATTTCTTACACAAAGTGTCATGTGTAAAGAACAACATTGCCATTTATTTGATAATCACTCACTGCTTTGTTATTGACAATTTACCCCACAGATTATGTGGGACTGCAGCAAATTATACCAACATCCACTTCTGTATTTATGTGAGTGAAATTGCTTAGGGACTGAGATGAAGATTTGTAATGGCTGAAATGCTTAAGGAATTAAAAATTATAGAGGAAGTATAAAAATACATTGTTTGTCCTCGAGATAGAGACAAGATTTCCAAGTAACTGACTCGATGTATGTCTTTTCTATCTCTCACCTTCCTAAAGTGAGATTTAAGTGGGATTGACATCAATATAAATCTGACTGTTTCTCAGGTTTTATGGGATTTAGCGGATGTGTATAGAGTATGAACAGTGATAGGTGATTCTGTCTGTGACTCTACATAGAAGATGCCCTATTTTCAGCCAAGAGGCTGTAGATGTGGAATTACTCTCCTCAGACAAAGATGGGAATGGAACAAACATGTCTAGCACAAGTGACCTGAGCAAACGCTTCCTCCTTTCATGTTTTATATGAACATCTAATATCCAGGTATTATCTGAGAAGGATACTCTAAAGCATTGGAGTGCCTCCTGCTGGATCCTTAGGGTGCTTGTGTAGGAACTGCTAGCTGCAAGTCTAGAAATGTCTTGAAAAAGGTCTCTAAGTCCAGAAGAGAACTACTGATGACATATCAGGTCCCTCATGGTATGTGGTTGCAGAGCTGGAGCTCTGAAAGTATCACTATTTTGGCAGAAGTCAGGTGGGAATTTTGTGTCTCATCGTTTTGCAGCTGAAATGTCTGTTGCAATTTCCTCATAACCAATCTTATTTCACATCAACAGTTTCTCCTTTTTTATGGAGAGGACTCAGGAAATGGCTGTACCCATAATTCTCCTACCTTTTATTATTTCCCAGGTTGCCACCCAAACTAATGATGAAAAAGGAAGCTACAATTTATGGTATGCTGAAGGCCCATCTGTGGGAATCTAATTGTTTTTCCTCAGCCACTTCCATATTTATTTTCCTTTTCATCATCTCTGTAACTGCATTTGAATCAGAGGCCATGGCAATCATGGCAACCACCCACACTGACAGCACATGCTTTTATTTTTCTTGGCAACAATTATTTACCCAGCTTGTCAAGTTGCTGATGACATTGAAAGAGCATCTGTTTCACACTGTCTGCATCACTCAATGTAGAAAGAAACAGTTCTCTGGCCCATTTTATTGATTCTTATGATATTTCTTTCTATTAAAATTTTCTGTTCTTGCCGTCTTTTATTTTTCTTATCCTTGGCTTGCTAACTCTATCCTTGCTCACTTTGTTAGTTTACTTGCTGCTGCTAAGTAACAATTTCATACCAGTCTCCAAATGCTTCCATTGTTCCTGGTGCTGCCTTGGAGCTCTGCAATCTACACATACTCCCCAGAGCAACAGTTTACTTGATCTGCAATAAGGCTGTGATAAAATACAGATTCACTTGGGAAAGAGTATGAGACTACTGTGTGATAGGTAAAAGAGCAGCAAAAGGAGATAGCAAGTCAGCTGTCACCTCGTGTTGCTCTGCTCAAAGGTGTGACTGTCAGGAACATCACCAGTAATGACCACTTCTAGAGTGTTCTAGAGAGTCCCAAAGTTCTCCCAGAGGCTGTTCAGTTCAGATGGTAGTGCTGCATGACTTGACATCCACCTCACTTCTAAACCCTTTGGGATCCACATTTTTAATCCCCTTTCTATCTTACCTGAAGAACAGTTTCAGAGGACTGTAGGCAGTTGTGCTCCATATTGGGCTGCATCAGTAGTGGCTCCTCTTGGTTCTGTTTTTTTCCCCAGTGAGTTTATCTTCTTGAAGGACAGTGTTTCAAATCCTTCATCAGACAAAGGTGGAAGAAAAATCTTTTCCTTTCCAAACTCAGCACTATCATTGCAAAAGGGCATTGTTCCTTCCTCTGGTGAAGTTGTTTCCCTCCAACCTAAGTGCATTTATACAAAAAATACGAGTGAATTAATCTAGTTATCAAGGTTCTTGCTAGGAAGATGGTGAGGAAGTATTCTGGAACTTGGTGTGTAACATAAGAAAGACAGCATGCTGACTGCAATGCATTTCCTAGAGCATTTCATTGAAAAAAATGGCCATCTTACTGAATTGACATATTTCATTGAGTACCACCATTGGAACCATAAATCTTATATTTTGGCCACCGCCAGCACCCTTTGGAG
Source organism: Pithys albifrons albifrons (assembly GCF_047495875.1). Taxonomy (NCBI): domain Eukaryota; kingdom Metazoa; phylum Chordata; class Aves; order Passeriformes; family Thamnophilidae; genus Pithys; species Pithys albifrons. Next base: position 42,711,468 of record NC_092461.1, on the reverse strand, counting down.
AACTTGCAATGCTTGCAGTTCCTGGATTCCAAATCCTTTATTATGCTGTCTGAATTCCTGCTGGATCCATTGCATGACTGGCCAGGCCCACCAGGTTAACAACTTTGCTGGTACTAGCACACAAAGTTGTTTGCACATATACACATATAAAGGCACTGTAGATGAAATTCTGTGTTTAGACACAAACTGAGTCACACCAGACATGTAGATGTCAAGCATGACTTGAATACCTTGGTTCTATCTCTGCTTCTTTAATTGTGACCTTTTTATTTAACTGCTCTATTGTACACATTTGCCCCCTTACACATTTGCCCCCTCACATTTCCTCCCTGTCAATTTGTCTTTTAAACAATAATTTCAAACATTTGTCTTTGGTGTTTTAAATTAATCCTTTTTCCTCCCAATGGGACCATGTGCCTTAGATTGCCTTAAGATAAATGCATTTTTATTCTTTGGAGAATTCCTAGCAGATTGACAATTATTATTTTTTTTTCTTTTTAGAAATATTAAACAACAGATGACTGAAGATTATAAAAAAATAGGATTCTTGGGGAGCTGCATTGTTCTTAGGGAATAGCTACTTGACCTCAGTACTGGTTTATATCAATCCCTTGTAAGGTTCAGTCTGGCATTCAGTACGTGCCTAGAACATTTGATATTCAAGCTTAATCTACCACATTGCAAATCCCATACATGTGTGATTCTTGGCAAATTAAATAAGTTTTTGCTTTATTAAAAATAATTGAAATGTCCTTGGACTTGCTAAAAAGAGACAAGCTCTATTAAATATCAGTCAGAAGTGAACTATGCCATTTATTAGTCAATATAATTTGGTAAATTTCTGTATTAAAACTTAACAATCTCCTGAGAAAATTCCACCATGAGGAGTGACTCTATTCCAACTCCCTTAGGACATGTCTGCATAGGAAGGAGCAAACTGAACCATACTCCCTCTGCTAACACTCTGAAATAGCCAGATACATTCTAGCATGGGTCCAAAGGCAGTATTACTGTGGCACTCTGCCCAAGCTAATAAGTCCTGCTGACAAGACTAGGACCAGATATATAAGTAGGCTGGTCCTGTGCCAGCACTTTCCTCTCATGTCACCACTCACAGCTATCTTGGTTCCAGGGTATTTCCTCTTCACTCCCGTATTTTGGTAATCATGGGTGCCTCGGGCTGCACATGGCTCAAACACTTTAGCAAGGAGGGTGGTCTAATTCCCTGGACTCTTTGGTTCATTCTGCATCCAGGCTGCTCTCCAGCTGTACCTGCAAGATCAAATTTCTTGTGTGTTCACACTGTCACATCACACCCTGGTAACCTGCTTTCTGTAAAGCCACACGGTCCATGCAGAGTACTCAGTTGTCTCTTGGATTGTCCTGGCTGCAACATCACACAAGCAGCCCTCCCTCCCAGATGGCAGGTCCTTCAATGCATGGGAGAATTCCATACCAGGCTGCCTCCACTGAAGGGCAGTGTATGCAGCCCATTCCCAAGACCAAGCCTCCTGTCTGCCCAAAAGGCTGACCCAGATCCTCTGCCACCAGAGAGCAGGAGCCAGGCGGAACAGACACTACACTGTCTTCTTGCAGATAGCGCAAAGATAACATTCGGAATTCATGAATTCATATATTTCAAACAGCATCTGTCTGTGGCATTTTTTTATTTTCCTTTCAGAACCCAACATCCTTGATGCCTCAAACTTTCCATCTCTGTTGCTGCCAACAGCCTGACCTTTCATTCCCACATGCTACACTGCCAGGATAAAGGGAAAATAGCCAGGACCCCCATGGAGCTGCCCCACTTCTGAGCCAGCTCATTGTCTGGTTGAGGTTGACCGTGCCACCCACTTTGTGCTGCCTTCCCCTCTGCTGCACTCTCAGAGCCAGCCTGCCTTCCCATCCTGGCATCCACAGTGGTTCCCTGCACAGGGATCTTTTCCTGAAAAGGACTTGCCAAGGAGGCACATCCTTTTGGTGCAGGTATACCAGTGAGAGGTCTGGCATTGCCTTCCCCAGCTGCCTGTAGAAGAGAGCGCCTCTATCAGGAGTTTCTGTGCAGCCACAGGTATAGGTATTTTCCTGAAAGTGTTCCCTGAAATTTCCTGAAATATTACAGAACTGACCGTATGGAAGCAAGCAAACCCCAGCTGTCTGAACCTAAGATGATTTCCCCCTTCCAGGGCCCAACCGTACATATCCTCCACCACCCTCCCTAAAAGATACAGTCCTGTCTCTCCAGATCTATGGATACTTTTATGGCCACACAAGTGCTGTTCCTTGGGGACAGACTGTTGAGCTTGTTGCTTGCCCATGACCTGTGTGATGGACCTCACATACCAACATATTTATTTTCTTGACAGGAATAAAGTATGAGCTCTGGTTCTGGGCTGCCCACATCTTTTTCTTTAAAGCATTTAAAGGTGAGATTATTTCCCTGGCGGGGATACCATATTATGGTGCCATAAAATTTAAGACGGAAAATCAAGATTTGGGATGAGGGGCTTCTAGGGTACATGTTATTACACAAGATGTCCCAATCATCATGCCTGGAGTTGCCCTAAGTTTCTGTTTTTGAACAGGATAGTTGTTTCTCAGGACTGCCCCAACAGAGCAATGTAAACAGGTCAGTCTGGCTAATGTGAGCTTCAATAAATCGAGGTTAAGAGATTTAAACTTCAATGAACTATTCCTAGAAATCTCTTCTGTTTGTAGCAAATCCATCTAACTCTTTGGACTTCTGTGGCCAGAGATAGTTTTATTTTTTAGTATGGCTGCCAAATTAATTATTTAACAAATATCCAAAGAGTTGTTCAATTACAATATGGAGTGTCAGGGATTCAACAAGACCATTTCCCATGTGTTATGTAATGAAACCACCAACTAGAGGGATGGGGGCTTGGAGGGAACTAGAAGGCATAAAAAACCTACATTTTTAAGAGGCTAACTTGATTGTTTTGTTAGATGACACAGAGTTTTCCCTTAGAATATGAAGTATCAGAGCTTTCAGAGGCCAGAAAATGACCTGGTGTCATGAACCCATTATCTGGAAGCAGATTTTAGATGCATTGGATGGACATGAAAGTGAATCATCATAGTAAAGAAGAACCCTTGATAAACTTTACACAAAAACTGAGCAGACATACTGAGCTCTATTAGTTAAAGTTATAACACTCCTTTACTGGATAGCAGTGACTGGATTAGCACTGCCAAAGCCACTGTAACTGTGTTGGGAATGGCATTCTGGAAAAGGAGCTCAACAGTGGCAAGAAAACAAAGATGAACAGAATGGATCTGAGAGTAGCCACTTGAAAGGGTTCATAAAACTGGTGTGGGAAATTGGATGGAAACAGTGCATTATCTCTCCTAGCAGAATGGATGTTCAAGATGCTATAGACTCGGGTGAACACAGGCCATGGTATTCTCTGAAGTTGACACTAATTTCAGTGGCACAAGATTGACTCCTGGGGTCAGTTCTGTGCAAAGGAATGTGAATAGAAGGTGCTATGAAAAGAAATAAAAAAACAGAAAGGACTTTTCTAACTGCCTTAATTTATGGCCCTGAGAATTAACTTTGCACTGCCTCTCTGCACGCAAGCCATGGAGCCAGCCATGACTCTTTGGCCCATCTGTTGCAAGCCCATGTCTCAGGGTCTCATCGTACCTGAAAGCCGATCTGGCCCTCAGAAGGATGTTCCCACTTGTAGCTCTCAGTCCCAGTTAGGCCTCATAGATTCCCTCAAGTTAGTGAACAGCAAAAAGCTTCTCCACAGGTTACATAAAACACTCAAAGCAAGATCCTGCTTTCACAGTCCACCTGGATATTTTATGGCAAGAATCTACACATTACATAGATGCTTCAGAGATAAAATACAAAGAATTTCTTTAGAGATTTGGAACCCATAATCTTCTGCAGAGGCTGCTCCCACATTGCTAAGAAAGGCTGCAAATTCTTATGTTGCATGGCACATCTGCTGGTAATGACCTCTGTGACATGACTGCTAAACACAGAAGAAGAGTTTTCTTGAAACTACATATCTGTACTCAGCCTTTAAGACAGACTGTGGAAATCATGTGCTGCTCTTCCTCTATCTGAACTGGGAATAACAATGCTAGAAGAGAAAAATACTAGTGTTAACTTGTGAAAACTGCAGTTCTTGTGCAAATCGATTCCTTCCTATGCCTTCCCATCACAGATATGAAGGAGAGTCAGTTGGCTAAAACCAGCAGATAAAGAGTTAGATAAGGACATCCTGACAACTGAGAACTTAGAGGTCCACATTAAGACTGAGAAGCTTATTTCAGGAGGTTGAACTTCACTGATACCTTGCCAGGAGTCTACAAACTAAAAAATCTTGGAGACTATTGCAACAAAAAGAAAAACATCAACTTCCATTTAATTGGATATGACTACATAAAAAGTATTGTATTAGTAACAGATGCACATGGCTATTCCAGAATTCATTACTTGACTGCATTAGCTCCATTAACCCATAGTTCCCCAAGGTTTAAAATATGAAGGTGTAAGAAATCAGAACAAGTGACTCTTAATCTCAGCAATACTGGAGTCTTCAGAAGCTCCCAGACCAAAATTTTGTCATTCCCTGGAATAAATACTGTAGATCTTGCAAAGAATTCAAATATTAATAATTTCCAGGATAACATATTCACTTGCACAGCTGTATGAATAAGATAGCAGAATTGTGCTGTGGTCACTTTGAAAGCTAAATAACTTGCCAGAGTTACTTCACAAAGCTCTGAAATATGTATCAGGAAGGCACAACACACAAAAAAGCAATACAGGTTTCCCATTAAAGCTTTTCTATCCATAAAGTGCTAGCAGCTAAACTGCATGAAATACTCACTGAAAATCCCCTCATCGGTCTTTTCTTTGTCATGCTCAGAAGAACATTGAACCACAACTGTTATATTTGGCAAGTAATATTAGAACCTGCAAGTGAATTCAAAATATCTATCACTAAGAGTAAGACAATTCAACTGATCATAAATTGCAACTGCCTGAGCAGGCTGGAGACAACACTTGTGTGCTGCTACAGTAATTATTGCACACACGCGTTTCAGCCGGGTGTCAACTCTACTGGCCTGGCATCATTATAAGCCTCTCGCTGGTACAGCTCACCTCGAGAGCTTGCCACTGTTGCTGGTCTATGGAAATAGCAGATATACATTATAGACAAACTTACCTTTTTTAATGAGTAACAGGCCATTTTGGAATTCCACATACATAGGGTTGAGAGAGACCTTGGGGGAATCACTTTGTCTCTCCTCTTGCTTTGAGACAGGATGAATCATGCCAGACATGCCTGACAGATATTTGCTTTAGCTGCTTTAAAAGACCTCCAGAAATGGGATTTCACAATTCTTCCAGCAAATGAGGCTGCTCCAGCATGTAACTATTCCTATAATGGAACAGCTTTTTTCTTAATATACCAGTCTCAAACTGGAATGTTTACTGATTTCAGATAGTCCATATGACTGCAAATTTATGCTTCAGTGTCCTCCTGGGTTTATGCTGTCTTGAATAATCATATTATTCAAGTTTCAAGTTAAGGTATTTTTCTAATTGTCAGCTTATGAAACTTGCCCTTCATTTCTGAAGGTCAGACTGTAATCTTATACTCACAGAAACCATGAACACACTAACATGCACAATCTGATGTTGTATCCAGAAACCGAATTGGCTGGCTGGGGGTTATTGGTGATGTTGCAAATATGAACAAAAGCTCAGCTCAGCTTTAAGCTTGGAGTCTGGGTTTTAGACTGGAGGTAAAAATCAGTATTTATAACACAGCAGTAGAGAAAATTGGATGTTATTAAGTAACATTTGAAGCAAACACTCCTGCAAAGAAGAAAAATAGCTTCATGATTTAAAGTTTTTTGAATACTTAGTTTATCAAAATAATCTGCCAATGTCAATTTCTGGAAATATGACAAAAATTAGGTGCATCAGATCAGAAATAGGATAAAATTATCTTCAGGTACTGAATTCTCATCTGTTACAGCACAGGTGGCTTCATTTGCAAACTTTCTGAATACACCCTTCTAAAGCAATCAAGTGTGACCTGAGAAATGCTACATGGTGTCAGAGGGCCAGAACTAAAAGTAGGGAGTTGTTTTTATGTCTGGTAAATAATTCACTTCAAGAAACATTTTACACAACTGTTTGACAAAGACTAACAAATCTGCTTCACAAGCAGCTTATTAGCAGGCAATAAATAATCTTATAGAAACAACCATTCCATTGCCAGATATTGGGGACATGAGGAAAAAGGTTAACATTCAGTTGCTGGAACAAACAAGAAGTTAAATAAAAGAACCTCTTTTAACATTCATATGATGCCAGAAAGTAAGCTTAATTACCACTCCTCCTCCCAGAAAGATTAGCATCTCTCTTACAAGGATATGTTGAGAGAATTGGGCATGCTCAACCTCAAGAAGAGACAACTGAGAGAGGACCTCATCAATGTCTGTAAGTATTTGAAAGGCGGGTGTCAATCAGAGAGATATTACAGAAATGTCTGGACACAATCCTGTGCAATGTGCTCTGGGATAACCCTGCTTGAACAAGGAGGTTGGACCAGCTGACCCACCATGGTGCCTTCCAGCCTGACCCATTCTGTGATTCTGTGACTCTGTGATGTGACTGAAAGAACACTCTGGACACTGCTTTCATTCTCAGAGAGAGAGAGGATAAGTCACTATAGGTGTAAGGTGTGCCTGCAGCCTACTGCATATTGAGATTGTTTACACAGATTTAAGAAAGTGAGAATCTGGAACAGAACTACTAATATGTAAGCATGTGGAGCACATAATGCAAGGAAAACATTGAGAGAGCTCCAGCTAGTTGGTATAAAACAGCTATTCTTGCAATACAAATAAACACCATGTAAACACCATGCTTATTTGGAGTACATATGTAAAAACAGTATTAAACAAAACTATGGGTTATTGTTTGTTTTCCCCAGATAGGGAATGAGAAAAGCCCCTACTAGCTTTATAGTTTTCTATGTGATAATTCCTTCAAATTATAATCCACCAATTTGTTTTATCTCTGTGGGGTGATGGCCCCTGATAAACCTGGATGGATTGAGGGAGACTCCTCAGCCCCCTGGAGTGGTACTCCAGCAGAGAACAAAAGCTTTCAAACTGATGAGATTAACAAAGGGAGCATTAAAAATGACATGGCCTCCCTTTGCGATATCTTCTGTGACCACTCAAAGGAGCTATCCCGCTTGGGCATCTGTATCACTCCACCAAAAGATTGACTTTTAGTCACACAAAACCACATGAAGGAAAAAAAAGGTATTGATGCCAAAAGGGTTTTTTTAATTTTTCAATTTTCATATTTTGTAGATTTTAGAGACACAGTAGATGTAATGCTGTAGATTTTAGTGAATTAATATTTAGCAGCTTGTAGCATAAAATCCTTCTATCTCTACCCCTGCTCCAGAACAGGCAGCTAAGATCTGCCAGCTATTTAGTCTCTTACTCAAGGTGCCTGATTAAAGCATATCAGAAGAGAACATAAACATGGAGCAGTGTGACCCGAAGCCCTGGAGAGCGTCCAAGAGACCTTTGTGTGCTGAAGAAGAGGAGGTGGATGAAGACAGAGGGTGCCAACGACCCCAGCCCCAATTCAACAGGGGTGGGAACTGGGAGGGGACAGAGGTGGAACTGGACATGTGGACAGTAGTGATTGGATAGGTTATATTATAAAAACTATAGAACTTAGAGCTTGCTTGCACGCGCGTCGATGTATTCCTGGATGAGCGGGGTTGCTCATTAAAGTGCCTGCCCATTATCTTATCTCCTACAAAACTTGGCTCAGAGTCTTTTTTACAGACTTTTACAGCAACAGTATAAAAAGTGTGGAGTTTAAACTCCAGCAGAAAGGGGAAAATGCCACAACTCTGTGAAGGTAACTGCTGCAGCTTATCCTGTCTCCTCCTACCTCCTGGAACAATGTAGGATGAGAAGACCATGTGCTTTCTATTTTTCTATACTTAACTTTCTTAACTTTACTTTCTTGCAAAGCTTATTCCTTTATACATTCTATCTTACATCTTATGCTTACAGCTACTTTGATTCTTACTTTACTTAATATTGGTTATTGCTTTTTGCCATTCTTACTTTATAAGAGCAGCTTTGTTTTGCAACTACAGTAACTTGCTTTACTATCAATGTGCAGTTTCTTTTTCAACATGTGTGTTGATAAGAAGCAGTTCTGTTCTTTCCTTTTGTTTTGTGTTACACAGAGAATGGTGTGCAAGATATTTTATTGTCCTATGTTATTGAGAGAGTGTTTGGATAAGTGTTTTAGGTGGCTGTGTTTTTAGTTAGTAGTTCTTTGTTGCTAGTTTCTGTCTGTCGTGAAAATGGGATACATTGCTCTATTGTAACTTGAGTTTAGTGTGTTTGTTGCTGTAAAATGTGTTTTGTGCTGGTTTATTTTGGGGTCTTTCATTATCAATTAAATACAATCTTGCAGCTGAACGTTATCACCAGCAAAGCGGAACCCACAATAACTGTCTCATATTTGTATTAATAAATGTTATTTTGGGAGCTGTTGTGGGGAAAGTTCTTTTCTAGCTATTAAGTGTGGTCCTCATAGCAGAGATTAGAAAACCTTCCAGCCTGTGTTCTGTCCAGCAGTTGGCAGGCAGTGCTGGGTTCATAAGGCTCTAATTTTTCTGGAGGCGCTAATATAGTTATAATTTCTCCTTGGCTTAAGTGTAGCTTCATAAGCAGAGGTCAAAAACTCTTCCAACCTGTGTGCTGGCTGTAGTTGATAGGCAGTGTTGGGGACATAAGGCTCTGATTGTCTGGAATCGCTTATAACTAATAATTTCTTATTAATACAGTTAAGACTAGAAATCTTTGCATTTCTGTCTCCCTCCTCCCTTTCACGTGACAATCTCCATAAACAAATGATGTAAAAATCTCATATATTAAGGTTTCATATCTTACTTATTTTATTTCTTGAACAAGCAAGCAACAGTTAACCAATTCCTGATTAAATGGACTAAATATAGCTATATTCAAATCCCATACTGCAATTGCAAGACTAATAATTACAATGGCTTTCATGATTCTTGGTCCTGTTACTTTTTTTAGCAGTGAATGAATACTGTGTATGCATGAACATGTGAGCCACTCAGCCTTTTAAAATGAAAGCAGTTCTCCTGGCCTTCCATACAGTGCTAACTGCTCTTCATGGTAAGCATGAGGCAGTTTTCTATTAAGAAACTGCAGATACATTTTAGTTTAAAAGGCTAAAGTGATTGAGAAAAATTCATTCTTTTTTCCTCCCAACCGTCTCCCTCCAGACCCCTTAAAATCTCTCTATGCTGTACAGTCCAATTTATGCCAACAGCTAACTCAGAAATTATCCAGGCATGGCTAGGAGGAACTTCAGAATACAGTACCATGGTATGGTGGACTTGGCAAAAGCTGGTAAAAGTTATTACAAACTGGACTTTTTATTTCATTTCTCTCTTACTCTCTTTTTTTCTCACCCAAAGAACACTGAGCCAGGTAGATGTCTACATCTACAGACTGTCCACAGCTATATTTAAAGGGATAATTATTTTTGACAAAGATGAGAAAGCCTCTTTTTTCTTTTGGGCTTATCTAACCACACTCTGGTGGGACTCAAATTTCCTTGTATTGATTTATACAACATGGTTGAATTCTTTTGACCTGAAGCTCTGCAATGAAAACCTGATGAAATTTTACTATTTCACTTTAATTTATGCAGTTACAAGTGAGTTGCCCTCTGCTCATAAGTAAAAAAAAATGAAAGATTGAACAGCAGTAAGTGGAAATGGGATTGGTGGATAACCATCCCTTGCAGAAGTCTCACTTAAATTTCTACAATTATTCTATTACCATGCAGTTATTTCTCTTTTTTATACCATCTACTAAGTGATGGACAGATGGAAATCCACCTGTGACATCATTCCTCTGGACTTCAAAAGGGGAAATCAAGGCAAAATATTGGAAGTATGTATAAAAAGAAAAGGGATGATTTAAAGTAAAAACATATTGTGTTTCTCATAGTAAAATCAACTATTTCAACTGCTTTAAAAGAGGCAAATAGGTGATAGACTGGCAACATTTGATTAGCTCTAGGCAGGTCCTGTGCCAGTTCTCATTGAATTCAAGGGCAGTATTTCTGCTGGTTGACTGTAAATGAATTGTTGAATACCCATCACTGAGTCACCTCGGTGTACGCCTGACTTACAGCAGGAATCTGCAGCTGTACTCAATGTGTTTGTAAACAGTAAAGCATTTTCAATGCAGTCAACAACATGCTGACTTTAGAATAGAATAGAATGGAATAGAACAGAACAGGACAGAATAGAATAGAATAGAATAGAATAGAATAGAATAGAATAGAATAGAATAGAAAATGAATAGACTAGACTAGACTAGACTAGACTTAGAATAGACTAGAATAGACTAGACTAGAATAGAATAGAATAGAATATTCTAGACTAGACTAGACTAGACTAGACTAGACTAGAATAGAATAGAATAGAATATTTCCATTGCAAAGGACCTAGAAGGATCATCTAGCCCAACTGCCTGACCAGTCCAGGGCTCACCAAGTTAAAGTCTATTATCAAGGGTTGTGTCCAAAAGTCTCTTAAACAATGACAGGTCTGAGGCATCAACTACCTCTTCAGGAAAGGAAGCCTGTTCAAGTGTTTGACCACCCTCTTGGTAAAGAAATGGTTTGTAAGGGTAGTATTATATGGGTTACTTTAAAATCTCCCACATTTTTGGCAGACTACTTGACATCCCATAGGTATGTGAATGGAGTAGTGGTGCCTCAAGTGGCCAGTACAAAGTTATGTGTGTCCCACATGGAACTGCCTGTGGCTGGAGCACTCATTTGAGACGTAGGAGAACAGGGCAGAAGTCCTTATTCTAGTTCCCAAACCATAGACTAACATGAGTCAGGCTTTCAACATGAATCTTCTTTCTCACCCAGTGAACAGTTAATTAATTTACAGAGTCACACATTTGCAAGAATAAAGGTGGTTACTGAGGGCATTTCCCTGAGACATGGGATCAATCAACCAGAATGGAGATTTTAACCTGAATTTCCTGTGTGATTTAAAAACTGGAATGCTGATTGATCTCAGCAGCATTCTCCATTTCTTAACAAACCCCTCATAGACATGTTTCAGAATTGATTCTTCAGTACTTAAATAGCCTGGGAATTAGCCATTACAAAACTGCAATTAGGTTTTGACACGGCCATTTAAAACTAACCTCCTCTGAGAGCAGAGAGCAGGTAAAATGAGAAGAAAACAATGACACCCCAGTGCTTCAAGCAGGTTGAGTTTCAGCTCTGAAAGCTAAATGAATTTGCAGCATGAAGAGGTTTGCTCAGACTGTTGCCCCTAAATTTCTCAGGTGTTCAAATTATCCCTGTTTCCTACTTCTTTCTCTCTAAATTGACTCCTATATTTCATCCCCTTGTATCTATTTCCATAGACAGTTAGGTGAGAGTTTGTTTTCCTAAAATGTAGTTAAAAATGGAATGCTGTAACCAAATATTAATAAAGGGTACATCTAAAAATTGTCACGGTATCTTTCTTAGACTATGAATGTCAGTTTTGTGTTTTACATAAACTTCTGTACTTCCCTTCTCTCTCACTGCTCTTCTGACTGTGATGGAATCAGATGTCACTTACACCACTTCCCATGAGTATTTGAACTGATTCAAAACCTTTAGCACTCATGTTAGGCAATTTTCGAGAGAATTCCATGTAAGCCTGCATGAATCACATTTTGTTCCACTTCACCATGGTTTCTCAAACCTTTTCAGTCTCTGGAAACTAGGACCTTATTAATAGGTAATAGAATGAATTACTTTTACTTTGCATCATTTTCCTTTGTTCATATTAAACTATTTCTGGTAAAGACAGAAGTTTTCTTTTGCCTTTGTTAGTCCTCTTGGAATCTGAACAGAGCTTCACCCCTAACACATTTTGCTCTTTTATTGTGATTTCCTCTTTTCTTTACAGAAAACATAGCCCTTATTTTATAGCCCAAAATTGGCCAGATGAGACTGTAACTTGTCTGAATTAATCCTTTTCTGCAGTCCCGGTGGGGTGCTACCTACTCATTCAGTGCTATAAATGTGGAGCTGTTCTGCAATCAGTTATTAATAGAGCTCATTAGCTCTCTGAGGTGGCTGCAGAGCACTGGCACAATAGGGGGAAGTCTGGGATGCTGCATGAAGGAAAGACACATGAAACCACCTGACAGTGTACCACGATTGGTAGCAGCAATCGTTTTTGCAGAAAGGGAGCCAGGAGCCCTGCTAAGGGCAGTGTACGTGGGCTGAGCAGTGGTGGTGGTGCAATGCAAGGTCCCAGCAGCTGCTGCAGCATTGTCCCTGTACACCAGGATCTTGGCCCAGATGAAGCTCCCAATGGAGGACACAGACCTGAAGGGATGTCTGGGGCCTTTCACTGGTGCTTTGGTGGGAGGGTGGGCTCACTACCCACAGGAAGTGTTCACTGGTGGAGAGACTTTCTTCTCTATAAGGAAGGAGCAGTTGGAGCAGATCTGCAGACCATGGAGTGAGAGATAAGAAGTTGTCCAGAACTTTTCCAAGACCCTGTTGAGTCTGAACATTCAACTGTACTGAAGGAAACACAGGCAGTGTCTGGTTGGGAAATGGAGACTTCCACAATGACCAAGGCTGGAAGTTTCTGACATGAGCATCATGACACTGGGGTCACGACAGACTGAAGAAATGGGCTGACAGAGCACTGGGAGCCACTCATGGGAGGTGATCACTCCTCTCTGCTCAGCATTGGTGAGAAACATCTGGATACCATGTCCAGCACTGGACTTCTCAGTGCAAAGGAGACATGACATACGGGGGTGAGTCCCACACACGGCCACAACAGTCATTAAGGGACTGGAGCATCTGTCACATGATGTGAGGCTGAGCAGTTGAAGTGTCCAGTCTGGAGCAGAGAACACTCAAGAGAAGTCTTAACCCAAATACCTGATGGGGGAGTAAAGAAGAAAAGTCAAGTTATTGTTGGTGGTGCCCAGTGAGAGGAAAAGAGATAAAGAGCACAAATTGAACTGCAGGAAACTCCACTTAAAAGTAAGGAAAAGTGTTCTACTGTGAGAGTGACTAAGCACTGAAGAAAGTGGCCCAGAGAGGTTGTGGAGTCTCCATCCTTGGACACATGACTGGACATGGCCCTGAGAAACCCACTGTAGCTGACCCTGCTTTGAGCAGGAAGGTTGGACTAGTGATCTCCAGTGCTGCCATCCAGTCTCAGATGTGTCTTAAGAAAAACAGCCAAACATTTCAGAGCTGTTGAGGATGTTGATACACCAGGTTACTCTTCCTGATGAGCATTCAGGACTGGTCAAAGCCCAGGAAAAGAGAACAACACACTTTAAAAAGCATTGTAGAAAAGAACCTCATGGCACTTATTTATGACTCACCTCAAGGTACTGTAGGGTTGCAAGCACAATGGAAACTGTGCAGAAGTTTTCTAGTTTTAAAATTATTTTCTTTTAATAAATTCTGTTTATGTAGCAATATAAGAACTAGCTTGGTTTGCAGGAGGCTGTTTGCATGCTGCTTGCATGCCTGCAGTACCCAGAGGTGAAGAACCTCTGAAACAGAGAGGCATGCAAATGATTCTGAGGATACAGTAGCCTGTCCAAGAATGTAGGAGTTGCAGTCTGCCACCCAGAGTAGGTAACTTGAGGAATTTTGACAAATAAGAGATGCCTATCAGGCAGAATAAGAAGTACTAGGTTGGGGGACCACACATTCAATAACAATGAAAGATTTATTGTTGTCTTCAGCCATCAGGAGATAATAGAGAACTAAACTTGTTTAAGACTTTTAGATTATGCCAGTCACAGCTCTTTTCTTTCCCATTTTTGTGTTGGAAAAACATCTAAAGAATCTCAAGATACATTCATATATTTGACTATCACAGTCATCGTAATTAGTTTTCAGGTCAGTCTCTCCCTGCATAACTCTTAGAAGCAGTACTGTAAGATCTTTATCCCCCATCTAATTGATATCTTGAATTTTTTAGAGCATCCTGAGTTATGCTCAGACACGTATGTAAATATGGACTGAATTTTGGCTCATGCAGAAGAGAAGAATGTTTTTTCAGTCCATCCCATTTCTGCTGCGCATTAGAACTGTGCTTAACTTACTACAGGTCAATCAACTTATAGAAAAAAACCCCAACATATTACTAAAGAAACTTTACAATAAACACAGACATAAAAGGTTCTTGTTCCTGAACCAAGTCTCTTGCCATAACCTCTGTAAACACCTGGATCCGTAAGGGATTCCAGAATGCCTGGAGATGAACAAAACTTTGCTAGCAATGCAATTTTGCATCAGATGATGCAGATTTACAGAGTGGGAAGAATTAATTTGGTACATTTCAGGTTTTACAGACTTTAATCAAATTAATTCCTGCCGGTCTGTCCTCAATTTAAGTATCTTAGAAGCTGCAGCATCACTCATAAGGATCCTCAATAAAATTAACAATCTTGACATATTCGTTAGAGTTACTGTTTGTTGAAATCAAGCTTCACCAACTTCACTAGACACAGACCTACAAAGTCTGGGAAGGCACCTTTCACAGAAAGCTTGGGAATTTTATGTTTCTTATCAAATTCAACCTTTTAAAAAAAGAAACTTCTTAACAATGCAGAAACACTGCTTTTAGGGAAGTGCAAATGCTGTTTGAATTTGCAGGGAACTGAACAGAGGTCCTGTCCAGAAATCATTACCAGGAAACTGCCTTTAGGTCCTATTGATGCTGAGATTTTTGCCCAACTGTAAAATTCAGCATGAAGCTAGAAAAATATGACATCACTAAATCCAAATTAATACATCTGTATAAGACTATATTAACAATATATCTTGCATCCGCAGACATTTGGTGGGAAAAGCATCTATGAGATACAGCTTATCAGGTAGCTCCCAGCCCTAGGACACAAAACACAAAAGCTTAAATTCTAGTTGTAGGAATTGCTACTTTGTGCCTCTGTTTTCCCACTAGTAAGACAGAATAATGAGCTCTTCCTCCTCTATAAAACATTTTAAGATCTACTGGGGTTACACTGATTAAGAAACAGATATTTGGTTTTGCCATTATTTAAAATAATGAAAATGAATAAGACATTGAATTAATGTGAATTTGCCCAACCTCCCCATTTGGATTTCTTTCTTATTACATCAGGCCTCTACAGAATTACTTAATAATGTCATACATAAATAATATATTATTATTGTGATTTTTTAATTTGGTCAATCCACAATAAATACAAACCATATTAAAAACACACTGATTAAAATCTTTCCTTAAACTGCATAAAACAGAGCTTGTTAAAAAGAACTGGCCAGGAAACAACCATAATACCCCTGAAAATGCAGAATTGACCACCATGAGTTACAAATATTTCCAAAACTACTCTGGGCTCATCAGGAAGAACATCTTGAAGCATTTGTGCCTACAGATTCCTAGGAATTATATTGTCTATTGCTAACTATTATTTGCTGAGGTAGAATTCTACTTGGAGCTGCTCTAAATTCAGTATGATCAATACCCCTGCTAGGAGCAAGCCCAGAAGCTGCTCTCTGGTTCTTCCTCCCACTTTTCCTTTGCATATCCACATTTTGACCCATAAATTCACATCCTCAAGAAGCTGGTAGGAGGGAAAAGCACCTTTTTTAGAGTTGGCTTCCATTTATTTATATTAGGAAGGAGAGCATGGAGCAGTCTGCCTCACCCGAATTCAGTGTCAGTTTTCCAAGTGTAGCCCACCCTTGTATAATTTTCTTTATCTCAGTTCCAGCCCCCTCCCCTTTATTTTTCAACTTTTGCTGCACATCTCTGCTCAGAGCTCTGTGTGACAATTTTTATGTCTCTGTCCTCAGGGAGACCTTGAAAATTCTGTGCCCGTCAGCCTCTCAGAAGTTTAGCCTATTTTTACTAATGTGAATTACCTGATGGTGTCCAATTATACTTTCATAGTCCCTTATGAGGCTTCTTATCAAAAAGTCTTTTGAAAACCCAAGTATGCTGTTTCCACCAGGTCCCCTGCATTAACACTGAAAAGAGCTCTAACAAGGCAAAGAAGCACATTTTTTTCTTAGAGAAGCAGTGCTGCTTTGATCCTGAGAAGCTATACTTATCCAAGCATTGTGCTATTCTATCCCTAAATCCTCAGATGGCCCAGAGCCTCATTTTGAAGATAAGCATCATGCTAATGAGTTTTAAGTTTTCAGGCTTCCTTGCTGTAAAGACTGTAATATATCCTTGTCAATGTAGCACCTCTTTAATGCTTTGTTTGTTTTTAAATCCTTGGATGAGTATCAGTCAGTCCTTGTGATTTACTGCTCCTGGGTTTCACAAGTTGTACCAGAGCTTCAGTCTATTAAAGGCCACATGTGATTTTAAATAAAGAGTGCCCTTTAAATAGATTTTTTCCTAAGTTCCACCATAAAGACTGATGCACAAGTGTACTTTAATTCTCCTCATTCCTATTATAGCTTATAGAAAAGAAAAAAACCATACTAGCAGAACTTTATTTAAAAATACTTTTTTCAATGTACCACTGTCCTAGGATACTACAAAACTCACTATGAGAGTTTGCTTAGCAGGACTGAAGCCAGCAATATAAAACCACCCAGGTAATTTTCAACACTTTAATCCATGAAGGAAAAACCCCTCAGTTTATCCGAACCCCTCTGCAAGTGCTCCCCTCCTCTCCTCCTCTGAGTCTAAGTAAAGCTCAAGGGAATTTAGGTGCATCAATTGAATTCTTTAAAAACAGAGGAGTATGAGAAGAAAATGACACAAACTCCAGAGCTTAATTTGGAGTTCCTCAGTCAGCGTTTGGTCCAAAGAACATCTAGGTCTTCTCTAAGAGCCCTCTGCTTTCCACCCACTGTGGGCCTGCCCAATGCACCAGCTATATCAGCTCCCTAAAGGACACATTCCTGTATATTTGGGAAAACAGTGCTATGTCCCAATATTCTGAATAGAGTCTCCCTGTGTTTCCTGAGGTTGATATTTTTTTTGCTTGAAGATTCTTATAATGCTGTTCAGTTGTCATTATGTTTAAGCATATCTCAGTTTGAATACCATTTTGTTCACAGAGAGCTTGCACACTTACAGAAGAAATATGAGGTGAAATAGTGACACCACTTTGGGGCATTAAATGGAAAAATGACATGCTCTTTTGTCCACAAATAAAAATAAAAATTCTGGTTATTATTTCTTTGAAAACCTCTGGACATTCATACCTATGTGGGAGGATAAAGAAGAAACAAGGAGAGGGAGACAACTGACCGGAGATGGTAATCCGGGCTGGTACTGTTTCCTGTCTTAGGGAATATTTACTGAAATTTGATCAAGGAGTATAAGACTTTGAGAAGTTATAATCTTCACATGGTCAGGAAGGAGGTTGCTTGAATAACATAATTGCTAAGAAGGGTTGGATGTAGTCAGTCTTCAATGTAAGGATAAAGGCTGCTGAACCCAGATACTGAGTGTACCAGCTGACTGTATTCTGGGCACAAATCAAAATTGTGCAGTTGTAGAAACTGTTATTTGTCATGCCAACACCTCCCAACATCTGCAAATGAAGTGTACTGAAGGCAAGAGGATGGACTCACAGTTCCAGCAGTGGACCGTTGCCCTGAGAAACCAGATCAGCAGGTGACCCAGCCAATGTTCTCTGGTCGCCTGCTAAGCAAACTGCACACACCAGACATTTCAGAGCCTCTGATGGTCTATTCTTCATTTTCTGGCTGGGCAAGCTTGCAGTGCTGGGGCAATGATCTGTGTATGCACCACGTCAGCTGAAATCAGCGATAACTCTGATCAGAGCACATTAATTAGAGGTGTTCAAAATGTTTTGGCATGATGACACTTTATCCAAGTCCAAATATTGAATAGATGGCTTTAATGATCTTTATTTTGAGGAAAAGAGAACCTGTTGGTAAGGGCACAAGCACAGCACCGTAGCAGGAGGGTCAAGTCCCCACTCTGCCAGATTCAAGGCTATCATACTCACATGGAAAGCTTTGCTTTTTTAGCAGGCAGGTGGGCAGGGACATTAGTCTGAGGCTAAGGTGACACTGACTCAGAATGCAGTGTGATGGGGATGAAACTGTACAGCAGAGTAACCAGAGCTGAGGGACAAGGCTCAAATTAAAAGTGTTTCCAGGGTTAATGCCAGTCTAGTTTTTGGGACTGAATGCTAACCACCAGGTCAGAAAGCATCAAGTGTCCTCCAAAGTACATCCTTTAGCTAAGTTTCACCCAAAAATAATTAATTCAAAGAGGATGATAAAGAGTCACTTCAACTTATCTCTAACCAAAACTAAAATATTAATGTGGTTGTACTCAGAGTCTCCAACATACCAAGCTTGTGTCAAAAGGCTCTCTGCAGCAGAGTTCTTGGCATGTGAGTAGCTCTACTCACTATAACCTGCTGTTGCACACCATGAAGAAGAAACATTGTTCTCCCTCTCAAGTTGTCATGGAGAATCATTAACAGGTTTGGTGTTAAAGTCTCCAATTTGATCTCTCATTTGAGATGAGAATTACAGCATGTTCTAACCTCACAGAAGTGTGACAAAAACTAATGAACTTATAAAAAGTATTCACATACTATAGAGCTGAGAGGGAAAAAAGAAAGTTTGGCAAAAATATTGTAATAATAACCTGTATTGAATAATATCACTTAATGGATAATGAAGGAAAGACAAAGTTTTGTATGCCTGTTTGCCTACTAAGTAGTATTTCTTCTGCATGGGGACAAAGACTAGGATCTACATCAAAACAGGCCTTAGAATGGTATCATCTGTATATACTACATAATTTTACAGGAAATTATATATATATAATAAGTTACATGCACATGGAGACCAAAGCTAAGAGAACTTTATAATTATTGTGAAATAATTAAATTTGCAAACTTCAGGAAGGTATTGGAGCTTTTCTATGTAAGATATCTATCCCTCTGTCCGTCTAAATATCTTTTTACCAATATCGCACCAGTGGAGTAACATTGCTCATGAGGTTTGCTTACCTGTGAATTAATAAAAGATTTAAATATAACACAGTAGAAAATATTAATCCCTCCTTGTGTAAAGAAATATTTAAATTTATGCACCCATTTGAAGGGCTGGATTTTGGGAAGCTGGGGACATGCCTCTATCTCTGTATATTCATGTACTTTAGGGCTCAGCATGACAGTGCTGCTCCAGCTCCTGGAAAGCTGTCATCCCGCTGCTGGAACCAGCAGCAGCACTGCGGGTCGTGTTCACAGAAACAGCCTGTCAATACCCTGAGCTAATTCCTCAGCAGGATGTCAGTAAGAAAATAGGAGTCTAAGACTGGTCTCTGGACTCTGAAAAGAAATTCTGAAAGTACAATACAGCCTGGTTTTTTTCCTGGGGCCAGGTTTCTATAGAGGTTTCAAACCAGCAAACCAGCCATTCTGTGTGTAGCTGTACTTGAGCCCCAGGACACCCACCAGAAAATGCAGAACCTGAGTGCAGCTTTCCAAGGCTTTTGTGGCTATCTCCAGCCTCAGACTCACTCCCTCCTAGCCCTAACATGCTGGGATGTGCTGATTCAGAAGGAAGGCTGGCTCTGTGGAAATTACAATAATGGAGGTTTGTTCAAATCCAGAAAATGAAATCTTGGGAAGCTCAACCAGGGAAGAATTGCTAAAGTTAGCGAACAAAATGAAAGAACAAAGCAACGAACAAATTTAAGTGGGAAGTTAAAAAACTATAATCTGAATAGGGGTAATCTTGAGGAGTCACAGAAGCTAAATACCCAACCAGAACCCAGAGATCCTAACAACCTTCTGAAAGGCAGCAGGTGCAGGGTGTGCTCAGAGCAAAGCAGCAGATCAAAGGGGCCATCCCACCTGTGTTTCCCAGCCTTGTTTCACTGTGAGTGCTCTGGATTGCTTTCACAGCCATTAACGGGAGGTAATACACCCTCCAGCCCTTCAAGGGTTTTGCTCACTCTGGATGTTATGTGCTTTGACAGTTTCTCAGAGGGAAGAGTATTCTAAAACTATCAACTGCTGCCAAAAATACAGTATGTGTTTCTTTTCACAAACTCTCAGGTTAAATCAAGCCTCAAATAATAGCTATTCAAGTGTCCTCTAAATGTGAATGGGATTGAGGATTTTAGTTTAATCACTACAGAGCACTAGGCATTTTATTTAACATTGGCCAAGCTGTCTGCAATGCAAACTTTCCCCAGCAGAAATGCAACACATAGTATAAACTTTTGTGTCTACCAGTACCTCTATGAGAATCTGAGTGAATCATGGAGAATCTACTGAAGGAACTAAAATATTTGTGCCCTTCACAGACTACCTGGAAAAAAAGATAATTTTTCCCTGACATGCAGTTATTCTTGAAATGCAAGGCTGGAGAAAATACCTTGGGTACACAGCCATGAAGACAAGTCTATCTAAAACTGGGTAGATACCCTGTGATTACCCAAGTTCTGGCCTAATCAGGTCTAAAGCCTGGATCAGTTTAAAAATACGCAAGGATCTTTGGTTTTGATAAAATATGGCGAGGTTATTTATTCTATTTCTCACTCGAAGGATTGGCTGGCAGCCCTCAAACCTCATGATGATGCATTGATTTAATGCTGTGCGGTTGAAAAAATGTGAGATCCAATAGATAAACAATTCTGTCTCCTGTCATTAGCACTGGTATCTTGAGAACAAGGACAAATGCTATAAATGCCGCAGAAGCAGGAAGAAATAATTACAGAAGCTTCTATCTAGACAGTAATGCTAATAACAGCTACTTGAGTCACTAGGCTTCACTCAAAATTGTGCTGCCACATCTTCACTGCTGCCCAGCCAGCTATATTGTGTATATCTGTCTTTACTGTAGTCACACATCTTGTTACAATACTTTTGGGAGTCTCCAAGCCAAGCACTGAGGTCCTTTGCTTGAAGTGAAATCTCCTGCTTGAAGTACAAATGACAGCTTAGAAAGAGAAGGCCCAGTGGCTTCAGTCCTGCTGACTGCATGAGGCTGTCAAGAGTCACCTATAACAGAGATGGCACATCTCTTTAAAATTTCTAACTTGGTTTTGCTACAACAGAAGATAAAACTTCAGAATTTCCTGGGACACCTTACACGGCTTTTTACACAGCTAAACAGCACTTGGTAGTTCACAAGACTTCCATTAAGACACTATCAAGGCTGTGGTCTACAATCAATATTATTGACTGTCACCTGGTTTCTGACCTGTACCCAGAGTCCATGGAAGGGAGAAAGACCTGGTGAGCAAGCACTGTCATAAAAAGTATATCTTTTGTAGGTATTGTCAAAAGCAACTGGTCTGAAAGCAACAAAGATTTTCCTATGTTTGTTTTCTTGCCACCCTGTTGCAGATAATTCAAAGCCCAGATGACTCATGGCCATCACAAATGTCTGGAGGCATATGTGAAGGCTGTGGGGCTCCTGCAGTCTGGAACACTCATTTCAGGCCTTGATGCAGGAATATGTTTCAATTCCAAAACAAAATTAGCCAGGCATTGCCTTGGGTACCAGTTTCTGCTTTGGACCAGGAACTAACACCGGGATCGTTCAGTTTAAGGAGTGTCCCACACTTCCACACAATCATGGGACTGGGTCTCAATCTGGCCAGTTGAGCATGTGTAAGGGAGGAAAAGATTCAAGCCCTTGGTATGTATTTAATACCAAGTGAAATCTCAACAAAGACTGTATTTTATCCTTACAGCTGCCTCAAGGTTAGGACATGCCTACCATATGGTGGACTGAATACCCATCCAAGTATTTTGAGTACCATTTAATTGCTTTTAACCAGCAACCAAAAGTCAACATCAAAAGGCCTTCCTTTGAAACAAAATACTCTGAAATATCAAATTATTTC
Organism: Pithys albifrons albifrons; assembly: GCF_047495875.1. NCBI lineage: Eukaryota > Metazoa > Chordata > Aves > Passeriformes > Thamnophilidae > Pithys > Pithys albifrons. Next base: position 42,689,470 of record NC_092461.1, on the reverse strand, counting down.
CTACCCAGACTGAGGTGTAAGACTTCAGAGCTAGAAATTGGACTTTTATCTGCGTTCAGTTATCTGGCATCACACAAACCTGCGCAGTTGGGTTTTCTCTCAAGGTGACTGTGCAGAGGGCTCCTGACCAAGCTGTAACCATATTCACAGACACAGAACTTAGCAATGTGTCAGCCATTAATACTGCTTAAGCCTCAGATTTACACAAGGATTTTCTTCTCTGTGCTTCAGAAGAATTTACTGGATTCTTCTTGTGTAACTGATTACAATAGGAGTTGCTGACAATTCTATCAGACAGATAAGGCACTTGAAACTTCTCTGCACTATTTCTAGGTCAAAAATACCTTAAGATGTGTGCTGCCCACCTCCACAGAGGGTGAGATTTTATTTTTGAAAGACTGCAGACTGCCAATCATCTCCCAAGGGGTAGTCATGAAGCCTCATAAAGAATGCTGCTCCTTGTGAAGTTTTAGGGGCAGCATTAACTGCTAACAGAAGTCATCCCAAACTCCAGATAGTACCAGCTGTCAGAGCATTTCACTTCACCTTTAAAAAACCAGCCACAGTGTCACTTTGCAGAAAGACAAAAACTACATCCATGAGCAAACTTGTTCAGACTCAGTTTGGCATCATGTCTGTGTGGCAGTAATGCACAGATCATCTGGAGCAGCAATTAAAGTTGGAGGAGTAGGAAGAGGTCAGTGGACCAGTCAATAATCAGAGCACCTTTCCCCCACAGCTGGCACACAACCCTTTGCAGCTTGTTGCTTAATTAAAGTTTGGAGTTTTGTGCAGTGCACTTCTGCCATCTAGAGGCTTTGCTGCCCTGCTGAAAATCTCTTCAAGGAGAGGGGTTTTTTCCCTTCTGTATCTCAAAACATTTCTAATCAGGTATCAAACCTCTGATTAACGGATGGCAACACTAAGATTGATATCACATATGACTACACTAGAATTAAGAATAAGTTGGAAGTATAAAAAAGGGGTTTTTTTAGTCATTGTTTTGGTGGACTGCAGGTTTGATCACAATTCCTCTGAAATAAAACAAAAGGAGACCTAAATACAGGAGACCTAAATCAAAAAATCTAAAAAACCCAGTGCAAGACACCTGTATTTTTAATGGTCTCTGAGTCTGGAATATAAAAATATTTGTTATCACACACAAAATAATCATAGATAATAGTAATTGCAATGAAGGTTTATCCTGTGATAATACAAACTTTTTACAAACCGTATTGCTGAGACACTCCAGCTAAACATCCCTAAGCACATAAAGGTAAGGGCATTTATGTAACAAATCCCTCCAGTCACCCCATCACACAACAACCCATCTCATATGGTTAACTCTGACTCCCAAGACATACTTAGTACATCTTTCAGCATCACCGGCTGCTGATGAAAGTGGGAAGGCAGTCTCATTAGCTCAGCTACATACTATCCGTGTAAGCTTTGAGCACCCCTGCTATGTTCACATTTCCTATTTAAAAGCCAGTGTCTGTTCCTCCTCCTCCCTCATTAAGAAACTACTCACTGCTACATTAGGAGAGAGATTACACAGGAGAAAACTGAACAGGAGAGGTAAGTGCGGCAAGGTTGAAAGCCCCAAGGCAGGATGTAAATCGGGGTTTAGGATACATCTTGGTACTTGGATATGGGGGCTGCTTCAAGGTTGGCCTTAACACCACTCTGCCCTGATTTAATGGCAAGTAAGAAAGCTGAGCTCCAGCAACAGCTAAAGGCTGCCCTGCATGGTGTTTGTGAGCCAAGTACATCTGGCAACATGTTGTCAAGCACACAGGGAGAGGTCGTGTTCAGGCTATGTACAGAATAGTCTGAAGGCAAGTGGACCATGATCCCGTATACTCCTGGTTGCTCTTGTGCACCCATCAAATCCATCCACCCATCAAATGCAGTGCAATATACTCACTCAAATGTCAGCTGCCTCAGTTAAAATAAAACCCTGAAATTCATGTTCACCTGAAAGTTCACCTGGAAGATCTGGATCTGCCTGCAGCTGTGTCTGAAAATCTCCTGCTACTCCTGAAGCCCTGCTTGAACCTCGAAGCTGGTGGGGAGCAAGGTCCAAGTGCCCTCAGCAACCACAGCCAAGACCCATGTTTGGCAAATATCTAATGCACAACAGGATCAACCTACAAACAACATAGGACTGTGGATTTTTTTTTTAATAGAATGGGTGGAGGAGGTTGTCTGAATTTTCAGTGTAATGCATGGTGCAAGGAGAAGGCTTGGGAAGCAATGTGCACCTTTCTGGGGCCATGCTCTTAGCACTGAAGAACAAAGTCCCTCAGTGCCTACACTATAAAAGTGAGCTCTGTTCTGCTTTTGAAAGAAGAGAAGGCCAGGTCCATTCTTAGGGGTAAATTCTGGGTCCTGAACACCAATGTGCCTCCTCACAAGGCTCTGAAGGGGCAGTTTTCAGTAATAGCTCTATGTTATGTATTCCTGCTGACTTGTTCTGCATTTCTCCCTGCTCTGGATATGTCCCTTTCAATAAATTTTCAATCGCTGTGCAGGATTTATATACCTTAATACTGAATATTGGGTTCAATTCTGAAGGTTATGCACGCCCTAAATAATCCCTTGCTGTTCAGAACCTGTTGATCTAGACGAAGTCTTTTGTGACCTGAAGGAGTACTCTGAACCTGTTACCTATTTCTGCTGTCCAATAAAGTAAATACAGTCATCAGGCATAAGCAGTGCCCTAATGCTGGTAAGAGCTCAGAAGAAAACATGAGAGAGAGAAGAGGAGCACAGGGGTATCAGAGTCTGAGTGACTGAGGCACTCCTGAGCCTCTGCTTTTATTGCATGCCCCAAGCCAGCTCAGGTCCAGGAAGAAGCACAAGTGCCAGAGAAAGACCTCACTGGTTTTTGTGTGATAGTGGGAGGCAAGGAAACATTTACCAGCACAAAGTGCATCTCTCCCAGCAGGCACAAGCAATGGGTTCTCTGAAATTTGTCTCTTTTGAAGACACCAGGAACTACTCTGGTGACTGGTTAAGCTCATCTAGTTCATCAGCCTTTAAAGGATTTGCTGTGCTATGAGGCTGCCTCCCAGTGCTCAGGTGTGACCCCACTGAGTCCTTTAAAGTTTTAGGAAAAGTTGACTTGCATCTTGATCTGTTAAGCACTTCAGCTCTTCTGCCAAGCAGGAATCCCACTACTGGTGTCCCAGGAATAAAGGCCATAAACAAGCAGTAGAAATATCCTGCAGAGTAACCTTTTTATTCAGTGCACACAAAGTGGCTAACACAGTGGGATAGCAGCAACACAAATCATCATTATTATCATCCTGAAAGATAGAGGGAAAAATACCTAAAGGAACAAAATTGAAAAGGGAAGCATACTTTCCAGGTCAGCTTTTAAACTAGAGGCTGCACTCAAGTGCGTTGTGATTTAACTGAAGGAACTTTTCATCCTCTGTGTGCTATAAAATAAACAGCAAGATGTGACTAAATAGACATAACCCACATAAAAACTTCACCAGGGAAGCAGGAGAAAAGCACTCTGCTAGAAACAACAGCTGAAGACAATGCCTAAAATTTCAAGACCTGTATTTTGTTTTTTAACTATTAATAAATGGAATTACACTATAGTCACTGGTATTGATTTGAAATTATTAAATTCATGAAAGTGATTAATTGGTGACAATGAAATAATGAAAAATGGTAATGTTAAAAATACCGAATTTTGAAAATACCAAAAGCTAAGTCTATTAACACCATTTGGTTACAGGTATAAAATTTGTGCCTGTCGTCTGTGCAAGCAGCAATGACAAAACCCTGCTGGAAGGTCCTTCCTTGTCTGAATTCAGTCCACTTTTAATTGCTCTCCTAGTCCTGTTGAAACACCATGGTCGTAGTCAGTCCTGTAGCGTGGATAGCTCTTCCCTGGGTCTTCCTCCAATTCTTCTGCACAATATACTATTTTTAGTTGTGTGAAGCAAAAATTTTACCATGCATGGCCACTTCCCATTCACTACCATAATGGTAGCTGAGGTCAGGCAGCATGATTTAGCTATACCTTCATCCTACAGCCTTCCTAGCATTAAGTTTTGGCATCTACTGATGTCCCATCTGAGATGTCATCTAAGATAAATCAGATGCCAGGTGCCAACAAAAGCTACTTTATCACTCCCTTCCTCAGCTGGGCAGGGAAGAGAAAATATACCTAAAGGCTTGTGGGTCCAGGTAAGGATGCACCAAGAGTGCCTCTTCCCTCTGCTGACACTGGTGTCTGCAGGGCGGTTTCTCATATATTCTTACTCCTTTCTTCACTGTTGTTTTATTGCTTTCTTGAATACATTATCCCAGAGGCGCTATCCCTTCACTGATGGGCTCAGCCTTGGCCAGAGGTGAGTCCGCCTTGGATCTGTTGGACAAGGGAGAAGAGTCTAGCACGTTCTCACAGAGGCCACCCCAGTAGTCACCACCTGCTACCAAAACCTTGTCACACAAACCCAACACAGTATCTTTGTGTTTCATGCTAGGTTCTCCCTGTAACAGTGTTGGAGGTATGGAGAGGATCTGAGCAATCAGGGGCAGTTGGTCTCTGGGGTAAAGCACTGCCAGCACAGGAGGTAGAACAAAGCTCATGTCAAACAGAGTGGTGTAAAGAAAGGTGAGTTCTGTTTGGTAACATTTCTGTTTTTTCAAATTCCTCATCTCAGACCCAGTTCTTCCTCCTGTGTTTGAAGTTGCAAGTCCAGGGAAAAGGCCAAGAGCACCACACTCCATGTGGCTGATGCCATGGTTGATCCAAAGCAGATATTAGGATTTAAATGATCCCTGTGCTTAGGAACAAATTACACCAGATAATATATTACGGATCTTGCTCTTACATTTGATGAACTGTATGTCTATTGATTTAAAAATATATTTTTCTTTCTTATTGTCACTTAAATGTATGGGATAGTAACTGATTCATGAAGCAGTACGTATTGTTTCTTTTAACTCTCATGATAATTACTTTTATTTAATGAATAAGGTCCAGGTTCAATAAAAGACCCATCTGGCTTCATACAATAAATTGATTTTATGGGGCTGCTGTGAAGCGGAAGCCAGAGAGAGTTTTTATTAAATCTAGGCCCAAACACGATATATCACAACTTTCATTTTCATCTTATTTCATCTATTAATAAAACTCCATTTAATATCCTTGGATATTTTTCAAAAGGTTTGTCCTTTATCCTCTTTGTCATAATTAGCACAGAGGGTAATTAGTTTTTACATAGGCGTTTTCCTTCATCTAGATAAAAGTCATCTAAATTATTTTCATTTGCTTATGGAAATGAGAACACCACATTTTTATTTCTCCTTCAATTGCTCCCAAGCGATTACCTTAATTGGAATTACTATTTCTATACTGGTGTTGTGGAGTTTAACTCTTCAGGAACTGTCGTGGTGGACAAGAAGCCCAGAGCTCTTGGGTGGTGGCAAATGAACTGGCTCTGCATGGACCCAAAGTCTCCAGCTGCAGTGTCTTTTCTTTTCTTTAATATTAAGGTCATTAGAAATTCACATCTTGACCCTTCTCACATCAGGAAAAACACTTTCAAAGTTAATGTAGTAAAAGTGGGAGTGCAGGAAAAAGAAGGGCGATAAAAATGAAGCACAAAATTAAAAACCTGGGCAAGCACATTTATTCAGAAATATGCTCTGGTGTGTACCCAAGAGCATATCTAAGAAAGGAAAATATTTTCCAGCTTATGGCCACTATTAACCCTGCAGTATGGGGCAAAACTAGCTGTGATGCACCTGCAACCATATTTCTATGTCCAACAAACAGAAACCAAGGTATAAATGATCGAATCCTATAAACTTCGTTGCTGAGGAAGTAAAAAAGACCCATATTAGATATCAGACGCAACACTGAAGGTGAAAAAACCATTTCTAAGCAGGTGAAAACTCAATAAGGAAACCCAAGAGATACCGCAATGTGGAATATGGGATAGCTGCTCAGAGTCACCCCTCAGAGCCAGACTTCACTTTGGAGACTTGTCTGCTTATGATGTAAAACAAACAAAACCAAACAAATCTCTAAACCTTACACTGGGTATCAAATATTTAAGCTGTGTAATCACCAGAATATCCTACTCTGGATTCCTGCACACTGCTTCAGGGATCAATTAGAAGCACAACATCTTCCTTCCAGTCTGGCAGGTTTCATCCCCTCAGCCACTTGGACTCGGGGGTTGCCAGCTGCCAAATGCACAAAGCTGAATATTGACTGAGATACCTATGGCAAGAAGAAGACAAGAGGGGGAGGAAGGTGAAGGAAACGTCTTTGCTGCAATTATTCATTAAGTAAAGCACTTTAATGGTCATCTTCAGAACCCCAATAAGTAGGGATATTCCCGATGATGCCACGGTACAGTAAGAACAGAGGAGAGCAGACACACAGGGTTAAGGGTGCTTCATTCCCTGCACCCTCAGGTAGGAATGGGTGCGCTTGGAGTGATGGTGTGTAAGGAAGAGTTCAATTGAAAACAGCCCCTGTCCTGTGATGAGACCTTTTTTTTCACCCCATCTCTGGTTTTGCCACAGGCATTAAAATGGAGAAGTAGAGATTGCAGACTACTGGAGAAGAAAAGCCAGTTGATTACTAAGCACACAGTATTTGGTCCTTGGGCAAGGCATGAGACAAGACTTTGCTACAGAGATACCAGCTATAGCAGGGGTTTCAATAGAAAGGAGGCATTAATTCTGGAGATACACCATGGGCTTGGCACTTTAGAAGGAGACTAACCTTGGGAATTAGAAAGGTTTGGAGGCTGAGGAGGAAGCAGAACTGAGATGGCATCATAGTGTCAGGGAATTTCTAGATATGAGGAATTCACATAGGAATGATTGTTGGGAGGGGATCTGAAGTAGTTATTGTTTGGAGGGCAGCTGGTTTGGATATCCCTGAGAGTTCCTATTTGAGATGTCCCAGAGACTTGCATATAAAACTTATAATTTGTTGTCTAATGGTTTATGTCATAGAAATAAAGTCATAAAAGCACAAGTAAGAGTTCTCACTGCCTAACTGTAAGTGCCAATGGCAACTGGAGGACTAGTTTTCAGAGTTATGTAGCTAATGGAAATGAGCTTCTCCCAAGGATTTCAGCAAAAGCCCATCACAGATAGTCTGATTTTTTTCTTCAAGTGCCTCTCTCACTACAGAGGGAAGCTGGATGAGCAGCACAGAGTAGCTACCTGTCTTTTACATAGGTAAGACAAAGCAGACTTAAGCAAATAATTTAAGATTAATTGATTGTTAGGAACTTTTCACATGATAATAACGCCTTCCTTGCTTCTGCCTTCAACATTGAATGGACTCCCAGAGCCCATTGTTGGAAGACCATGACAGGGGAGATGCCAAACTCTCAGCTGACTCTGAACTTGATCGAGACTTGCTGGTCCATCTGGATGTGCATAGATGGCCCAGTGGAATTCATCCCATGGTACTGATAAAGCTGGCTGTTTCATCATGGAATCTCTCTGCATTATTTTTCAACTGCCTTGGGAGTTAACTGAAAGTTGGCAGATGTCTCAATTTTCAAGGAGGGTAAGAAAGAAGACCCTGGAAACTTCAGGCCTGTCAGTCTCACTTCAGTGCCTGGTATAATTATGGAGATTATTCTGGAAGATCTTGAAAAACACTTGAGAGACAATGCAGTCATTGACCATAGCCAGCAAGGAGGGGAAAGCCCTGTTTGACAAACTTAATTCCCTTTTACAGCAAGGCCACCCACCTGGTTAACCAAGCAAAACCAGTAGATGAGATGTTTTGGGATTTTAGCACAACATCTGATACTGTCCCTCACAGTATTCTTCTGGACAAAATGGCCATCAGACAGCTGGACATTGTAAGCTAGTGATCAATTGGCTGACAAATCAGGCTCATAGGGCTCCAGTAAATGGGGTTATATCATGATGGCAGCCAGTCACCACTGGGGTTCCACAGGGCTTCATTTTAGTGCCAGTTCTCTTTAGGGATAGTTCTTTCCCTAACGTTTTTATAAATGACCTAACAGAGGACTCATATGTACATTAAGCAAATTTGCTGACAATGCTAAAGTAGGAGGAGTTGTGGATTCCCTCAAGGGTAGAGAGGTCTTACAGAGAGATATGGATAGACTAGAAAGCTGGGCAATCACCAACCATATGAAATTTAACAAGACCAAGTGCCAGATTGTCCACCTGGGATGGAGTAAAATTGGTTATATGTACATATTGGGGAACAAGAGATCTGGGGGTTTCAGTACAAAGCAAGCTGAATATGAGTCAAGTGTGTCCATGCAGCCAAAAGGGCCACAAATATCCTGAGGTGTATCAAGCACTGCATGGCCAACTGGTCAAGGGAGGTGATTGTTCTGTTCTGCTCTGCTTTGTGCTGCTGTGGCCTCATCTTGACTGCTGTGTGCAGTTTGGGAGCAGAGATATATGAAGGATATATAGCTATTATAGTATGCCCAGAGGACCATGACCAAGACGGTGAAAGAATGCAAGGGGAAGACTTATGAAGAGAAGCTGAGGTCATTTGTTCATATTGGAGAAAAGAAGGCTAAAGTGTGACTTCACTGCAGGTTACAGCTTCCTCAAGGGGAGCTGTGTAGGGGAAGACACTGATCTTCTCTCTGATTGCCAGCTATAGGAGCCAAGGAAACTGAATGAAGCTGCCAGAGGAAGTTCAGACTGGACATTAGGAAAAGGTTCACTGGGAGGGTGGTCAGTCGCTGGAAGAGGCTCTCCAGGGAAGTGGTTGCCACACTAAGTCTGTCAGAGTTCAAAGGGTATCTGGATGTTGCTTTTAATCATATGGTTTAGTTTTAGATAGTCCTGTGAGGAACAGGGAGTTGGACTTGATGATGGTGGAAGACATATGGGTTGAAGAGCTAGAGAGACCAGCTTGCTACCTACAGCACCTGCCTCTAATCAGACAATCTGCATAATCTGTACTGTTACAGATGACAGCAATGGATCATAGAATCATAGAATCATAGAATCGATTGGGTTGGAAAAGACCTCCAAGATCATCGAGTCCAACCCTTGGTCCAACTCTAGTCTATTTACTAGATCATGGCACCCAGCGCCACGTCCAATCTGTGTTTAAAAATCTCTAGGGATGGTGAATCCACCACCTCTCTGGGCAGCCCATTCCAATGCCTGATTACTCTCTCTGGAAAGAATTTTTTTCTGATATCCAACTTAAATTTTCCCTGGCAGAGCTTAAGCCCGTGCCCCCTTGTCCTATTGCTGAGTGCCTGGGAGAAGAGACCAACCCCCACCTGGCTATAACTTCCCTTCAGGTAGTTACAGACAGTGATGAGGTCACCTCTGAGCCTCCTCTTCTCCAGGCTAAACAACCCCAGCTCCCTCAGCCTCTCCCCACAGGACTTGTGCTCCAGTCCCTTCACCAGCCTTGTTGCTCTTCTCTGGACCCGCTCCAGCACCTCAATATCCTTTCTGAACTGAGGGGCCCAGAACTGAACACAGTACTCAAGGTGTGGCCTCACCAATGCAGAGTACAGGGGAAGGATCACTTCCCTGGTCCTGCTGGCCACGCTATTTTTGATACAGGACAGGATCCCATTGGCCTTCTTGGCCACCTGGGCACACTGTTGGCTCATGTTGAGCTTCCTGTCAATTAGTACTCAAGGTCCCTTTCTGCCTGGCTGCTCTCCAGCCACTCTGTGCCCAGCCTGTAGCGCTGCAGGGGGTTGTTGTGGCCAAAGTGCAGGACCCGGCACTTGGCCTTGTTGAACTTCATCCCATTGGAATCAGCCCATCTCTCAAGTCTATCCAGATCCCTCTGCAGAGCCCTCCTGCCTTCCAGCAGGTCGACACTCCCTCCCAGCTTGGTGTCATCAGCAAATTTGCTGATGATGGACTCAATCCCCTCATCTAAATCATCAATAAAGATGTTAAACAGGACTGGACCCAATACAGACCCCTGGGGAACACCACTGGTGACTGGCCGCCAGCTGGATGCAGCTCCGTTCACCAGCACTCTCTGGGCCCGACCCTCCAGCCAGCTCTTAATCCAGGAGAGGGTACACTTGTCCAGGCCATGGGCTACCAGCTTTTCCAGGAGTATATTATGGGAGACAGTGTCAAAGGCCTTGCTGAAGTCCAGATAGACCACATCCACAGCCTTCCCCTCATCCACCGGGTGGGTCACCTGATCGTAGAAAGAGATCAGGTTGGTCAGACAGGACCTGCCCCTCCTAAACCCATGCTGGCTGGGTCTAATCCCTTGTCCACCCTGAAGGTGCTGTGTGATTGCACTCAGGATGATCTGCTCCATAACCCTGCCAGGCACGGAGGTCAGGCTGACAGGCCTGTAGTTGCCAGGGTCCTGCTTGCAGCCCTTTTTGTGGATTGGGGTGACATTCGCCAACCTCCAATCATCTGGAACCTCCCCAGAGAGCCAGGACTGTTGGAAGATGATGGAGAGCGGTTTGGCAAGCTCTTCTGCCAGCTCCTTCATCACCCTGGGGTGGATCCTGTCTGGTCCCATAGACTTGTTAGGATCCAGCTGGCTCAGTAAGTCGGTCACTATTTCCTCCTGGAATACAGGAGGGGTATTCAGCTCCCTCTCCCTGTCCACCAGCTCCAGAGGCCAGTTGTCTTGAGGGCCACCTGTCTTACTGGTGAAAAGTGAGGCAAAGTAGGTGTTAAGTACCTCAGCCTTCTCCTCATCTTCCTTAACTATATTTCACTCCAAGTCCAACAGAGAATGGAGGTTTTCCTTGCCCCTCCTTTTGTTATCAATGTATTTATAAAAGGACTTTTTGTTATCCCTAACTGAAATAGCCAAATTTACTTCAAATTCCACTTTTCTTTCCCTAATTTTTTTCCTGCATGACCTAGTTCTATCTGTAAATTCTTCGTAAGTAGCCAGCCCTTTTTTCCATAGTCTGTAAACTTTTTTTTTATCCCTGATTTCTTGCAGAATCTCCCTATTTAACCAAGCTGGCCGTCTTCCCCTTCGGCTGGCCTTTTGGCACACTGGGACAGCCTGTTGCTGTGCATTCAAAATCACAAGTTGTTTTAATATATGACAAAAATCTGTGCTACCCAAAGCCCATCCAACATCCACTACTTCCATTTATCTTGATGAAACTCCCTTCACACAGCTGCCTCTGCATGCTTTACAACAAAAATCACTTTCTATGTCGGCATCTCCTAATGAATCTTCTTTAATTGCTGACAGGAGAATGAGCAAGATCAGTTTCTCCTATGAAGCCACATGAGGTGTTGCTCATTCTTCATAGCTGCTAAAGTAAATGGCAAGCACAGCAGCCAAAATAATTCGCTACATCATGTTTAAGCTGATGTTCCAGGTAATTTTCCTGTTGCAGCTAATTTGGTATTTTCTTGCTCATGACTAAAAGTCTGTTGTTCCTTTGACTTTCGTATGCTAACCTCACTGTGCCAAGGATGCTCTAGATGATGAGAGAGTGCAGGGGCACTGTGCAGTTTCCAGGGCATATGTGCACATACCAAAGTAGATGGATATGAAACCTTTAAGGCTCAGCTCCCCTCCCTGACTGTTGCTCCATACACATAGCAAAAATACATACACAAGGCAGAAACACAATTGGTTGCTGCTGTACAGGATGAGTACTTGGGTAAATATAATGTAAAATTCATACTGTAATGCAGGAACAGATATGAGCTACTACATAATACAATAGTAACATCCACGGCCTTTTAAAGATGATCATGTTCCTTCTTCACTCCTTTGCTAGTTCAATTATTTATGTCTCTGACTCATCATATTAATTTCTTGCAGTCTCCCCTTCTGTCTTACTGCTTTGTGCAATTTAATTTCCAGTTCTCCATGTAACTTCAGCAATTGCCATTCCCACTTCCCCAGTTTTCTGCCATATAGAACACGGATTTTCTACAGATAGTTTAAAATATTAAAAAACTTGAAATGCATTTCTTGCACCATGCAAGTTTTAGAAATATAGAAAGCAAATTACTAAGAAGATTTTTCATTTAATTATTTCAGTATTGCTGAAGTAGTCTTAGCTCCTTTTTCTTAACCTTTCCTAATATGCAGCCACATAGAAAATAAGCATTTTGATAAGCTTAATGTAAAATATTTTTCCTCTGCCAGAACATGATGTTTTAATATTTTTTCATTAAGAAATCTGAGCAGCCAACATATTTAATTAGGATTTTTTCCCTAGAATTAGCATTTTCTGATTGAAATTATTGGCCAGTTCTATTTATGTTTATTATTTCCCTGTTGGAGTGTTGTCAACAGCAACAGTAATTTATTCTCTTTTAGAGACTGTAACCTGAATACCAGGTGTTAAACCTGGTTAACACCATGGCCCACCAGGGGAAGCTGGAAAACATGGATGTTCTATACTTTTCCAGGCCAAATCAAACCTCTTAGAAATTTTCTGCTTTGCTTGAGACAGATCACAAAGTACAGAACAATTATTATTTTCCTCAGCTGTTTGCTTGCTAATTGGTATCAAGTCAACTTTGTTTAAGATAAAACCTTGACATTGGAAATTGGGGCCAGAGATTATACCTGGAGATTTTCCTTGGTTTGAGCTTGCATGCCAGTGTCTCATACTGACTTCAAATTACTTAGGAAAATATTTAGCTCTGAAAAGTCTTTCATAGCTTGGGTCATAAAGAAATTAAACTCGGAGAGTTTGGACTTCTTCACAGCAAGGGGATTTTTGTCCTACATACTGTTTTAGTGAATTTATTTTCATTAGGCTAGTCTTGGGCTGTTTGGTCATGTGCCCCTGCCATCCCCTCCGTCTCTCGCGGTATCCATCCCTGTCCCGCTGTGGGCAGGGCTGGCACCAGGTGGCACCACCGGCCCACGGTTCTGCCGCCGCAGCGCCATCTCCAGCCCCGGCGGCTGCGAGGTCATCCCGGAGGGATGGGGGCTCTGCCCTGGTCGCAAACAGCATTTATGTTCTGGAAAGGTGATCAGACAGAAGCCTTTAGAGTAGGAGTACTCCAATCAGAAAGAAGTACTCTAATTCAGATTACTATTCTATCTTTATCTCGCCGTGAGGGTGTAGGATACACAATGTAGATAACTGCAAGGCTGTATCAGTGAATAGGACTTGATAGTTATTATTACTGTTACTTACCTTTGTGTATCTACCATTAGAGGCTCATCCCTAGAGAAGACAGAAAAGAGAGACAGTAACATTTTCCAGCTATGTAAAAAATCTTACAAAGCACTGCAGGGATGCACTGCCCCTTGCATTCTCTGGAAACAGTACAAAAAGTAACATAGGGGATATTTAGGTTAGACAATAGAGAAAATGGTGTAACAAAGTGATTAAAGCACTGAAAATTATTGCACATGGTGAAAAATAATCGTATTTCATTAACAATGTAGTCTAATATTCTTATATACCAAACATGAGGACATATTTTATATATAACAAACCTGGAAATAGTAAGATAATTTTCTGAGTCTCCTAAGGTAAAAGTATCTTCATTTTACTAGATTAATAGGATGTTTCTGGATCAGATAGAAATTCAACATTAACTGATAGTTTTTGGCATTATTTAAAGGGGTGGAGAGAGGTGTTCATCCTCTTGAAACTTGGTAGAGCCTTCTAAATTGAGATTCTCACTAGCTTTTTCACACTGTTAGTGACTTTTAATAAATAAGAGTCTGAATTTTCTTTCAGTGCAGTCTTCTCTTTTAGCACAGTGACCTTCCAGCATATGTGTCTTTCCCCACAGAGAAACTTCCAGTCCTGAGATGCCCCTTCTTCTGTGTCAGCTGTTCTGTGGTACCCACAGTTGCTGCTGCACATCTCCAGGAATAAACCTGATGTTGAGTATTTCTGTTCTTGACTGTCTTCTCCTTAAAAATAGGAATGAGACAAAATAATATAATATAAAGCTGCAAATAGCAAAATGGTGTCTAATTTAAAGCGTTGGGAATGCTGGTACTCCAAAATGCCTTCAAGATATTAACTAATCCACAGCGAAGTACATGACACAGGTAGAGACTGATTTGCAAGTTGTAAGCCCCAGGCTACCTGGATTAAAATAGTCACTCCAGGCACTATGTGCTCCAGTTACACCATGTGGAGGACAGTGAGTACTAGAAATCATGCCTGTATCTGTCCACCTTTCATTTCTGCTGTGATTTTGGGTGTGTCAAAATACCCCTGGCAAAGTGGAAAAATTTGTTCCTCTTCATGACTTCCTTCCCTACAAACATATATATGTAAGGAAGTACATGGTAAAACTGTTTGCTATTGAAGATGCCAAGTCTTGTACTATCTTTCAGTGCTACACATTGACTTTTCTTGTGTCTCTCTGATTTCACCTGTGTAAATTGATCACTACCATGCCCTGTTAGGCTGGGACTCAGCTCCAGGTTGACTGGAAAACAGCAATAAAATGAAAAAATGAACAGCATTTACTTTTATTATGAATAATAGATTATTAATTAAAATTCTTCCCACCTGTCAGCTCCCTTCTGGATGGATTAACCACATCACCCATGCAGGTTGCTGATACGTTGTTTCTGATGTCTGAAGCAGGAAGAAATGGAATCAAGCAGTCCCAGGGATGCACTTGACTCCAGTGAAGTGGCAGATTACAGCCATCAAGAGATTTTCCCATCAGATGCAGTAGCCAGCTACCTCTAAAATGGTTAATAAAAGAACTTGACAAGAAATCCACATTAGTCTTTAGATTTCAGAGAAGCAAACACATTTGCATGTAGGTCTACAGCCATTTCAGTCTTAATTCTGAAGTCCCCACATTCTGGCACAGCCTCCCTCACTAACACTATTGCATCCTCTAAGAAAACCATGTCTCTTTCTCACCCTTCTTAACACTAGTCATTCTGATGATCACATAAATAAAACTGCAACAATTTTATAAACAGCAAACCATTTAAGATTTTGAAATAAGTAAAAGTTACCCATATCCACCACTGAATCAGTTTACAACGAGATGCAACAAATTTTATTAGCCCAGATGGTGCAATTAAGGAAAAAAGAGAAGCTTGAATACAGTGTAAAAATTGAATGTTTCCCATTTTGAGCAATAAATGCATCAGTTTTTCTTTTCAAATCCCATTGATCTTTGAAGAAATTCTGAAGAATTAAGATTGTCAAAACTACCATTAGATTTCTGATTTTACTGGAAAAAAAATGTGTCAGTGGACCAGAATGAAATATTTTTACTGAAGAAATTTTTTCTTAATTTGCCATTTTTATTTTTATTTTAGAAGAAAGAATAAAATACCCAGTAAATCAATTCCTGTACAGCTCTACCTATTCTAATTCAACAACATGAGGCAATTTATAGACAAAAGCCACTAAAACTGAAAGGAAGATGATTCTGCTTATTAGTCTTTAAGAGTAAGTTATATTTCAGTTTACCTTGAAACAGTGATGGGTTGCTGCTACCTTTAAATGAAAGAAGTGAAAATTTAAGCAAAGAATCAGTAAAAAAACTAAAGTCTGGCAAGCAGGTTTCAAACCTCTTTTGCTGCACAAGGGCAGGAGTGGCTGCAGAGGAGGAGGAGTAACAACAGTGGAAATAAAGTGATGACTCACATTCTGAAATGCAAAAGGTGAATCACTTTTGTTGTCAGTCAGCAAAGTGATAAGGAAAAACAAGACATTCAATAGCACCAAACTTCTCTGAAAAGTTTGACAGACCTGAAAATTGATGGTGCTCTGAGATTCAGGCTATAGGAAACGGTGACTATTGAAAACAAGCAAGAATAAAAAACAGAGGAGTTTCAGTTGACATTTTCAGAAATGCACTTAGTACAGGAAAGAGTCCCTTTGGAGTAGAAAGTAACTAAGATAACCTTTCAGAAAAAGAGTCAAGGGACTCAACAGGAAAATAAAGAGCAGTCACATTCACAATCTACTTTGCAAGATCAAAAGGAAAAATAGTCAAAATAGCCAGACTTCTCATGCTTCAAATGCATCCTTTGTTAAGACTTCTTTGAAGATCCCTCTGACACCCTGCTCATGAGAGATGCAGCCCTTAGCTAAGATGTCCTAGAGCACTTGATAACACAGCCCACCAGCAACAAATGTCTAATGTGAAAAAAGAAGCATCAACAGATAAGGCAGAAAGTGGAACAATGGGCTAAGAATAACAGGTTGTCATAAACAAATCCTTTCACTGCTAAAAAGCATGCCTGCATACCTTAGAGATCAGCATTAGAACTGGCTCATTGCTTTGTCAACAAGAGAAAAAAAAAGGAAATAGTTTATGTGTCTTGTACAATAGCAGAAGAAAATGCACATTAAGACTGAAAAAAAATAAAGTATGTTAACTGTGATTTACTCTCTAACATGGCAGTCCCGTGGCATAAAGGAGAGCACTCTGGACTCTGAATCCCAAGGTCCTGAGTTCGAGTCTCAGTGGGGACCATCCCCTGGCAGTTCAATGCCTCCCTGCCATCCCATCCCCTCAGATCTCGGATGCTCGGCAGGGTGAGCCCCGGTTAGTACCGGGTGCTGTGACAGTCCCAAGGACTTCACTGTCACTGTCCAAGCTCGCTCGGCCGTGGCAAATGGACCTTAGGACTTAAACGGTGGGGCCAGTTCTGTGCACGCTGTGCCTTACCTAAAAAATCCACTGCGCGGGCTGGAAGGGCACACCCATGTCGGGAGAGCCTTTCCCAAATCTTCTTTCATGAAGTCTGGCCATACGTACTCTCTAACATGCCTGCCCTGGAAATGGTATGCAAGGAGTATTCTACCTTTTTCTGCCAGGTAAGTTACAAATAAACTCTTGTGACAACAGACAAAATAACACAAATGTTTGCAGATGTCTCTTCAGAACTCAACTAAGGTAGATTGTGGTTTTCTGCTTTTAGGGACAGATCCTCAGCTGATGTAAGCTGGCACAGGTCTACTGAAGCCAAGATGCCCAGAGTTAAAACTAAGCACATAGTTAACACCATATTTTGAAGCACAGCAGCAGTACACATTATACACTGTTAGGGCTTGAAGAGAAGATTTATTGAAGACTCAGCTGTTAAATCCAGCTCTCTGGAGCTGCAGTCTTGAAGACTTTACCCACAGTCACCATAAAGGATGTCCTTAAAACCAACAGCATTAAATCTTTGCTGCTTCCATGGAGCCTTGCATGACTCAGTTCCACTTCAGTGTTACTTCCCCAGCCTTCTGCATGTGTCCACTAATCTTTCATATATCGTAGCAATTTTAACTAGCCGCTATAAGTGATTCAGTGGAGGGACTTCATCTGCTTGTTAGTAAAGTGACATGAATAAGTACTATATAAATAAATAAGAAGGCTAACAAGGCTGACTCTATATATAGGGACTTAAAAGTCAGACAATCTTAACATTAACATCAATCTGCCACTTTATTAGCAGCCAGTGCAGTCAGCAGATTCCTGGCCTAACCTGCACATGCCAGCCAGTTTCAGCTGACAGTTTAGCTGCAGGTGACAAAACATCTTTTCTGACTTGAAAAAAAAATGTGTATAAGCAAAGAAAAACCCAAGAAAATAATATCCACTATTAAGAAAAATGTTACAGGGCAACAAAGATATTTAGAAACTGGGAGAGAGGTGGTGTATAAAGTCTGTGATGATTCAAAAGTGCAGAAAGATGCTGGACTCAGTGATGCTGATGGTGATAGATTGGGAATTTGGCAACATGTATCTCTTGTCGTTCCAAGCTGCTTGTGGTAATTCCTGTTGCCTTTGCTTTGTCTCTTTCATCTGAAATAATCTGTCAATACAGGGAGCATGGGAATGAAAACCGAACCCCTTACCTGACCAGGACTAAAAGAGCTCTGCCATGAGTGGGAAGGGGCAGGAGATGCAAGGGGTGTGTGGGCTTTTGCCAGGTGTGTCTGTTAGATAATACAACACCACAAACAACACAAACTGTGTCCTTTGTTTAGTGCCATGTGAACCACACTCAGAGATCCTATTTCAGACTTCAAAACTCATAAGACTAAGCCAAAAACTCTCAGAGCTGGCTTCTAGAATTGCTGGATTTCAGGATTTCCAACCACTGCCATACAAAAAGCTGGTACATTTAGAGAGAACCACCTGGCACTCCCTGAAAGAGATTTCAGACTGGGTGTATTATCAGTGAATCAAATCACACCATCAGTACCCTTAAGGTATCTTTGAGACAGAACAAACATTTTATGAGACAAGATGGAGGAAGTGAAACAAAGACTGGATAAGGTAGGGGTGAGGACACCAACAAAGGCAAAATCCTCATGTCCCCACAATGAGTGAGGCATTTCCAGTCACTAGTCTCTGTGTCTCATCTTCACTAGATGGTCATTTTGAGGAAGCTTTGTTGTTATGCAAATGGACTCTCCAGCATGACTCCCACTGTCTCCTTAATCAGCTCTCTGAAAATACAAGCTTTCATGTCAGAGTAATACAGGGTTACTGTTATGGGTTTAGCTAGGCCTAAATTTAGGCTTTAGTTTTCAGAGTAGGCCTCAGATTATCAGCTGATTCGAGCTGGGTCAGGCAGCTGACAGTGACTTCTACTGGCCAGTGGTATTCCATACCATATTCCGATGTCATCTCAAGTATAAAAGTGGGTGTAGGAGGTGCCTGGTCAGTTCCTTCATGGCTATTCATCTGGGAAGGACGTATTGTGTTGTTTTCTTGGATCAGGCCCCACTGCTGCTTGCTGCTATGGTATCTTAGGAGAGTAAAATGTTTATTCTTAGTCTTTTTCTCTGCTTGGATCTATCCCTTGGGATTGAGTTTTCTTGGGTGATTTGTGGCTAGAATGGTGGGACCTGTGTTTGATGGGGAGATGAAAGAGTTATTTATTATGTCTAACTTGTGTAGGTGTGTGTTATATTCTAGTTTTCTTTTAATTATCTCTTTTTCTTATAAATATATAAACCAGTTTTAAGAGTTTTTTTCTCCACTCTTTCCTCAATGGGGGGAGGGAGATTTTGATTCTGTATTAGGCAGTTGGCATTTTGCCAGCTCAACATAACAGAGTTACCTACACACTTTCCTCTTCTTACAGTGCAAGAAAAGTGAAGAACCTACAGTGGTTGTGAAGATGACAGATCACAGTGAAGTCCCCATTCCAGTGACAAGCACCAGAGTTTAAGAGACTTGCCAGTGGCACACTGTAAAGAGAGCACCCTCACTGGACTGGACCAGAGTACTCATGCACACATTCATCCCACATGTAGGGACTGTCAGCTGTTTTGTAAAGCACAACCACTATTGTACAAGTAGCAAAAAAACCTGTTCCACAGAAGACAAAATTGAATGTAAGTACATGGCAGGGCAGACAGTACCAGAAAACAAATAAAATTGTATCAAAGAAACTGCTCCTGTATAAAAATCAAATCTTACTCAAACATGAATCCTGTTAACTTCAGCCTGATGCATGAGTATTTGTTTTTTTCAGATGAAAGAAAGCTGCTGTAGACATTTCTGCAAATAGGTTCTATTTTATCACAAAGGAACTTAAAATGCTTATACAATTCTTTCTTTTTTGTTATCCTTTTAGTGATGTTTTATTTTTTGACATCTTCAGTCTCCTTTCTCTTGCCTGCATTCCATCCTGAGAACAGAGACTAAGTACCAAAGTGCTATTTTCCTTTGGTATGACAGTCTTTCACCTTTGTGATCCTTTCGAGGACACCAAGTCTTTTTTTTAAATCACTAATCCCCTTTTGAGGAGGTCTCACTTTCTGGGTGGCTTCATCAGTCAGACCCACAAAGCGAACACTTTCCAATTTATATTATTTCCAATGACACTCCTTTATCTGTCATTGTCATATGGCACAGTACGACATCTTTAGAGGATGAGGGGGACTGTCTGTTTTGTCACATTCAGCTCTCTAGTGCAATTAGAACCTGCCTGTCTGCTAACTAATCACACTTTGTCTGCCTCAAAGTCACATTTTCACTTTGCTTTCCATACATCTATTTCAAATCTCAGAATTGGATATGATTCCTTAAGATTAAACTACAGATCTATGCTGATGACCCCAGTTTTGCTTCAGCAGAATTCTTCCTCTTTCATCCTTCTTTGTCATCAAACATTCATCTTTAAAAGTAAAGAACAGCACCGCACACAAGAGACTGGATTCTGGATACCTGCTTCCAGTTTTTAACTATGTCACAGCCTTTTCCAGGAGGTTTGCCATTGTCACTGGGAATGGGACTTGCCTTCCCTGACTCAGCTGTGCAGTGTATGCTGTTCTCTACAGTCAAGAGAGAGGTATGACCAGCAGTCTTGGAAGCATCAGTCACTGCAGATTTCTTTCACTTTTCCTTGATAAGTGGGAGAGTGTGGACAACAGAGTTGGTCTCCACACTGCAACTTTCACATGCCTAATATTTACAAGGAAATCCTATCCTTACCTACTCTCCACCCCAGATCTCTAATATGGTAATAACAACCAAGACCTTCTTCCATATGTTATCAGCCATCTCTGTTCAGAATACACAATATTGTAACACTCATATTCTATGTCTGAAGAGTGCAGAGTTAGATGAACAAGGGACTCTGCATGCCTCCACTGCAGGAAAGGTTGAAGCATCACTCTAGGTCCTGTTAAACATCAGACCAAACAGAGGAGGACACAACCACCCTCCAAGGGCAGATGAAGAGCTCTGCCAGCAGCTGACCACATCCATCCAGCTTTCTTCTGTTAGCCAGTAGGAAAATCACTTGAGAATGATTTTCAGTATCCTTTAAATTTGGCTATATTCAGTTTATATTCTGCAAATCTTTCATATTTACTGAATTTGTTAGTATTACATCATAGGTTCAGCATTCAAATACATGCAATTGCTTGGCCTGCTATGCTCAGCTGTCACTCATTATTTTCAACTTCCAATCTCATATTTTCTCAGGTAGCTTGGCTTGAGCTCTTGGCCCAATGTTGAGAAAGCTTAAGAATCCAGAACCAGCGATTATCACTATAAAAAAGTTTATGGTATCAGGAACAACATAATAAGGAGAGGCTGTTGAAGAAATTCACTCACTTTTCACCAGGAAGACAATCTGTTCCTGGCTCTCATGCTTATATGAAGGCTGTGTTCAAATTTAGGTCTTGCCTTATATGGCCAAATAAGGATTGTAACTGTGCTTAAGAAACATTTAGTGTGAAGCTATTTTCTACTCTTCCTTTCTCCTTTAGCTAAGGAACACTTCAGTTAGATTCATTCTGGAAATGTTCTCCCCATTATAAACACAATTAGTATACACTGGCATCTTATCTTGGTACACATATCAATGCATGGGCATTGCCAGCTGTAGCACAATTCCTACAGACCAATTATCCTGCTGACATTCACTAAATAACCACCAGACAAGAGCTGCTATCATTCTCCCCTCAGTGTGAAGACAGATGGACAAACAGTTTTGTTCAGACTATTCTCAGAATTTTAGTCAAGCAGTTGAAATACATGAGGGGTCAGAAAGAATTGTTTCCATCATCTGCATTTTTAATACAATGGTTTCCAACACACAGGTGATGGGGCAGATGTATACATTTCATACGGATACACAATTACATGCAAACCAATACAGATACACACACACATACACATTTAACCTGCAATACAGAATATGTAATATTAGCTTATATGGTTCCTATGTTTTTATAAACACATTCTCCTAAATGCAAGTATGTGTATAGGATATATTATTAAGATGTGGCATTCCATTGCACATAACACATTTTAAATTTATTTATGTTGTTTGTTTCTACAATTTTTCAGAAATCACTCATGTCCTAAATGACTGCCTAACATCCCTTATTTAGATGGGTCAATACAAACCCATTTTTTTACCTTACAGTACAAAGTGTGGCAATTTCAGTAATAAAATTACTTATTATTTTTACATTTCTCCAAAGTGTGATGTTGGCCTGAGTTTGGAATGTCAATAAACCCAAAGCTAAGCACATGCATAAATACCTCCCTGGACCAGCGCCAATAAAACCAGTTGAGACCAGGGATTCATTAAAGGTAGAGTTATGAATCATTAGCATGGAAATGGTCATGGAACCCTTTAAAGTGGATTGCATAGAGAGACTGAACACAGACAAAGAGAAAGACACTAATAACTGCCCCGTTGGATACGACATGAAGCTGAGGTCAGAAGAAGGATCTGGCCAAGGCATCCCAGTAAGAACCTGTCTCAGTTCCCTTAGACCATATATGAAAGTAAGACTTCTACTGCTTTCCCCTGACCTTAATGTGGCCCTAAAAATGGGGCAAGGTGTCAAGCCAGGAGATTCAGGAGCAATCTTGCAGTACTGGGGATTGCATATGTGTTTGCATCCATCACTTAAATAGATATTAAAGGTCTGCAAAAACATTAACATGTTGATGGAAACCAAGCCTGGAACTCCCTCAAAAAACCAAAAACATGCTCCAGATGTGCAGCTGGAGTGATGCAACAGCATCATCTATTAGTCAATATAAACCATTTTGTATATACTTGGTATAAAAATATCAACCATGTTCTCTAATCCAGTTTAACAGATTAATTAACCTCTGTTTGTATGCAGAATTATTTCAGTATTTTCAGTGCAATAGTTGCTAGCACTGCCATAAGCCTGGATTCTTGCTTTGCACTCAGAGATTTCACATCCCTCCTGTTGCAACTTTGCTGCACCATTGAAAAACTCAAAGTGAAGGATATGCAGATTGAAAGAAATGGTGAAAATGATGGCAGATTGGATGAACTAAAACATGCTCTTCCCATAAGATCTGCACTGTTCATATAAAACACAAGATACTTAAATTCTAAGGCTAAGGACTGAAGCATAGCAAAGTACTGACTCCTAGAATATTTACTCTATAAGAATGAAAGATGGTTGGTCCCTCTGGGATTATGAGTCTGAGAAGCACTGTTATTTCAGACCTGATGTTAAGGCTATTAATGATTCAATGCAGCCTTTTCTTTTACTTCAGGAGCCGCAGTTCTGTCCCTAACGTAATTTTTTTCCCATTTAGCCCGAGGATTTGATGTGATTAACATCTGAAATATATTACTTGGGTTGGTGTTAATTAATTTACCTGACATATTACAACTTTTAAACTCTATTGGTCATGGAAGACAGAATGATAGGGTTAATTAATTCTGAAGAATTTTAACCATAAACAAAGACATTTTAAAAATTAAATGAAAAAATGTAAATTCATAGAAAGACTTTATCATACTTCATTAGGATCCCATTTGTGCTTAGGTGTCTTGTAAAGAAGACAGTATTCTCCCACTAAACTTGTGTTAGCTGGATAATACAGGAATAATGTGCCCTCAGTCTGGCTTTCAAATAGTTATCCCAGCAAAGTTATGCATCTTAGAAATGTCCCTGTATTTACTGTCAGCTAGACCACATTGATCAATCCCACCAAACTAAGACTCAAATTCTGCAGTTAACATTTTGAATCTGTAGGAATCAAACCTTTTTAAGTTTCTCCCTCATTAGTTTTCAGTCAGGATTGTCAGTTAATAAAATACAGGATGGCACAGATGCTCAACTTATGTAAATTTTCCTGACTCCTGACACTTGAGAGCTGTCTCTTTGACGTCAGTGGAACCATGACAATTGCCATCAACCCCAATATTCATTTTTTTCCCTCCTGTTACCCACTTCCCCAAAGACATGAATCACTAGATGCTGCCACTGCTGTCATATAGTGCCATACAGATAAAAGATAAGTCACCTAGAAAACTTCACATTTCATGCTATCAGAGGATGTGGACTGGAAAAAGTAGTTTGACTGAAATAACAAATGATGAAACACTGAATTGACTTTAGCACTGTAGATTTTTTCTCTTCATGCTTGAGTATAAGCTTTTAATTCTCTTTATGCCTGCATCTATTACTCAGCAGATATCATCTGCTGAAGGACCTCTTCCCACACCCTCAACACTGTATGTTTTCTCTGTCACTTCTGGCACTAATGGAAGAAGCATCCCTAAATAGAATTCCATCATTAAATAATAAGATTGAGAAGAAAAATGGAATAGCAGCATTGCATCTCTGATGGGGACATGTGCACAGGTGGACAGAGCAAAAAAGTATATTTGAAAGATGTGTTTTTAAAGGTCCAAGTGAAGGACCACCCCATTCTAAGGTGTGAGGAACACAGCCTTGTATACTACAATCTTTCTATGTGAAACTACAACGTCATCTAATGTCAGCTGAAGAAGTAGCAACCAGGCACAGATTTTAACTGTAAGCACTCCATCTAGACCCAGACTTTTATTCAGATTTTTCTGACTTAAAAATATTTAATCCTTTCTGCATTATTTATGCCTTCTTTCTATACACTAATTCAGCATGAGCACATGAGAAATCAAGACATATGGGCCTGAAGATCCTCAGCTTAAGTAACAAGAGCTAAGGATAACAACTCTAGAAATTAAAAATGAAACCAAACCAAACCAAACCAAACCAAAACAGAAAAAGAAGCCTACCATAACATTACTTTCATTTTTTCTGTTTCACAGTGAATCATGGGTTGTTTTTATTGTTACTAGCCTCACAACAAGAGAGTATACTGAGTCTTTCTTTTATGGATAACCACATGGATGGTATTTGTTAATGCTTTCTAAAAAGGCAACTTCTAGAGGGTTAGTAGTGGTTAAAATAGCATTATTTAAAAGTCACGCTTCTTACCCCAAAGCTGCAATACTCATCACATGTGACAACAATGCCCTTACAGCATTAAAATGGAAGAATTTTCAGATGTCTAGTTGAACAATAAATACTAAGCTTGAAGGCATTCAATTATCTTGCTTTGTTGTGGTTTCTTTGCTTGAACAATCAAACTAATTAGTCATGTTCTCTTTTTCATGTTACTACTTTATGGTCTGTTTCACTTCAGCCTTTCTCTCCAATTATTATCAAAAATATGATATGTGATATGTCATTCAGACAGTGCTGGCCAGAAATTTTCCATCAAAACCTTTCATTTAATGAAAAGCCTTTATTCAGTTAAATGAAAAAACTGTAGCTATTCCTCACATCATTTATTAAAACATGAGCACTTTCAAAGAGAAACCTCCCTCTTGCACATTTATGAAGTAAAAAAAAACATTGAAAAACAAACAACAAAAATAAATTTAATCATTTTACTGGAGTCACTGCAGATCAGGTGGAAAAAACTGGAAAGGAGGAGAATATGTTTTTTAACAAATTCTGTTTGCTATCACCACACACACAGTTCTCACTAAATATTGAAAATCCCTGGTGGTAATGTCTTAATTGACTTTTGGCATAATTTGGGGTTTTTTAAGATCTACATTTAGGGCCTTCTTAATATTTTTTTAATTGGGGTTTTTAAAACCCAGATCAAATCTTCCTGCATTACAGAAAGCAGGTAACTACAGCTGAAGAGCCACAAAATGGTTGCTTTAAGTTCCGTGAGGGAGGTACAGGATGGTAGCACCTTGCTGCAACAGTCACAGTATACAGTGATGAAGCCAAGGTGATTTGTCAGCACTGCCAGTGCAAATAAAAAGCATATCATGCCATCTGCTAATGCAGCAAGATTTCAGGTTTAACCACAGAGGAGCTGAGACCCATTTGAAGGACTCAGTACTAGGGTTTTACATAAGAGGGCATGTACATTTATTCTATTGCTCCTTCTCTTTGAGAATTCATTATATTGGTTTAAACCAGCTGGATTTTCTCAAAATCTTTCACTACCATATCATGTAATTTTAATGTATTCTGCCTCTCTATCCTTACAATTTGTCTGTCTGCATTCTTACTCTTCACATATCTGTAAAATCAGAAGCAGCCGTGAAAGTTTTCTTAGGTTTGAAACAGCTCCTTTGCTGTCCCTGTCAAAGCACCTCCACCAGCAAGTCTATGGCAGCTCCTTTCACAGGAACATCACTTCCCATCTGCAACAGCCTGATACAGCAGCAGAGACTGGTATTTGAGCTCTGTGTGGCTGACACTCCTTTCTTCCTCTTGTTGTCATTATTTTCAGTAAAAGCATTGCTACTACCTATGGTTGAGTCTCTTCTCACAGACAACTGGAAGTAAGCCATTCCCACCCAAAGCACAAATTCTTCAAATTCTCCAAGAGTTACCATGTTTGGAGATCTTCATACTGTCACACTGCACCTGACAGTGTGTTCACTGTGCTAATAAGAGTTTTTGAGTTGTAACCTTAGAACACGCTTAGATCTCAGATCACTAATTATCATCTTCATTCCAGGAAAAGGCTTGTTCCAGATACTGACAAACCTGTGAAACTGAAATAACACCAGACTTCTCACTCACTTCACACAGCTCATGGAGAAAGCACTTGCTCATGCTACATTTCATGTTAAAAAACCCCCAAACCTATTACAATTGAAGAAACAACTCCACAAATTCCATTATCCTCTTAAAATTGACCCAGATTACAAGATTATGAGGTTTCTTCTTTAGTAGTTCAATTTTCTTCCATCCCACTCTGCATTTCAAAGACACTAGTCACAAGAACAAGGGAAAAAAAAACATTTGTTATTGTATACTCATAGGTAAGACCTTATTGCAAAAGGAAGAGTGGCCTATCCTGGTCAGTAGCACTTTACCACCAATGGTCTGGGAGGTAACAGGGTACGGAAATAATTTCCAGTAGGCAACATGTGTGTTGCTACACTTTTGCAAAGTTTAAAAAGAGTCAAATAGTATGCATACAGACTGTTCCATGCCAACTGGCCTTGCAGCCAGAGAGAACAGCGTGATGAGCATTTATTAGTATAGTTGCAGGCATACAGAGTCTACTGAGCATCTGTTTCATGCACAGCATACCCTACAAGATACAAAACACTTTCCAACATGTCATAACAGACAACGTTTAAGGAAAAATGGCTAAAACCTAATGTGCAATTAATACTGATCGAGCAAGACAATGATTTTTGCCATTGTCCAAGCCCACACTAGTTGGGAATGTGGTCATTAAAAATGGCCAGATGTTGTATCTAGATTTCAGGCTATAATGAGAAATATACTACTTCTATTATTTGTGACATACTCCTGGAAGGTTATATGGGAACAGGATGGAAAACTCTGGGGAAATAGGGCACATTCTCCATTCTACAATGTATTGCTTGTAATATTGTACAGAGAGAATGTGGCCAGAAATTTTGCATAAAAAATGTCAATGAGTCAATCCAGGAACCCTGCAATAATGCATCAGCCTAAAGGAGTGATTTGTGTTCAAACATCTGCCTCCAGCTATGCTTTTTTCCCTATCTATTATTCCATTCCCAATTTCACATAGTCTTATATCACGGGGAAGACACAAGTGGCATTTGACTTGCATCAAGAGATGATGGCTTTTGTGGACAGGATCTACACTATATATCTTTCATGCCCTTATAATTTTCCCTGCATTGCCATCTCTATTGTTGATGACTTCTCCTGATAAATTAGGACATTCCAACCTCCTTATCTAGAAACTATTAGGTCCCTTTTTAACGCATCTTCTTCTTTGCTGTGAAATATACAATCTGAACTGTAAACCATTGAGGACACGGACACTCTGTACTCACAGAGTAGAATGAGGTTATACTTTTGCCTGGAGTCTTCTGCTGCTACCATAACACATCTGACATGACCACATAAGGTAGGTCTGGGTTTGTTTAAATCATTCTAAAGTTACTAAGAGGAAAACAAGAAGAGCAAAATTTACCTTGCAATGAATAGATTGTGTGAATGAATGTCCAAACGAGAGAGTGAAGGACAGAGTCCATGAATGGAGCTACTGACCAGAATGCAAAAATTCCCAGGACCAGATTTGTAGCACCAGAAGGGCTGATCTCACTATCTTGTTAATACCTCTTTTACATGCTATCCATGTGTGCATGCAATACCTGATTCACATGCAGGAAGGGTTGTGGAACCTCTGAATAAGAAATGAGACTAGAGAATCTAAATTGATTGACACCGAATAATTCACAAGTAATTTTGCTCATAAGAAGGAAGTTAAGGTGAAAGAAAATATCTCTTGCCACAGATACAAGAAACAACAGTGAGCCTTATAATGCTTCAGGAATACAGATATTCCTTGCAATCAGCTGATGGTTGGTCAGTGCTCTCCCAAATGACAGTGGGGTAGGCTTGTTCCTGTAAAGTCACAGAGAAAGTTTTCACCTGTGTATTGGATTTCAGTGGCCAGGTTTTGGTAGTGGGGAGCTACAGGGGTGGCTTCTGTGGGAAGCTGCTGGAACCCCCTCTATGTCCAGTAGAGCCAATGCCAGCTAGCTCCAGGATGGACCTGCCACTGGCCAAGGCTGAGCCCATCAGGAATGATAGTAATATCTCTGTGATAACATATTTAAGAAGGGATGGGGGAGGAGGAGGGGCAGAACTGTGGGACAGATGAATATTGCACCCAGAGGAGAGCAGAATGTGAACATGTGAACAACTGTGCAGACACCAAGGTCAGTGGAAAAGGAGGGGCAGGAGGTGCTCCAGGCACTAGAGCTAAGGTTCTTCTGCAGCCCATGGTCCAGCCCATGGTGAGGCAGCTGTGCCCCTGCAGCCCATGGAGGACCATCGGGGTCCAGAGATCCACCTGCAGTCTGCAGTAGAGCCCACACTGAAGGAGGTGGATGCCTGAAGGAGACTGTGATCCCATGGGAGGACCATGCTGGAGCAGGGTCCTGGCAGGGACCAGCTGACCTGTGGGGATTGGAGCTTACACTGGAGAAGGTTTGGGGGACCCCAGCTGGAGCAGCCTGTGCCTGAACAACTGCACCCCATGGGAAAAAATGACCCACTTTGCAGCAGTTTGTGCAGAACTATTGTCCATGAGATGGTCTCAAGCTGGAAAAGTTTGTGAAGGACCCCACAGGGAGCAGGGGAAGGACTCCTCTTCCTGAGCAGCAGTGGAAACAGCTGACTATAACCCCCATTCCATCTCCCTGTGCCGCTGTGGCAGAGGAGGTAGAACTTGGAAGGAGGGAAGGGAATGGGTTTTTAAGTTTTATTTTTTCTTCTTATTCTCCTGCTCTGATTCTGTTAGTAATAAATTTAATAGTATCCCTACTTTGAGTCTTGTTTGCCTGCGATGGTGATTGGTGAGTGATCTCTCTCAGTTCTTGTGTCAGTTCATGAACCCTTCATTATATTTTCTCTCTTCCATCCCGTTGCAGAGGGGAACAAGAGCAGCTTTAGTGCCTACCTGGCATCCCAACAACGTCAACCCACAACCTACTACTAGGGATTTAGAGTTAGGGAGAGAAATAAAACATCAGTAGAGGCACATGAAGAGAGAAACCCCTGCTGCATTTTTCAGGGTCTAGGAACAAAAGCCAGTACTACAGAGTAGAGCAGGGATCCCCTCACATAACTAGGACATGTTTTGGGAAGGAAAAAAACACAGGACCTCTCTCTCCATCCTACTATTAAGCAAGTCACAGGAGTATCATCTGTCAACATGTTAATGAGAACTATTGCCTCCAGCTGTGGAGCAACAGTGGGAAACTGCATACCGGCAATGACCCCTGAAGGGAAAAAGCACTCTTGCAATCCTGCTTATAATGTTAATAGCACATAAGCAGTCAAACCACAGGGCAGACTAGCTTTTTTCCAGTAATAACTACTGTGAAGTCCACCACAAAGTCATTTGTCACCAACATACTTTTGGCATTGGTGTAACAGCTGCGAAAATATAATTAGTCCCTCCATCTCTATCCCACTGGGTACCAGTCACAGCTTCAGTGGTCTCTTTGGATATGTTTCTGTCCTCTACTGGCCATAGGTCAAGTTCTCCAGAAGCTAGTTGCCTGTATAAATTACAGTGCACATATTTTACATCTCATTGTAATGTTTTCTTTTGTCAGTATCCGCTTCTTTGCAAATGTTCCATTTCCAAGCCATTTTTGTGCAAGCCCCAAGAGAAGCCATCAAACAAGCATGCTGAAAATTTATCCACAGGCATCATTAATGCACATTTGGCTGATGAAGACATAGAGTTCATATAAACTGCAATTCGAAATGCCTCTTCTTCCAAACAGCTAGTCCCACAAGACACCATTTGCTCAGGAAAAATAGGACCAGGGAAAATAGCTGAAAGTCCAGTAGAGGAAGTCACAGACTGCCCACAGATATTTTGTGGCAAAAAGAGAAACTTGGTACCATTCTGTTTAAATAACTTTCAGTGTCAGCATTTGGAGCACCAATACAGTGGGAGGGTGCAGGAAAGGTGCTGGGGAGTGAGACGAGAAGCAGACGTCATACATCTTCTTCTGGCCTTGGGTCTAAAGTCACAATGTCTATACTATACTGGAACTTTCAGATGTCTCTTTGGAAATAAGTAACTTTCTGCTTATAAGCAGAAAGCTCATGAGATTTCTGCATTGGGATACCCCGGAGGAAGGCTGGGGACTTCCTGTTACTCCTTTTTCTTCTGTCACAGTTACAGGGAGAATACCAGCTGCTGGGCATAACAGGGAAGGACAGCAATCTTCACGCCAGAAAGAACTGACTATGAACCTAGTTCTTTGGTGTTTAAAGGAACAAAGGGGCCAAGGGCAACATTTCTGAGCTGAACATCAAGAAGCAAACTTCTAAGAACTTTGATGATACAACATACCTGCCAAGGTCAAGAAATGGGTGTGTAGGACCCACAAAGTGAAAACCAAAAAGCTACATTACGCTTTAAGCCTCCCATATATAGGCTGAACTATCACACTTCATCTGACTTCCTCATCATTCATTAATGCTTATTTTTATATCATGGGAAACGGATGTGACCCTGATTTATGGAGGCAATGCAAGTCCTGACAGTGTCTAAGCTTTCAGAGAACACCTGTTGCAGTGCTGTTTGGATCAGCCTGTGCCATGACTGTGCTTCAACATTCAGTCTTTGCTTTCTTTCAGTAAACTGACTTCATCTCAAGCCATGAGTATTTAATATTTTTTCCCCTGTACTGCTGAGAAGGGGAATGAGGGAGTCAGGGAATGAAGGAGTGTGATACTGGAGCGGTGTGGTGGGCATCTGGTAGCCACGCCACCACACAAGGCCAGTCTGAAATTAGGAATTTACAGATCATTTTTTCCGACCACTCTGTGAACATTTAGAGGCTGGACTGTGGCAAACCACTGCAGTTGGTTACTACCTGTATGAAACCCAGTAGGCATGACACTCTGCTTTTCTGTACCCCTGCAGAAGGTGCCATTAACACATGTAACATATACACAAGTTTGCTTACAGATACATAGAGGATGGAGGAGATGAGGTAGGCAAGGAGGCTGAACCCCTTCCATCTTGCTTTCCTTGCTGTCCTTCTACCATTTGCAGCTCCAAAGAGCTGTGCAACAGAATCACATAAAGGCAGAAAGGTCTTAATTGCTCAGCCCCAGATATCACTTGGTCCAGAAAACAGCTATGTTCATCCTGTAGTGAGCAAAGGAACGGAGTACTGCCCCCTGCTCTGATGTTTTGGGCTCTGATCCTGCCTATTTTTCTCATCTCATCTCATCTAGCACTTGCACAGATGATCCTGCTTCCTTCTAAATGGATGCTTTCATAGCTCATGAAAATACCTTCCTGAATGAGGAAAACACCGTTCAAAAAACCCTGCATCACACACACACAAAAAAAACCCCCACAAACCCCCAATCCTCCTCACTTAATTACAGCCATTTACTGTTTCATCTGGCCCACAAATGTGATCTCTGATGAATTAAACTCACCCTACCTTAACTGTCTGTATTGGCCACATGCTAAAATAGTTATGTGCCATACCATTACCTATGACAGCTTGGTAACAGTAAAACTGTGCCTTGTCTGTTTATTGTTGGCAAAGGTTCTGTAAAGTCCCATTATTTCTCCTTGAATGAACACATAAACACTGAATGGGACAGGGTGGAGAATGAAAGTCCTTTCCTGGCTAACACATTTCCCCCAAGCCCATCTGTCACCCACAGAGCAGTATCAAACCACTGCTGCTAAGGAATAGTATGAGAAAACTTGTGAGGGAGTACACTCTTTTATTCAAGGAAAACAAAGGATGATCCAGGGATTTCACCAGTTCTGTTTATTTTTAAACAGAATGATTCATTGCCTTGCAAGCATATCAACTGATTTAGAGAAAATTATTTCAACAAAAGTAACAATTATCCTCTTCACTCACTTCTGAGGATTTTTATTCTCCTGATAGAGCACAACTATACCACTCTGGAGTTGCTCAGGGTATATGAGTGAGAATCACTTAAAATAGAAAAAAACAATAGCCATTATAATTATGATATAATCACAAAAATAATAACAACAATCACTGAAGTAATTACTCTTTAAAGAGTCCTAATTTCAAATTTCAGTTAAAGCTCATTGAACTAGAATATTTCATGCAGATAGGATTTTTGCTAGGTTTTTTGTAGTTTCTCTACAATGCAACAACAAAGATTGCAGAATCCTAAGTCACTGGTGAAACTGATGCCACAGAAATTGAAATGGATGTGAAAGATGACCTCTAAGTTGGACACCTTCCTGATGAAAGCACTTGGCTCGAACTGAAGTCAGATAGTGGCTGCTTAACAGATTGCTTTTAAAAAGAAAAATATATATTAATCCTTTTCTCATTCGACCAAGAAAACATTCTTATTTAAAGGAAGAGATTCCCTTGTCTGGGAGTGAAATATCAGATTTGGATGGCTCCACAGACTGACAATGAAGAACATTAGGCCTCCTAGCAATGTTCCTCAGCACTCTCCACATGTAGACTTGGCTCTGTATTTCAACTGCCTACCGTAAGTGACAGCCCTGTACTTCAGGATACAACCGCATACCGAGTCTGTCTGGCAGCCCTCAATAGTAGGTGGTCTGAGTCGCTCATTACTCTTACGCCATCGGATCTGGGGCCAGTTAAGCAGTGTGAACAGAGCTCTTGGCCATGCAATCGGAAGAGGAAAACATTATCCTTTGTGCTCAACTCTTGAGCAGTTTTTGAATCATTTTCTCAATGTACAGTGAACTGAGATGCAAGTCTTCAAAGATGCCCTTTGAAATTCTCCAGGGGCTTCTCTCCCCAAGCACTGTCTAGCCAGATATCATGGGATGTTCTTTTGCTGTCTGAAAATATCCCACTCTTATTTTTATAAACTGCTTTTTTTCATATCTGTTTAAAAAACCACTTTGTATTCTTTACATGAAGATCTCAGTTAAAATGTAGTAATTTACATTGTACCCTGGCTGAGGCAGAGTGCTAGAGAGAACTTAGCCAGGCAGCAAAAAGTTTCAGTTTAGGAAAGGGAATGGTGTTAATCCTCATTAGTCTGTTTCTGAGGTAAAAATATTTTCTGCAGCAAAACTCCTCTGACAGCAAGTTTGTATGATTCTGTTCCTGGATGTTCCTTGACTGCTTTCTTCTTTCTTTAACTAAGGTTGTATACCACATGTATGATTTGATATGCATGCAGGTAACCAGAAAACTAAGCTATTAGCTCCAGCCTTGACGAAAATTTAATTCCAAATTCAGAAATGCTAGAACAGACTGTGAGAACTCAGCCAGGTGGGAGAGAAGACACACACACCCTGGAGCTGGGCTCCTGCCTTATGTATCAAAGGCCCAACACACTGGCAGAAGGCTCTCTGGACTGCTTTTTACAGTTTTCACTTTCTCTTCTTATTTCCCCTTTTTCAGCCTGTGTGAAAGAATGCATTGAAGTTTTACACAACCTGCAATTATCTCTCTTGATAGAAACTTTGTCTGTTTCAGCAAAAAGAGCCGGAGGGAAAGACAAAATCTTGCTATTTCCCACATTATTTCTTCTAGACTTAAACATTCCAGATGCAGAAGGTCTCTTGAGCAAAGGAAAATCCTTAAACAGCTCAGCTTGTCTCCTTACCCAATTTCATGTGCTTGTAACCCCTTGCCTCCCCACACCACATGTCAAATTTCTGATTTATTTTTACAGCATTACAAATGCAATGCATTCCACACAAAAGATCATTCGTAACATCAGTTTTAATACAGCACAACTACCTTGACTGGACTTACTAAGAATCCATAAGAAGCCACAGGTTCTATAAATGTTGTCCTCTACATTTCCAGATACTTATTGTCAAAATCAGTCAAATACAGAGTCCTAAGTATGGCGTCAACTGGAGGGAAAAAAAGAGAAACTTTGGTACTTACTGATTTTTGCATATAAAGAAATTTTCATAAGGCAGACAGTAAGCACTAGGTATAGTATAGATAGTTCATATCTACCAGTCCTGACAGATCTCACCCAGTTTCTTTCTGACAGCATTCCTTCTCCCTCACATAGGTAGCCTTGTATTTCGAAACCAAGTCCATTCAATTGTAATATTGTGGTACAAGCACTCTGACATTTTATACCTACTCAAATACTGTGACACAGGAAGGTCAAGTGTTAAGGCTTTTCCATATTAGCAATAATGCTTCTATACAAGAAGGAGTACCAGTACACCTATAAAGCTGTAAAATAAATACACGTGCGCATGTGTATACTGACTATACACATCTACCTCTCAAAACAGATCGTCATTTATCTGCGTGACTGGGACCAGATCACCTCTCCTACGAAGACAGGCTGAGAAAGTTGGAGCTGTTCAGCCTGGAGAAGGTCGTGTGGAGACCTCACAGAAACCTTCCAGTGTCTAAAGGGCACCTACAAGAAGGCGTAGAGACTCTTTACCAGGCACTGCAGTGACAGGACAAAGGTGAATGGCTTCAAACTGCATGAGGAGGTTTATATCAGATGTCAGGAAGTTCTGTACTGCAGGGTGGGGAGGCACCGGCACAGGTTGCCAGGAAGATTGATGCCGCACCCCTGGCAGTGTACAAAGCCAGGCTGGGCGGGCTCTGAGCAGACTGGTCTAGTGGAAAGTGTCCCTGCCCACGGACTGAGCATTTGGAACTAAACGACCTTTAAAGTCACCTCCAACCCAAACTGTTCCATGGTTCTACGATGTACCGCGGGGGTGGTGCGACTTGCGTGGACATCACTGGGGGATTCTGATGAAACTTTACAACCCCAAGAGACCGCGTGCAGGGCCGGGGGCCGACACCCCCCCGCACTGACCTGCCCGCAACCCCCCACTGGATTCATCAGCAAGCCAGAAACACACCCGGAGTCCGACCGAGCCCCTTACGGCGATCGGCAACCGCGCCCCCGGCGCGGGCCCGCCCCCGGCGGCTGTGACGGCAGCGCGCCGGGCAGCGCTTCCGCCTGCGCGTGCGGAGCCGGGCCCGGAATCTGGGGTGGGGGGGTCCGTGAGTGCGGGGCTAGGGCAGGCTCCGCTAGGCCGGCTCGGCCGGGGCGGCTGCGCCTCCAGCTCGGACTGCCGGACGGGAGCGGGACCGGGGAGGACCCTCGGGGCCCCGGATACCGCCTCGCCTCGGCCCCGGGTGCGGGCCGGTCTGCGGAGGGAGAAGCTGTGGGGCAGGTGCTGGTCCGGGAGCGCGGGGCGGTGTTTGTGCGGGAGCCGGGCAAAAGCCACTGCCATGTCCCCTCGCCACGGAGCGGGGCAGTGGCCGCGCTGAGGGGGAGGAGTTACTTGAGGAGCAGCCCCCCGGCCCGCAGGGCTGTGGTGGGTGCGGGAGCGGTGACCTACCCGAAGGGCTGGTCCGACCCCGGGGTGCGGCGCTCGGCCGGCCGCAGCAGGGATAGGGCCGCGTACGGGGAAGAGGAATGGGATAGCTGCCCTTCAGAAGTTTATTAGGGTAGACTAAGACAAGTACTTGATCGTTCCATCCTAAGTTGTTCCCGCAGCTCGCCCCGGAGGGACTGGGTGCCGCAGGGAGATGTCCACGCCGCCTCTGGCCGGGGCGGGGATGCCGCCGGGGCCGTTCTCGGGGCCGCAGGCACAGGCGGCCCGCGAGGTGAACACCGCGTCCCTCTGCCGCATCGGCCAGGAGACCGTGCAGGACATCGTGTTCCGGACCATGGAAATCTTCCAGCTGCTGAGGAACATGCAGGTGAAAAGCAGCTCTTCCAAGCAAGCATGGCACTTGCTTCCCGTGTTTTTATCACTGACTGCCAGTATTTATAGACAGCTACAGCTTAGGACGTTTAGGTAACTTGATCAAACTGCTTTACAAAGGAGATTTGATTGGAGAAGTGAATGCTGGTCTTAATGTATTTGTTTACTCCTGTAGATTAGGTGAAGATGTAGAATATTCAGAAATGCTGAATTGTTATTGTACCCAGAGTAAATAAAGTCTAAATACACTAAGAACTGTGTTTTCCTTTATGAATAGAGGTTTGTTTATATGCTGGTTATATTTCTCTGTTTATTTTAACATAATTTTAGAGGAATTTTCATTGATCTTTTTTATTAGTATTTCCCACCTAAAACTTTTGAAGTTTTTTTTCTTTATGAAAATGCACATAATATTTATTTATGGTTACTGAGAAAATGTACAAGCTTTGTTGTGTTCTCTCTGTGGAAGGCAGAAGATAAACAATCACCTCCATTCCCTCTGCATTTTCATGACTCTTGTTTCTGAATTGTGTGCCCTGGGGTTGAGATACAAATCCAGTGTAATACCTGGATCACAACAGCATCGTACTTAAGCATTGTGAAGACACTCACTGAAAAAAGTTGAAAGGATTGACAGTGATCAAAATACAGAATACATGAAGCTGTTTGATAGCTGTGATTGAGAACATAAAATACAGAATTTTTCCAGTAAATAACATAAAAGCTTCAGTGATTGCTGTGGGAATAATGTGATTGTCTGATTTTAAAATGTACGAAACCCCATCTGATTTCTCGTGGTGTGTTTATTTCATGTGACAGAAACTTTAATGTAATAATGTAATATTTTAATGTTTGGTTCTTTTAAGTTACCAAATGGTGTTACTTATCATACTGCAACATATCAAGACAGATTGGGAAAGCTGCAGGAACATCTCCGTCAGTTATCAATACTCTTCAGAAAACTGAGATTAGTCTATGACAAATGCAATGAAAACTGTGCTGGGCTCGATCCTATTCCCATAGAAGTAAGTATCTTTATGTTTACATACATTACAACTGAGAGGAACCACTTTCTGCATAACATCCTCCATTCTCAGTTGGAGGAGACTCATAACAAGTTCTAATGAGAAGAAATTCGTTGGACTGAATTCTCTTTATTAGTTAGAGCTGGTTGAAAGACTCTGAAATTTCACATTAACATCATCAGTTCTTACCATCTGGGAGGGATCCAGTTTTGAAATTGAATTCCAATTTGACATTTTCCCTCTGTACTCAGTGGTGGTTTGGCAGCACCTTGAGTGCTCTGTCCAGTTCTGGGCCCCTCAATTCAGGAAGGACATTGAAGTGCTAGAACAAGTCCAGAGAGGGACAGTGAAGCTGGTGAAGGGTCTGGAGCACAAGTCTGATGGGGAGTGGCTGATAAGGCTGGGATTTTTTAGCCTGGAGAAGAGGAGGCTCAGTGGGGACCTTCTCACTCCACAGCCTCCTGAAAAGAAATTGTAGCAAGGTAGGGTTTGGCCTCTTCTCCCAGGCAACAAGTGACAAGTGGAAATGGCCTTGAGCTGTGCAGGGTGGGTTTAAGTTAGACATTAGGAAGAATTTCTTCACGGGGTGATTAAACATTGGAATGCACTGTCTAGGGAGATGGTGGAGTCACCGTCCCAGGAGGTGTTTAAGGAAAGGCTGGACATAGCACATGGTGCCATGGTCTAGCTCACAAGGTGGTGTTTGATCATAGATTGGACTTGGATGATTTCAAAGGTCTTTTCCAGCCTAATTGATTCTTTGACTTGGTGATATAATTTTAAAATTTTAGCCTTTTTTCTCAGGCTTCTTGTTCCTTCATCAATTTGTTTCCCCTAGGAAAAAAATGGGTCAGGGTAATTTTTAAAAAAGTATAAGTAGCATTCTCTTTCTCTGTCCATCACTCTGTGCCTCCTTAGTTCCCTCATTCTGCTACTCCTAACCTGCTGGTCCAGTATGAACCAAACATAAATGTGCAGTGGTGGTGGAAAAGTTACAGCATAGGACTTCCAGGAAGGAGGATTGGACAAAGTTTTTCTTAATGAAACTGCTATTAGTAGTAAAATCAGAACTTTGTTGCCCCCTCCCCCCATAAGTTAAGTTGTTTCTAATTCCTAGTAATACTCTTAAACCCTGTTTTGTGTTATGATTCGAGTTACTACTGCTATATATTACCCAGAACTATGAAGTCCTTTAAATGTTGACCTTTGGATTCTGAAGCAACTTTATTAAGAGGCTTGTTATTGTCAATTGAATTATAACCATATAAGCATTATATTTTATATTTGAATCTCTTCACTGAATAAAAATAATGCAATTAAGTCCATTCATTCATTCTGTACAGCCCAGTCTAGACTACTACTGTCGGCAATCATTGCCAAGGGTTTCAAAGAAACCTGACAGCAAGCGAGGGAATAAGATAACTTTCCCATTTTAAAGAATAAAACTTTTTCCATGGTGTGTTGTCTTGTATGCAGTAACTTGAAATGGAAAGTCTGTGTTCTGCATGCAGTTGTGAAATTGCTTGGGTCTAGGCGTGGTAGTAGGTGAGATTGTGCCCTTTTGAAGCACATCATTTTTCTGGAGAACCGACTGAGGTCATTCCAAGGCCTCTGGATCTGAGGTGACAAAGTAAGCTTGTGTCCACTTTCTCTTGGGCAGTTTGAGCCTGCGGAGAAAATGATAGGACCTTATGTGTCTCCTGGGTTTGATTTCTTAATTTTTTTCCTTTTAATTTTTCTTTTATTTTTAATAAAGCTGATGTTTCTTGTCTTTACAGCAACTTATTCCATATGTTGAAGAAGATGGCTCCAAGCATGATGATCGTGGTGCTGCAAGTCAGCTTCGTTTTGCTAGTGAAGAGAGAAGGGAAATTATGGAAGTAAATAAGGTAACAAAGTTACTCTAGTGTTCATAAAATGGGAAATGTCACCTTGATGTTGTGCTGGTTTAAGGGTAACCCGGCAGGAGAAATGAACCCAGCACAAAAGAGATTATAAGTCCGAGTTACAATTTAATAAAAATATTAAAATAAATGCAATGACACAAAGAGAAATTGGTTTTAACCCACAAAACCCAGAAGTATAATCCAGCACCCGGGGGCACAAACAGAATGGTGTTTGTTTGCCCCTATGCTGAGACCCACGTGGTTCCTCTGAGTCCAAAACAAAAGGAAGTGAGAACAGCCCGTTGGTGCAGATGATGGTCGCAGTCTGGTTGAGAGTGGTGGTCTCCTTTCGAGGTTCTGATCCTCCTCTGGATCCAATGAATGGTCCCAGAAGTCCCCAAACCCCAAGATTATATACCCTCAAGTGTAGGTGGGAACGCCCAGTGCCTCTCCCAGGGCAGGGAGTTCCACAATGGGTGATTTAACTATGTGAGTCATGGGGTATTTTTGGGATTGTTGATGGCCCATTGGCAGACATGACCCCTCAGGCTGGGTGTGAAGGAGCAAATGACTCCCTCGAGGGAAATTATCAAGGCTCTATGTCACAGACTTCTTTAACACCCAGCTCACATCCTGAGGGGTCAGGTGTGCCCTGGGCAGCTGCTGCAAATGGTCCACTGTTATGAGAAATTACGTACATGGTTTAGAATACACAGCTTTGGTCACACCCACACAATTACGTACATGGTTTAGAATACACAGCTTTGGTCACACCCACACAATCATAAACTGGTCCCAGCTTGCTGAACTAGGACAATGTTACAGAGCTTAAATTTCTACATTGCTTTACGAAATGCAGAATGTGTGATGACTGCCATCAAAATTGGGGATAAGTACTTCTTGCATGTAATTATTTTAGAATTAGCTTTTAGAAAACAATTATTTTTTAGCTGCACCTCTGGCTGTAGAGTTAAGTTTCCCTGACAATTTTTACTTATGCCTCTTTTAAAACCAACATATATTCTTCTGAGTACAGGATATTATATTTATACTTAGCCCACTAGATATCAGCACTACACACTGAGGTAAGGTGCATGTTGGACTGATTTCTCTTCATAAACCTCAGGTTTAAGAAAAAAGGATATTGAACACCAGATGTGTAAATATTATTACAATTGCAAGGATTCTCAGGGCTACCTTCTGTATATTTTGACAGTTTGAGGAAGACCATTCCTTTTGTTAAGAGGAAGAATTAATGAATCTTCATACATTCAGAAAAAAATGTACTATGAATTATAAAGATGCTGTTAAATTTTCAGTTTGACTGGCAGTATGCAGTCAGGTACAATTACTAAAGATGGATTCAAATCTCAAACTAAATATGCTGTAGTAAATGCTAATATAATATTGAGATAAAAAATATGTAGTTTTACCAGACCACAGTTTTGAATGTTGTTTCTTAAATCTGTAAACTACAAAGATAGGATTAATTAAATATTTCTATGTCTGTAACATCTATAAATACTCAGTAAAAAGGACATATAATCTACAAA
Source organism: Pithys albifrons albifrons (assembly GCF_047495875.1). Lineage (NCBI taxonomy): Eukaryota > Metazoa > Chordata > Aves > Passeriformes > Thamnophilidae > Pithys > Pithys albifrons. Next base: position 42,649,063 of record NC_092461.1, on the reverse strand, counting down.
AATAACTGAACAGAGGAAATAAAGGGATGAGATGTTTATTTAGAGAGGAATTGGTGGTTTTTTAGCTTTTAAAATATTTCCAATTTTTTAATTCACCTTCAACACTCAGAGATGTATTGAATTTTTCATAACCCATTAATTTAGAAAAATGAGGACTGCTTGTATTTAGAGAAAAGCAGTTGTCAGCTTTCCTGTTGTAATCGTTCTCTTAAGTGCTGATGTAGCAGAGTTGTATGTATTACACTGTATGCAATGTTGTACTGTGAATTTATGCACATTTATTTGCAATCTTTAAGTGTTAATAAGCTTAACTGTCCATATTTGCTGTGGTTTTAATAGTTCTGTGACATCTTTTTGCCCTTGTTGTTGTACTTATATGCTAATACGTTTCTAAACCTCCTTGGTGTGATCTTGTGAAAAGACTTCCATAAATTTTTATGATGAGTTTTGAACCTTAAAAAGGTTGATGGTGTGTTACACGATGTTGGTAACAAATTGGTAATTAAGAATGCATTAAAACCTTCACTTAAATCGTGTCTAAAATCCTGTATTTACACTTAAATGTCTATACCTAGTTTTCCAGATTTTCCATAGTAAATCTTTCTGTACTATTCTAGTTGACAAGTACTTAGTAACTGGTGCAAAAGAAAGTTAAACTCTTGTTTTTTGAAAGTGCACTGATTTTTTTTCTTTTGTCTCCCTTCACCTGTGTAAGCACATCCTCTACCCCATTCAAAGTTCAAATTCTAGTACCTTACAGAACAGGATATACTTTGGAGTTTATAATTAGAAATAAAGAAATTCTTTTTGCAAAGAAAAATCACCAGAGTCAGATGAATTGGTAATTTCTGACACTGACTGCTGGACTTAACTACCCCTCTCTGATTCTTAGGTGGTACTCCTGACAGCTTTTCAGTTCCTCTACCAACTCAATTGGATTAATTTTAGAAAAATTTTCTTATACAAAATGTTGATGAAGATGCTGTGATAGGGAAACTTTTTATCTTCTTGACCCACTGTCTTTTCTCTTTCAGCTCATTGTTCTGTTCTCACCCGATCCTTTTTGCCGTGATAGGCATTTTTTTTTTAGCATTGGATGTTATTGGTACCATAAAAAGCATTATTGCAACAACCCATACTTTGACGCTGCTGAGATATTTGAATTCTTAGGCCTGCCATGGGTCTCTTAATTTTACCCTTCTTGCTGTGATATCCCAGCCAGTCTGATTTCTTTTAGTGGCTCTGGGTCTGTGTGAAAGGCACTAACTGCACCTCTGTGTGGAGCACAGACAAAACTAGTAGTAGCTCATACAAATCTTGTGGATCATATATTCTCACACAAAAATGTCCCCCTCATTCTGTGAACCACTGACTCGAACTATGGCAGCTCTGCTTTGCTGCCACAGCTGTGAAGGGCATCCTTAGTGGAGGAGCAGAGGAGCATCACGTACTTCCCATACTCATCATCTTATTCATGAGGCAGGAAAACCTGTTCACAGAGCAGAGTTCCTAAATACACAGAAGCTTTTGGTGTTGATCTACTGAGTAGTGACATCTTTCTGCTATATTGGACTTACATTTTAGGTCAGAAAGTTTAATGTGCTCACCTTGGCTATGGAAGTACTTATCTGTTAATTTAAAGTATAGATCAATTTACAAGGTAACGAATTTCTGTCCTGGCAGTTCAGTAATAATTAGCAACCGTAGGTTTAAATGAAACCCATTAAGCTTAATACCACAGGGGAGTTTTGCCATCACTAAGAAGCATGTACCATTATAAAACAAACAAACCATTTCTTGAGCACTGAACTACCTCTACCTTTTGTACGTAAAAACTCTCTCTTGGAGTTCCCAAAAATGTAGCTTATTCTTTTTTAACTGTATTTGCTTTCTGGGCTTATAAATTGCTGGGGTGTTTGACTCCTTTTTGGAATAAAAACTTTACCATTCCAGAATCAGTTTAGCATTTGCATTGGTCTACTAGTACAAGTCTTGATCCAGTTTTCATTGAAATTAATCTATTTGCAACAAGTGGAAACCTCACTTGTCTTCATATTTTTTGAGTGTTTCATGTTCTGTCTGCAGGTTTTTTACCTTCTAAGTAAAGCATCATCAGTATTATTTTCAAGGTGTCAGGGTCACCTTAGGTCTCTGATCTACATTTGACAGGACTTAGAAAATATCAAATCAGAAACTGAGAATACTTTAATCTGTGTGGAGCACGTACAGCTAAGGTTTCTAGATGCTACAGGTCTGGTTTCAAGTGAAGCACTTGTAAAAACTATCATGTAATTGGTACTCTACATTTGGATGAAAATGAAATTATGTGAAATGGCATTAGAACATTGCAGGTGACCCTTTAGAAAACAATCATGTTTGATATTCTTAATTAACATTTGCTAAGTGTTGAACAGTGATCTTTCTAAGAGAAGAAAAGACAGTCTACATGACAAACTGTTAAGTTAAGCTGTTACAAGTTTTGTTCTGGGCTTTTTTTGATGCCACAAACATTGTGCACTGCAGCTGATGTTGTTTAGGGAAGTATCCTTAAAATTACAGCAATTTGCAATTAGTCTTTCTCTTTGGAAAACTTTACTTGAAAACTACTTTTTGAACTATACTGAAAACCTAAATTCCTTTTAAAGTACCTTTCACACTATTTGCATGTATTTTTAATTTTTGTATGTGTAGAGTTGTTTTTCACCCAAAATATGAATGTGCACCAAGGAATGCTTTGGCAAGAGGGGAAGAATTCTTTATTTGGACACCTTCTTGGCAGGTTGATCTGCACTGGGTACCCAAACGGGCTCTGCAATGGTAGAATCAGAGGAAGTTGGACTCAGCGGGAGGTGTGGAAATCATCTGGTTCAGCCTCCAACTCAAAGCAGGGTCAACCACCAAAGTTAGATCCTGTTGCTCTGGCTCATATCCAGTAGCATTTCAAATATCTCTAAGAATGGAAATTCTGCCTTTTTTGGGCCCTTCTTAAGGGTTGACTTTCACTGTGAAATTTTTCCTAGTCTTACGTTGGAATTTTGTTGTAACTTGTGTGTCCACTGTCCTTCATCCTTGTGCCGTGTATATTCGGGAAGAGTCCAGCTTTGTCTTTTCTGTGATGTTCAGTAGGAAGCTGAAGACAGTGATGATCATGCCTTATGGCCTTCTCTGCTTGAGACTGAACAAATACAGCTTTAATCATCTTGATGGCCTTCCACTAGGTGTTATTCAGTATGTTAGTGCTTTATATTGATCCCCAAATTGGACGAAAATTCTTCAGAACCAAATAGAGGGCAATAACAGTGTCATCTGACCTGATGGGTGCACTCTTGCTAATACAGCACAGCCTGCAGTTAGTCTTCATTGTTGCAAAAAGATATGCTGCTGACTCATGTGCAACTTGTCAAAAACTATCAAAAAGGACCTTGGATCTTTCCTGCAAATCTGGTTTCTATTCAATCAGCTCTTTGCCTGTGCCGTTGTGTGAGTGCAGATGTAGGATTTTGCTTTAATTGTTCACAAAATCAGTCCCTCTGACTCAGATAATCCTACCACTGCTTATCTTTATCACTTTCCCTTACTTGTCATTGTCCACAAATTTGGGGGAGTAACTAGGTCATTAAGTCATTAATGAGGGTATTAAGAATACTCACCTTAGTACCAATCCTGAGAAACTTCAAGAGTGACCGGCTACCACTTGGTCTTAATACTGATGATCCTCAGCATTTAGAATTCCATAGCCCAGACATAGCCAGACCTATCCAAACCACATCTTTCCAATTTGGTTACAGGACTTTGAGAGCCTGTGTCAAAAGCCTGACTAATATGAAAGTAAAGAAAAGCCCATGCTCTCCCCTCACCACACAGCCAGTCATTTCTCAAGAGAGGGATGTCATGTTGTTCAGGCACAACACCTCTTTGGTAAATCCAAGGTAACTCTTCCCAGTCACCAGGACCTTACCACTCATGTGTCTGGATATGACTGCCAGAAGGATTTGCTGCATAGTCTTTCTGGAGTCAGCCCGTACTTTTCTGGATACCACTCCTTAACTTTCTTGCAGATAAATTGGGATGTTTGCTTTTTTGTCAGGAGCCTCCTTCCCTCTCCAGTAGAAAATTACGTAGAGTGGTCTTGTAATGTCATCAAACAGCTCTCACAGCTCTCAGACGCGTTTTATTTCAGTTTTCTATAAAATGTTGCATGCAAAGTTTTTCACATTGTATCTTCTATCAGAACGATATCATGATTACAAAGTTGAAAAAAGTTAAAAAACTGATCTTAAAGCTGTCTGTACATTCCCAGTTGTCCCCCTTGGTCCTCACATAGGTGCATATTGTACAACCTTTATTGCATTATCACATTTGGTTCCGCTACACCCCTCCCTGCTTTCTTTTCTCAAAAAGTCCTTGAGTTATTCTGCTTTTGTTGCAGTCTAGGCACTGTTTAGATTGCATCAGTATTGTAGTAAATAAGATCATAAAAATCCTGGTTTGCATATTTTGTAACTGGCATGGGGGTATTGAATAAGCAGGGTTTTTGGGAATGAGAAGTAAGGATTTATTGTGAGTAGTGAGTAACTAATTGAAGGCAGCTTCTGATAACTGGTGGTTTTTTTTTCTCTCCCACAAAATATCTGTGGCAGTTGTTCATTCTTCCCCTTATGGTTCATGGTAACTTTGAATATGTGGGAAGCTGTTAAAATACGAAGTTTAGTGATGAACTTAAATGTCTCTGGACAAAGTCAGTAGGCATTCCAGTTTTATCTGTGGTGTTCTCAGTTTGCTATCTGTAACTGAGGATCATACGTCTGTATGATTTTCATGTTAAGAATGGGGATGTAACATTGAGAACCGTGGTGGAGAAGCACCTTGGGGAGTGGGTAATTCCATTACAAGTTCAGTAAATAAGACCTCAGACCTCATAGTTTAATGATAAATAATTGGTATGAAGCAAACATCCCTCTATCTGAATGAACATGCCTGTTCCTCTCTAACAACAAGGCACTGGATACGCGCCGTTCTCTGTGGGTCAGCAGGTGAAATGTGTTGAGCACAGGCTGTCACTGCTGCCTCTGCATGGTTCAGGAGCACTGAGTTACGCTTGCAGAAGCAGCAGTTTTCCTTTCAGCTATCAGGTGAGAATAGAGATGGAAAACCCAGTCTCTCATTTCTTCTAAGGGTAGAAAAGTTATGCCTGTGAATGACATCAGGAAAAGCCGTGTTAATGTTTAATTGCACAGCAGTTACTCCATTAGTGATGCATATTTTTTATCCCTTTGGGAAAAAAATTATACATAGATTGATAAATGAGTTTATTACAATGGAAAGTGGGCCTTGGTATCAGTTGAGCAGACATAAGTTAGGACATCACCTGTCAGCTTTAAGAGAGTTTGAGCAAAATGTTGATGGCATTTTTTCTGTCATATTTTTTCCCAGCTGTATGCATATAACATTGCAATTCTTTTGACTATAAAACCAAAGAAATAAAGAGAAGGTTTTTCCACCTTACTTCAGAGATTTCACTATGAAGGACTCATTTAAAAAAGGAACAGTATAAATTGCACTTTCCTGTCACAAACATGGTGTTTCTGTAGAAATTTCTGGGGCTTGTCTTACATGGAAACACAAAGGCCACTGTCACGTTCATAAGGCTTTCCACAATCACTTCCTACAGCAGTTTAATGGTCAGAAGGAGTAATATGAGTTCTGTCTCCAGCTCTGGGGTCCTCAGTACAGGAAGGACATGGACCTGTTGGAGGAGGTCCATAGGAGGGCTAAAGAAATGATCAGAGAGGTGGAGCACCCCTCTGAAGACAAGGGACTAAGAGAGTTGGGACTGTTTGGTCTGGAGGAGAGAAAACTCCAGGCAGACCTTATAGCAGCCTTTCAGTACCTAAAAGGGCCTGCAAGAAAGATGGGAACAAACTTTTTAGCAGAGCCTGTTGTGGTAGGAAAAGGGGTAATGGCTTTAAACTAAAAGAAGGTCAATTTAGCTTAGATATAAGGTAGAAATTTTTTATGCTGAGGGTGGTGAAACACTTGTCCAGAGAGGAGGTAGATGCCCCATCCCTGGAAACTCACGGTCAGGCTGGATGGGGCTCTGAGCAACCTGATCTAGCTGAATATTCTCTTTGGGGGGTTGGACTAGATGACCATTACACATCCCTTCCAACCCAAACAGTTCCATGATTCTGTGCTCATGGAAAAGAACGTGATGGAAGTTCTCTGTAGTAGAGTCATAATCAACAAAGTAAACATAATTTTTTAATTCTTCTAAGATTTATGCAAGATAAGGTACTACTGTTATTAATATTTAATGGTTTATTACACTGAGATGGCCTTCTGGCCTTTACTGTTGTAGATCTTGAATAGAGCATGTAAAAACTATATCAGTCTCAGCACTCAGGAGAATGGTCTTTTATTTAAGATTTTCAAGGTGGAAAAACCTCTCCATTTGCTTTTTTTCTTAAACAGGAGAGCCTATACAACATAGGCAAATACTGTTGATGTTTTTACAGGCACCAGTGGGAATATGATCTTACTCTTCCACAGTGTTTACACTATTTTCTTTGCCTGAAGAACAAACTTCTAACACATAGATTGAGTGCAGGATAATGACCCATAGTGATATTTTGGTCTTGAAATGTGAAGGATAGATGAGCTTAAAATGAGGAGGGAGATGGAACAATGTGTGAAGGAAAGTTCTGATATGTCTTTCATAGTAAGTTGTGAAGTGGTCTAGACAGCCCTGATTTCAAATGAAATGAAAGTGAACCACAAATTAGTTTGAGTAGAAAATTTATTTCAGTCAAAGTTGAAATTACTGTCCTACTGAACCCAAATTTTTATGGAACATGGCAAGTTCTTTATGGCAGCTTTTCTTTTCCTTGAAAGACAGCTATTTTCTGGATTTGTGTTATAGTTCTTACACTTCATTTCATTTATGTGGCTTTTGTGCTTCAATACATGTTTTCATAAATGACCTACCTGACTTGTGCTTACTAAGGTCTCATTGGTTACTAGAAGATGCAGTCCTTGCAGCTCCATCATGTTGGCCATAGTATTTGCAGGCTCAGTCAAAATGGATAAATAATCACATTGACAATTAGTATTGGTTTTCGGTCAGATCCTTTTTTTCTGACAGAAGGGGACTAACAGAAACATGCCTGTCAGATATAATTTGAATTTAGGTCTCTTAAACTCACTGTAAACTGCCTCATATAAGATAATTTCCCTGTGCTATCTTAAAACAGATAAAGTGAGAAGCTGCAGCATATATGTAGGATGGAGTACTTTTTCTTGTTTCACGTAACTGTTAATCGTGAGAAGTAGTCCAGAGTTCAGCTAAGTCATTTCAGTAGAAGGAGGAAAGAGTGGGAGACAACTTGCAAGCAATCTGTTCAAAGGAAAATCTGTCATTACTGCAGAAGCTGCTTACAGAACTTACCCATTTCCCACAAAGGCCATTTCACCTCTTTCCAAGGTTAGATCTGAGTTGAGATGTTCTTACTGGCTCAGCAAAGTCTTAAGCAGAGGCCAGCACTTCCAGTGCTGCAGAACATATTAATTATGTATTACTTTGTGGTGTGAACCACTGCCTGTCAAAGATCAGTAACAAAGATCACTGTATGCATTTCAATTAGGAGACCATGCTCTCTGAAGTGTTTTTTTCTCATCTCTTTGTACTTTCAACAGCCAAGCAATCCAGGGATGGTGCTTCATCTTAGATGTTTTTTCTGTCTCTAGAAAAAGCAGAAGAGCTAAGAAAATAGCTCTTCACTGAAAACAAGGATCTAAAATTATCTTCAGATAAATAAAGAAACAACTTTATACTTCTTGTCTTTACAGATGCTTTGAAAACAAATGAAATCCAGTTTGAAGGTTCCCTTGTTTAGCATCAAATAAAGATCAAGCAATTTACAGTGTCATAATGCTTGCACAGGAAAGGAAAACAGTCTTACAAAATGAGTCTTCTGGGCATAACTTATATTAAGTTCTTGTGAGATAACATAAGTAACAGTATTTAACAATACAATTAGGCATGGATGAAGAGAGAATACAGTCTGGTCAATGGTTCTTATTTCTGTCTGACATAACCATCACTGACAGTTCAGGCTTCATTTCTATTGATGAAGGTTTTGAAAAGTCTTGAAATGGCATGCCCTCAATATCAGTGAGTGACAGCTTGCATTAAACTAGTAGTTTTGATGTAACATTCACTGATGTCTTTAAGACTGAATGTTGAGGATGGCAAACAGAAATGTGTTTAAAATTGCCACAGGTGTGAACACACTTATCCCTCTTGCACTTTCTCAAGCATCGAGATCTTACATTATGACTTTTTGAAGGAAGACACATGCAATTCTGTCATTTGGATGCTGTGGTAACTACATGATTCTTGGTTTTCTCTCTTGTCTCTAGGAGTTGGATCTTTGCTCTATACTGTTAGATCAGCAAATGGGAAAGAAAGAAGCATTAGATAAATGCACATAGTTATCTTTAGAACACTTTTTAGTCTGTCAAATGCTTGGTTAGAAATTCCATGTTAGGGCACATGAACTGTCCTCCCTCTGTTTTCATGTTTTTCTCAGGAATCTGGAACTGAGTATTGTCTCTTCCAGGAAATGGGTCCCCCAAAGTGTGTGTTCAGGAATATTTCCCTTACTATGTTCCCCATATAATCTAAGCCTAATTACTGTATTACTTCAGACTGTTTTTACAGGTCTGAAGTGAATAGGCTTCCTTTTTCACTCTGAACTTCTTTCCCAGCTGATCAGCTGGGCAACCTGAAAGTGCTGTGTTGTCTGTGTCAGAATTAGGCAACTAATTTTCGGGATATTGCTGCTTTTGTTGCTTCATTTTATCACCGTTCCAGTTGCTTTGGCTGTATTACTGATCTGAGTCACCCTTTTAATGTATTGCCATTTGTGTGGTGTAAATAACCAAGTTATGTCAAACCTGAAACACCTTGTTCTCTTTTGATGGTAGCAGGTCATTCTTCTGCTTTCACTGTACTGGGAACTCTGGACTTCCCTGATGAATAAGTAGTTTGATCTCTGATGTGAGAAGGCTGACATCTTATCAAATCAGAATGAAATGAAGGACATACTGTGTATTGTTAACAACCTCACTTAGTTTTCAACAGCTTTGATTTGAGCATGAAAATGAATAAATGAGACAATAAATATGGGTATTATTGTGAAACATGGAAGGTTAGGGAAATTGTGTGATGTCTGATGCCCAGATCTTTCTTCTGTAAAGACATAATTTTTAAGTTTTGCTTATGCAATCAAATAAAAGTGAATTTGCTGTTCTTGTTTTCCTTCAAATGCTCCTGGAGTTTGCAAAAACAAATACATCATTTTAAAGAATTCAGCACACTTGGGAAAACCTTTTTCAAGCCAAGACTCTTAAGAACATCAAAGTTGACCTACACAGGCAGAAAGGCTGCAAAAGCTTGATTTGCTTCGCCTATACCTTGTGCTTTTTTCAAACTTCTACTGTTAATTCCTCATTTTTCTGTAAACCCAAGTGACAAAACATATATTCACATCAGTTTACCTGTTCCCAAATTCTTTCTTCCTACTTAGGATGCAGTCTTTTGGATTTGAAAAATGAGGAATGATCCCCACAATGCGTCAGCTTTGGAATGCCTCAGGTGTTTTGATAAAAAGACTGCTGAGAAGAGAAACAGCATTCCCTCTCTTAGTAATGATCCTTAACTTATGAATATTTCTTGTATTTTTAGTGTGTGCTTTTCAGGGGTTATATTATCCCACTAATAGTGCTCACAGACAACTGAGGAAAAGATTTATACAGTATTTCATAACACTGTAACTTTTGTTCAATTTTTGAGTTACTCTATTTGAACTGATAACAAAAATAATCTGATAATAAACTCTTCCCACAGAAACTGAAACAGAAGAATCAGCAGCTGAAGCAGATCATGGATCAGTTACGGAATCTTATTTGGGACATAAATGCCATGTTGGCAATGAGGAATTGAATAAGGAAAATCAAAGTTTGTATTTGAAGAAGATATAAATCTGTTTGGATATACAGAACTTCCTTTTAAGAAGAAACACATTTTCCTACAATCATATTGCAGTAATATTTGAAAAGTCTTCAAGAATAAAATGTTGGGTTTTTTCTAATAACTTGAATGGTGTCGGGTTTGTTTTTATAGTAGTTTCATCCTGCAGGTTTTACCTGAATGATTCACTTAGGCCATAGAGCGTCCTATAATTTACAGTAATAATTTGGATTGCTGTTCAAATCAAGGGTTTTATAAATGAAGTGTTTCTGGATTTTCTTTATAGTACAATTAATTTTAAAAACATGTGTTTGTTTGTATGCCATTCTACAGTGCAAAAAGCCTCTGCAGACAGGAAAAGTTGCAAGAGAGAAAAGTTGCTCCTGTAAGCAACAGGGCTGAAATCAGTGATCAGATATGTGTCCCTGTTATGGGAACATACACTATAGGCTACAATGCCATAACAAGTTCATTTTATTCCATATCTATCCCTGGATATATGATACATCAGATAAATCGAAGCAAAATTCAAAAGCCACATAAAAATGACCCCGATATGAATACAATTAAGTCTTTTTAAGGGAAGACTACTTAACTTCTTTTGTAATTGTGTTATAATTTTGTAAGTACTCCTATAACTATTGTGTGGTGAATCATAGAAAATGCTGAGTGAGGAGGATCATCAAGTCCCTGCACAGAAGTCCCTGAGAATTACACCATGAGCCTGAAAGCACTTCTTCAACTCTGGCAGGTTTGGTGCAGTGACCACTTCCTTGGGGAGTCTGTTGTGGGTCCCTTCCAACTTGGCATTTTCTGTTCTGTTCTGTTTGGATATGTGACCTAAACCTCCCCTGACTGAGCTTCATGTTGTTTCCTCAAGTCCAGTCACTGGTCACAAGAGTGAAGGGATTGGTACCTGCCCCTCCCCTTCCCCTCAAGAGATGTTGAAGACCACACTGAGCTCTCCCCTCAGTCTCCTCTTCTCCAGGCTGAACAGACCAAGAGCCCTCAAGCCACTCCTCATACAGCTTCCCCTCAAGGCCATTGACCATCCTCATTGCCCTCCTTTGGACACTCTCTAATACCTTAATATCTTCTTTGTATTGTGATGCCCAAAACTGCCACAACACTCAAGGTGAGGCTACACCAGTACAGAGCAGAGTGGGACAACAGGGTGGCAGTGCTGTGCCTGATACCCCTGGAGGGCGCAGTTGGCCCTCCTGGTTTCCAAGGCACTGCTGACTCTTAGTCAACTGGCCATCGACCAGGATCCACAGGTCCCTTTTCACAGTGCTGCTCTCCAGCCTCTCATTCCCTGGTTTGTACACACAATCAGGGTTGTCCCATTCCAGGAGCAGAATCCAGCACGTTCCTTGTTAAACTCTGTATGGTTGGTGATTGCCCAGCCCTCTGATTTATAAGGTCCCTCTGCAAGGCCTCCCTGCCCTTGAGCGAGTTGGCGGCTTCTTCCAATTTAGTGTTGTTGGCAAACCTATTGTTCCTTTGAGTCCTGCATCCAGGTCGTTAATGAAGGTGTTGAAGGTAACTGGGCTGAGGATGGAGACCTGCAGAACCCCTGTAGTGACCAGACACCATCCTGATGTCACCACATTCACTGTATCTCTTTGTGCTCGACCCGTGAGACACTTGATCACCCATTGCCTAGCACAGTTATCTTGCTGTGTGCTGTGCATTTTGTCCAGGTAAGAGACAGTATCAAAACCTTTGCTGAAGTCCAAAAAGACTACATGTACTAGCTTTCCTAGCTGGGTTACCCTGTTGTAGAGGTAAGTTAGGTTCAGCAAGCAGGACTTCCCTCTCATGAAGTCATGCTGGCTGTGGCTGACTGACTGTGACCAGTAATGTATTCCTGTAGAATATGTATAGTTGGAATACTTTGGTGTTGTTTACCAAAACATACTTAATAAACACCTCATTAATCTTTTCCATATGACTGTCAGTCCTAGAAAACTTTGGTGTATACAAGCAGTTTGTTATTTGAGTTATCCATCCACCTTCATCTTTCTTTGTTCTGCCCTTGCTATTCTTCACAATTTTTGTTAGCCCTGAAACTAGTCCTGAAAATCTTTCTTTTCCACAGATGCTGCCAGTGGACTGTCTCTTTCTCCAGACAAAAGAATATGTAAAAAAAATAGTTTCAGTACAAACCCATAGGGCACTTTATTCTTAATATTTGTCAAGTTGAAAATGCCCATCCTCATGGACTGCTTCTTGCATATTACTTTTAACACTCATTCCAGGTCCGGTCAAGTTCCCTAATGGTTTTCTGTAAAAGATTTGTTCAGAACCTTCTGAAGCATCCAGTTAAATGGTATCCTTTTAAAAGATACCCTTTTTACAGTTTGGGTGTGTGATACTGCATGCTGTTATACTGGTTTTCATAGAATCCTAGAATGATTTTGTTTGGAAGGGACCTTAAAGACCATCTAGTTCCAACTCCCTACCATGGACAGGGAACCTTCCACTAACCAGGTTGTTCAGAGCTTCATCCAGCCTGTTCTTGAACACATTCCAGGATGGGACATCCACAGCTTCTCTGGGCAACCTGTTCCAGTTCCTGTCCTAGTTCAGCAGGAGGGACCAGCTAACCCTGTGTGGGGGTGATCAAAGCTGTGTATTCCACCCCCTCTATTCATTCCCCAAGGTCAATGGGCCATTAGCAGCAGCTGCCCAGGGAGCCATTATCACCTTCACACCCAGCCTGAGGGGGGCAGAGCTGCTAATGGGCCATCAACAGTTCAACACCCCCTGGCTCCCAGAGTTAATCACCCATTGTGCGAGTCCCCGCCCAGGAGGAGGGACTGGGTGCTCCCTGAGGGTACATAAGTGCTGGGTAAGAAGACCTCAAAAACTTCTCGTTGGATCCAGAGGAGCAGCAGGACCTTGACAGGAGGAGATCACTGCTCTCGCCCAGACCACAGCCCTCACCCGCACCAACAGGTTTTTCTTTTCCTTTTGCTCTGGACTTGGGGGAGCCACAGGGGTCTCAGCACAAGGGCAAACAAACCCCCTTGGGTTTGTGCCCCAGGACACTGGGTTATACTGCTGGGGTTTTGTGAGTTGAAAGCAATTTCCCTTGTGTGTCAGTGTTATTGTAATATTATTATTAAATTTCAGCTCTGACTTACAATCTCTCTTGTGGTGAGTTCATTTCCCCTGCTGGTTCACCTTTAAACCAGCACAGTGCCTCACCACCATCACATATGTTTTGTTGTTCCGTCAGTCCTTTTGGTTTGTTTTTTAATAATTTCAACCCATTTGTCTTCTCCTTGAGGTAAAAATCACTTGTAATAGATGGGATTGCACCTGGTTAACAATATGTGAATTTTCCCTGAAATTCAACACAATATAATTGTCTTCCATTTCTCCTTTGGAAGGCTGTAAGTATTAACAGGTGAATGGATATCCTGTCTTATTATTGCAAATAAAGTGTTAGGAAATGTTAATTTTTGATCAGTTTACCCAGTGTTGAAAGTCAACTATGACACCTAAATGTGAGTAGATGTCAAAACACCTTACAAATAAGGTCTCTCTGTTTTCTCCCACATTGCAAATGAAAGAGTGGCTGTCTTACTCCACTCATTACTAACAGCAGAAGTGTTCATTCCCCATATAGATTGTCCACTATGGCAGACTTGTTGGTCAGAAGCAATAGATTTCTGCAGCAGTGAGAGTCATAACTATTTTTAGATGCAAAGCTTTTGAAAAGGGGATGACTGCAAGTAGAGATTTTATTTTGTTGGTAGTTTAAAATGCAAATGCATTTTTCTCTTTGCAAGGTGTAGTGGCAGCTTTCTGGTTTGTGCATGTATTATGCATCCAGTCTTGAAGAAGTATTTGAAGTGAATTTTGAAATGGCACCATCCTCTTAACTGTGCCTGTGAAATTCTCAGTTCTTTGAATTTTTGTTCTATTTTTGGAACAATTCTGGAAAATGGAGATTAGCCTAGACTTTGCTCTACTGCTTGTGTACTATCTACATCTTTTTCCCAGATGTGTTTCAAATTTTTTCACTTTTTTATTGCATACAAACAGTACACAAGTAGCCTAAAGTGTGAATAAGAGTGCAGCTATTGCAAGTGGATGTCTGGCTGATAAAATATTCAGCTGTCTCTGTGCAGCTGCTTGCAGTAGCCAAGGTCTATAATACAATTTTTCATCGGAGAGGAGAAACACTTCAAACTACTACCAGAATAGATGGGCAGTAGCTAAATTACAAAGTGCAGAAATTGACAGTATTGTAAATTATCACAGTAAATACTGTCAAAGCAGGAACTTTGTGAGGTGTTGGACCAAAACTGTACACTTTGACTTACACAGATGAAAGTAAGGGTAGTGAATGTAATTCATGTGCTACCGGGTCCATGAATAAGTACAGGATTTGGCCAAGAAGATGACAGTTTTAAGAAAAGTGGCAATTCCTCAGCTGTGAAATGCTTTTGAAGGAATTGCAGGGCATCAACATGTGCTGAAATTTAATCTTTTAGTTAATGCTAACTGAACTAACTGCTGGTTAATGAAATGGCACCAGATGAAGTATTTACAAACACCAGTAAAGCAATACCAACACAGATGTTTCAATGTTTGGTTTATATATTTATCATTCTCTGTAATATCATTATGTATCATTGAAATTATCTTCATGCTTCTGGCATTCCTCTACTTTCCTCAGCAGACTGGTGGCTCTCGAAATTGCTCCCTGCAAGAGTGCTGGGCTTGCTGTCCCTCCTGAACACACAGCTCTCTGGAACCACACCCTGTTCACTTTGAGGGTCATCTTTGTGTGACTTGTAATAAGTACAGCTGCTTATTAATGGTTGGTCTCCATGATCTTAAAGGTATTTTCCAGCTTAAATAGTTCTGTGATTCTATGGCTATATTTGTATTTTTGGTAAGGCAGAAGCTGGACAAACATACAGACAGTCCCAGAAGCAAATACCAGGATGTAAGTTCATTATATTTTTGGAATACAAAAATATTTGAGAGGGTTGGGGTTCTTAGAGCTCTGTTTTGCCCAGACAGGACTTGGGGGAGTGGAGCTACAATGCAGAATACTTTATACCATATTTGTGGGAGCACCCCAAGTTAACACACACACTCAAAATGCAACCATTAATCCAACACCTTTGTAGGCAAATAACAGACATTGACTGTGCACAATGCTAGAAATGCCTGCAAGGCACAGTGCAAAGGTCCAAGGTTTTTCTTACATGAAAAGACAAAAGTGCAGAGCAGATTTATGCCTTATTCAGGAAAGATGCAAGGAGTTTACCTTTCCTCTTCCATAGAGATAGCAAGGCCATGATTGTTCTTCTTGTCTTGTAGAGAAAAACCGTGCTCTGATTGTAGTATTTCTTATTGATGGAGAAACTGGAACTTGTGCACAAATGCTACTTGGATTAATCACTGTAAAGAATGGATTTAGAGGGTGGAGGACAAGAATTCTGACCTCACAGGAACCAAGATTTCATTGGTGTTCAAAGCAGCTGCACAAGCCTAAAAGGCTACAGCTGGAGGATGCCTGACAACTGCTGTGGAAAACAGTAGGCTCCAGATGTAGATTTGAAGACCTGAAATTAAGAAATCATTTTAAAAAAAAAGGATTTAGGGACAGCCAAGGACACTGAGTCAACGGAGGTTCACAGAGGATGGATTAGTTTAATTGCTTCAGGCTAACAAAGGAAATGGGGGATTATAGAGGAATTTTCAAATACATCAGTGCAGAAAAATATTTAGGCAGGAAAGTGAGTAGTTTTCTCACTTTCCTTATTTTAATAGTAATGGAGACTGATGGCAGAGCATCATACCTTTAAAAGAGAAGGGTTTTTTTCTGAGTTGGAAGGTTACTCTGTACATAAAAATGAGCTGGCTGATATGTATTGCAGGATATTAATGAAAAGGACAAAAAGTATGTACTAATGCCACTTTTTATTTAAGAAAATGTAATGGATAAGTGAAATATAGGAGGTAAATAAATACAACACAGTAAAACTTTTGTCTTGTTGAATTTAACTTCTGTGTTTATTTAAGGATTTTTCTTACTCATATTATATAAGGGACACATTCTGGCATCTGTTACTACAGAACAAATAACACTACTGACAGCCTGGAACAGTGTTTGTATTGATTGAATGTAGTCAGATGTAGAATCAATGTTTTCCAGTGCTTCTCACCAGACTAGGCCCAGTAAGAACCATCAGCATATTTGAGGTGAATAAGCAGAGGCACATTTTTGTGTGTCTCCTTAACTCTGGGAGCATCACAGCTCGTTATCTGCCTTCATGTTCAATTTGCAAGCTACCTAATTGCTTAGAGTTCTGCTTCTGCACATGTTCCCAGCAGCTGATGATATTGGATAATCACTGCTGAGGTTGTGTGAACTCTGGTTTTTCTGCCCAAATCCTGCAAGAGGCCTGATGTTCTGAGGCCCTCTTTGGCCCCTTGTGCTCTCGCTTTCAGCTGACTGCCCCTACTTCAAAGCTAGGGAGCAATGTTCTGGAATGGAGTTGAAACTGAGTGGCTGAAAGGAACAAATTACATACACATCTGTGCTAAATCTTTTTCCTAGGCCTCTGTGTGCTTATCATGAAATCTTGCTTGAAAAATAATTCGGATTTGCCTAAATAGAAGAAAGATTGGTGATTTTAAAGTTGTCTGAGTAGCAGTGGATAGCAATTCAGTTGTTAACCATATAGAAGTTTTAGTGGTGTTTACAGTCCTGGAGAGAGGGGAGGAGGGTCATGAAGGCAGTCTGTCCCCAAAATACATTGTTGGAGTGGGAAGACTTTGAAACAATAAGGGGAAAATACACAGAAATATAACAGAAACAATCAAAACTTAGGGGAGTACACACTGGCCATAAAATAGAGGCAATGAAAGGGCTTTTGAGAAAACACATTTTAAACCTGCATTACAGAGATAAATTTGGATGCAGTGAGAGGAAAAAGCCTCTGCAGTTTTGGGGTGCATGTCCAAATATTGCATAGAAAGGAGTGTGAATGTGATAGCTCTTGCTCAGAGACTGGTAGTTCTGATCCAGTAATTCTGCATGAAATGCCGCATCAGTTTTGGGGTCAGCATGTTACTAACACAGTGGAAGAGAAGAATACTGATATGCTATCATATAAATAATCATCAGAATAACGTGTAAAAGTGAAGATGAGGCTCAGTGTAGAAATTCTTGGGTAGATGTGAAGGGGAAGTAATTAGAGTGATTTGAGCAGCTGTAATATATCAAACAGTGAAAGAAGGTAAGCAAGAACTTCACCAAGCAGCAGTGAAGAGAGATGGGAAACTTCTTAATTCTAAGATATGAAATACTAATTTCCATAGCAGTTTAGAAGATGCCTCTTGGTTTACTTGGAAATCTGAAAATGAAACAGCACAAAAAGGCTAAACAAATGCTTTGGGAAAAGGAAAAAAAAATCCTATCTTGCACTGACAGAGCAAAAGGTCGACTGAACTGACTTGACTGGTTTTTCCACTTATACCTTGTACACTAGTAGAGCATCTGTTTATTGGATGACTGTCAGGTGATGATCTTCTGAGAGCACCTGGACTAGATGCCACCTGCAAGTATTAAACAGGCTTTCATGGCTTCTTTGTGTTGATTTGTTGCTGAAATTCCTCTTCAGGTTAATATGCCTTCATGAAATTTCTATTACAGGAATCAGAGCAGACAAAGAAATGAAGCAGTACCTTGTGTCTCCCACCTTCCCTGCTTCCCCACCCCACATCCCAAGCCTCCCACTCTTAGTTTTGATTCATTTCCTAGTGAAGTAACTGATGCCTGATTACTGTCTGTTGACTTCGTAGAACTTAGGAAGCCTTTTACTAATGGGAAACATGATGCTTTTTTCCACCCTTCCCCAGCTGATAAGAAAACCAGCTGTAATGCTGGCATGCCTTAAAGTGTGAGCTGGTGTCACATTCTGCACCAAAAGGAGCATGTTTGTTCCAGCACAGACACACAGGGGTGATCCAACACTGTAAAATATGTGATTGTATTTTGCCTCAGATATAAAGCAGTGTTATAAATTGTTATGTAAACCACATGTTACTTTTGCAGCATTTAAATATGTAACATATATTTTTGTTTGGTGTGGGAGTTTTCAATTACTTTCTAGGAAACAAGAAGTGTTTTTAAAGGTCTCAAATAGTCTGAGCAACCACATCTAAAATGCCCTCCAGCACTCACAGAAGTAAGAGATGGAAGTAGAACACAGGCACTGCACTTTCTCACAGGGAAGAAAATGGGATTTTTTTATGTGTAATTGCTATTTCCACAGTCCCAATTTCTCATGAAAATCATTTGGTATTTTAGTTTATAAAAACTATGAACCCCACCATACCATTTGGAAAGTAATAAGCAGATTCACAGTAGTTAAGCCAAATGCAATTAGATTTATTTCTTTATTTTACAGTGTGAAGTTGCAGAGACCACTGTAATTTAAATTAGCTTTACAAAGCCAGAGTGGAGTTGGAATTAATTCAAGCAAAGAGTATACAGCTTTCAAATCTGAGCTTTTGAACTTGAACAATTCAGGTAGTTTTCCTGCTAAACAAAAAAGCAAGCAGAGAAACAGTAAATCCTGCAGGTCTTCAAACTGGTGTCACAGACAGGAGTAAGGAAAACAGGTGGAAATTTCAGCCCTCTGATAACTCTGAAATACAGTTACCAAGCACATTATGGAAGGTACTACTAGCATTTTGCTACATTAACACAGCACCTACCAACGAAAGGTGGTTTCAAGGACAGAGTTCAAATTTGTAGCATAAAGCCAGCAACATTCATCCTCATGCTGGCTGCATTCAGGTTTGAGGTACAAATATTTATTCCTGAAGTCGACTGCTTCCATGAGCCATGGGTGTAAAATTTCAGAAGCCCCTTGTATTATGGTTTGTGTGCTCTTTTAAAGGCCTTTCACTGAGACATAAGAAAGTCACGTCTCTGGCAATCAACCCTATACTGGTATGCCAATAAAGATCTCTATTTGTATGGATGGAGATGTACAAAACCATCTTTGTCCCTGAAGAAAAGGACGGATAAACAGGACAGAATAATGACAGAAATAGATGGCAAAGAAATGCTTCCCCCAGGACTGAAGGATTTGTTTTTCCTTTGTTTCACTTTTTTTTTTTTGGTCAGCTTTTTATTTAAATATGTGAATAACTGCCTCCTGTCAGTGCATGCAAGTTTCCATTTCCAGCTCCAAGACAATTTGCATTTGAAGTTTGGGTTCAGGCTGTTGAGAGGCAGGAATTATCTGCAGTGTGCAAATGTGAACGTGGAGTGCAACTGCCCAGGAGACTGGTGATACATCATCTCCAGGGTTTTTGTCAAGGTCTTATATTTTAACAGTGTCAGCCTTCCCAGTCTGTTGCAAGCACAATTTACACCCCTTCTGTCTCCTAAGAGGAAAGGAAATAGAGGTGACAGAGATGTTCCCAGAGGAGTGACTAATCTTTACCCTTCAGGAGTGTTCAAGGATAGCCACCTCTACTAATCATTAAATAGTTGTTTTTAAAACAAGGGAAAAAAACCCAAGCAAATCAGTTAATCCCATTTCCCAGATGTTCTACAGTGCACATCATTATCTATTCTGCTTGTAGTCATTACCAGAGAGAAATTAGGTCTAGCAATGAATGGTCAGTATGATGCTGTCAGTGACACACAGTTCAATTTTAAATTTAAAATAGACTCTGTTGTCTGCCTATATCAGCCATTAACTTTAGTGTCATTGTCACAAAGCCATCAATCTCAGTCTGTTCCAAACCTATTTTCTGTGTAGAGTCAGCCCATCTTCCTTATTTCCTACACATGCAGATTTTAAATCTTGTAAACCTTATACTGCACCAAAGGTTGAAGGGTGCAAGACTTGGCAGATTGGGGTTTTTTTTTAATTCCCTCCCTCCCCCCTACATACATTTAGTATCCACCACCAGATGACAGATTGCAGCTACTCTCTGAACTGGAACATGCCAGAAATGGAGAAACAGAAGAAAAAGAAACAACCCTAAAGCTGATACAAAACTGATAAAAGCCTGATTCCACTGAGGCTGATGGCAAATGCAGAACTTAATTTTCAAGTAATTGCTGTAAAAACTGTTTCAGAGAGACACTGCACAAAGTCTCCTTTGTAGGCTGGATCTTGTACATTTTAGAGACCATCTCTGCTTGTATAGCACCAAAGCAGCTGAGTGCATCAGAAACGCCTCAGTTAGTTGTCATCTAGTTTAATGTGGAGGAGTTTATTACTGGAAGATTTTAGCATTTAATTGAGAGAGTCTTCTGTTCTTGATTTTGCCTGTCTTCTGGGTCTGGCTATGTCTAAGAACTTTGACTTTTAAGGCCCATAAATTTCCTGAAAATTTCCAGAAGACATCTTTGGGAACATATATGTGATTTGTAAAGGATAGCTGTGATAGGAAGAGTTGCTTGACTAGAGAGCATGTTCTGATCTTCATTTTATTCTATCAACATGAATCCTTCAGACAAGAGTCTTTTTAAAATACCTAAATAGAGAAGTTTCTGCCTCTTGAGTCCCTGACAGAAAGTTGCTTCATTAGCCTACATCTCACTGGAACAACTGTAAAGGAACCAATTTGTTAAATACAATAACTGTGATGTTTTGTTACATCAGTACATAACATGGTAATTCTGGCCATTTATGCCTGCAATTACTTTGTTATTAAAGTGTTGGGCACTTGAAATTTGAGTAATTCAAGAGCTGTATGACTGCTTTGAGTGTTGTGCCCAACAACTGCAGTGACACTAATATTTGTTGCAAATCTTGTGATCAAATCCCATTTTAACCTGTAGATGTCAATATTACTGTAACAAAGCCTGGGTTTTGCTTACAGGAATTCACAGGCTTGCTAAGCCTTGATGTAATGGAGCTGCTGTGATCCCTACATAGGATCTGAGTCTTGGCAGAACTCCCATACTGACCCTTTTGTCACCTCTCACTCGTGGGAACTAGCGCTAGTAGGCATTTTGTAAGTAAGGCACGAGAGACTGCACAATGGGATGCAACACTCGTCCCACTGCTCATTAAAACACTTCCTTGAAAGACCCAAACTCAGGTCTTCGACTTCTGGGAGCACATCAGGCTCAGCTTGAGGCAAAGAGGGATGCAGCAGAGTGATTCATGGCTGAAAGGAGCCAACTTTGAGTCTGGAAGGTGCTCTCATACGCAGGTCTTTTGCTTTTACATACACAGAAGCCTCACTGCAGAGAGAGAAGGCAAACATGTATGTCATGAAAACTGAGAGGTGACACAGAGTACATGCATAATTTGTATTTGTTGGAAGATGCAGTTCCTGAGAGCAAATCAAATATCTGTAACCAGAACAGAGAAGAGTAGAAAATATTGCTCTGTTGAGTTTGTGCGGCAGAGTTTTGGCAGTGGGGGGCTACAGAGGTGGTTTCTGTAAGAAGCTAATGGAAACTTCCCCCAAGTCTGACAGAGCCAATGTCAACCAGCTTTGAGATGGACCCGACGCTGGCCAAGGCTGAGCTCAACAGCCACGGTGGTAGCACCTCTTGGATAACGTATTCAAGAAGGGGCAAAAACTGCTCAGAATAATAGCAGTGGACAGAGGAGTGGGAATCTGTGAGAGAAACAGCCCTGCAGACACCAAGGTCAGTGAGGAGGGAGTGGGAGGAGATACTCCAGGTGCTGGAGCAGAAATTCCCCAGCAGCCGTTGGTACAGACTGTGCTGAGGCAGCTGTGCCCCTGCAGCTCGTGGAGGTCACAAAGGACCCCATGAAGGAACAGGTGGATCCCCAAAGGAGGCTGTGACCCCACGGGAAACCTGAGCTGGAATGGGCTCCTGACAGGACCAGTGGACCTGTGGAGACAGCAGCCCACACTGGAACAGGTTTGCTGGCAGGACTTGTGACACTGCATGGGACCTGCACTGGAGCAGCCTGCTCCTGACAGACTGCACCCTGCAGAAGGGACCCATGCTGGAGCAGGGGAGGGGATGTGAGGAGTCCTCATTTTAAGAAAGGAGTAGCAGAGACAAGGTGTGATGAACTGACCTCACATTCCCCATTCCTCATTTCCCTGCGCTGCTGTGGGGAAGAGACAGAGAACTTAGGTGTAAAGTTGAGCCTGAGAAGAAGGGACAAGTGGGGGAAAGGTGATTTAAGATTTTATTTTATTTATCTCTCCTTTACTCTGATTTTTGTTGGTAATAAATTAAACTAATTTCCCCAAGTCTCCTTTGCCTGTGACAGCAACTCCTGGATGATTTCTCCCTGTCCTTATCTCAACCAACAAACTCTTTTGTTTTATTTTCTCTCCTCTGCCCAGCTGAGGAGAGGAGTGATAGAGCAGCTTGGGTGGGCACCTGGCATCCAGGCAGGGTCAACCCATCATAATCAGAGAATGAGAGCAAGCAAGTGTTTGCCTTGGCTTACAGCAGCTAAGGCGAAACTGAAGCGTCCTGGGTGTAGCCTCAGCTAGTTAGCTAAGGATTGAGGAGTTCTCAGGAAACCCCAATCTTCACCTGGACTCTTCTTGTACCTTGGAAGGGTCTTTGATTTGAGAAATGTAACATGACTCCATCTGTAAAATAAGAAGGATAATAAAACTTTGTTCCAAGCCTCTTAATTTTATCAGTTATTGATGTCTTGAAGTAGGTTGCACAAGGCTTGAAGAATGCTGCTGCTTCCAGGGGCTTTTAACCAATGAATTGTAAATGCAAGCCTGGAGCTCATCAGTGGCCCAAGTGTGACAGTTTTGGCAATGTTTGCCCTTGTCTGAATGTCATCATGGAGCAGGGAGGGCTGAAGGAACACATAGCAACAGAGGAAGGTATGCTTTGAGAAAGGATGTATGTATGAAAACAGGAGTGCATACCTTTCTAACAGTCATTGAGGATAGTCTGGAGCATGGAGGACATGATTTAAGGCATCACCGAGATGTGATGTACTGGCTGAGTGGAAATGAGAACAGGAAATATCGCAGTTGATGCTAAAGGTCAGAGCAGTGTTCTGGGGATCCTTGAAGGGAAGTACAAGTAGCTCAAATTTAATGCAGAAGGCCAAAGGAAAACAGTGGAAGAATTCAGAGGTGCCATTGTTGAGGCAGATGATTTACTGAGACATTTGAAATAGGTTACAAAGGAAAAAGGTGAAAATGAAGAGGAGGCTCTAGTAATCTCAAGGAAAAATGATCAGGGCATGACCACGATTTTTGTCACATGGCTGACACAGGCGAGACTTAGAGAAGTTGCTCATGGTGAAGTGATGTAATTTGGAAAATGTCTGGCTCTTGTTTCAGACTGGGAGAGATGAGTCTGAGGAGATTTAATTAACATGTAGGACTGCTTGTAGGAAATTCCTAAGAGTTGTGTTCCTAGAAGTTTCTCAGGAAATAGAAAGCAAAATGAAGAATGGTCACGATTTCCTCACTTCACAGAGAAGTTCTGCAGGAGTTGCAATCTCTGCTTGCTGTCCAGGAGGTGAATGTTCAGACCTGTTGTCTCCCTCTTAATAGAAAGCTCTAGAAAGATCAAGCCCTTTCTTTGGCCTCTGAAAGGTTCATGCTGAATGTTGTTTGGAAACATAGCTCAGTAAACTTTTATGGAGAGATAAAATATAAATTCTGTCTTGATTTCATATTGACTTGTTATAGACAAGCAACTGTTCTGAAAATATTTTCACATATTCATTTGCCTCCCTTTAGAGAATGCAGTGTGCCAGTTTCTGAGAGGGAATGAAATTATCATGTATTATTTTTAGATGCAAGCAATTTGTGGTTAATGTTATTCTGCCAGAACAGGGTACCAAACTCCCAGTTTCAAATCAGGCAAGTTTATTGGATAGCTATAAAACTCAGTGTGAAGGAAAGAGGAGAAATTTTCTTCTAACTCAAATAATCTGACATGTACTTCCAGCCTACAGATAAGACGGAAGCTGGAGTAGCTCTACAAGAGAAGATGAAGAATATTAATGTACTGAAATGTCTGTACGTGGATGCAAGGAGCATGGAAAATAAGCAGCAGGCACTAGAAGAGATACTAAACAATGAAGCTGATGAACTAGTGGGCATAGCTGAGGCAAGGTGGGCTGATTCCTGTCAATGCTTTGAATGTCAATAAAGAGGCAGACAGTCTGCACAGACAGGCAGAGGCATGGTGACAGGATGCAGCTGTGTTTTCTCCCTGATGTGGTGCATGCAATGGGCTCAAATGATGTTCTGTTTTCTCAAAAAATTTTAACTTGGTAGATTAGAAGGAATAATGAGCATGGTGGATCCAGTGCAGCTTTTTTTTGTTCATGAGCTCTTGGAAATCCAGGGAGTCCTAAACAAACTGGATGTTTGTGATAAAAAACAGGTCAAGCATTTGGTTAAATTAACACTCACAGTTAAGTAGTGTAGTAAAGCTACAAAACACTGGATGCTGTGTTTGAATGTTGGGTGTATTCTTATGAAGCTTCCTAATTGCAATAATTAGTACCAGCCTTTGGGACAGACCACCCACTTCTCTTTCCCACTTTGATGTCAGCTGCTGAAGGGAAGAATGTAAATAGGAGCTGGACTGTAAACATAAACACTTACTGAAGTCTGTGGTCTCAGTATTGTAGCCCCGACTCACTGTTTCAGATAGAACAGTTCAAACATATAAGTAAGAACTATCCTATGAAATATGTAACTATAAAAAAGACATTTTAGCCACCTCCAGGTGTGAGTAGTTTGACCATTAGCTGGTTTGTGCATATCTTTGGGACATGGAGCGTTATCACTGAAGTCCTGTGTCCATTACCTGAACTGCAGCGCTCAGAACCAGCTGGCAGTAGAATCATAGAATCACAGAATCATAGAATCGATTGGGTTGGAAAAGACCTCCAAGATCATCGAGTCCAACCCCTGGTCCAACTCTAGTCCATTTACTAGATCATGGCACTCAGCGCCACGTCCAATCTGTGTTTAAAAATCTCTAGGGATGGTGAATCCACCACCTCTCTGGGCAGCCCATTCCAGTGCCTGATTTCTCTCTCTGGAAAGAATTTTTTTCTGATATCCAACTTAAATTTCCCCTGGCAGAGCTTAAGCCCGTGCCCCCTTGTCCTATTGCTGAGTGCCTGGGAGAAGAGACCAGCCCCCACCTGGCTATAACTTCCCTTCGGGTAGTTATAGTGTGCTGGTTTAAAGGTAAACCAGCAGGGGAAATGAACTCACCACGAGAGAGATTATAAGTCAGACCTAAAATTTAATAATAATATT